>NC_084576.2:13340000-13540000 GCF_033978685.3 Nerophis lumbriciformis
AATTGCTCTGTTTATTGTTGTTCTTAATGTTGCTGGGACGGGTTTGGTTTTGGAATTGGATTGGATTGCATTGTTGTGGTGTTGTTGTGTATTGTTTTGTTGATTGATTAATAAATTCATTAAAAAAAAAAAAATTAAAATAGCATTTAATATTTACGTATTTTGATCATTTTAGCATACGCGGCGCATTAATTTAAAAAAATGCATCACGTTTGCTTTTTTTTCATCACTGATTATTACTCACTGCAGACTTCATGAGAGCCAACAAAGTGTGGGTTGGGGGGAGAAAACTTATTTCCGTGTCGTTCTTGCCATTTCCGGGTCTTAAATGGCTGTCAAAGTGTACCAACTTGTCGGAATACCTATTCAGACTTTTTCTGTCCAGGTGAGATGCATAATTTATTATTCACTATGAACTTACAGAGAGCAAGGAAGCGAGGAAGCAGCAGACCACTCTATGATGTAAACATAGGGACACGCGGAAATTATTTTGTCGCCGCTATAAATAGTTGGTCTGCGTTTGCGTTTATAATAACAATATCACTAATACTTGGTTAATATTCAAGTCACGAAATGTAAATGGAGTATTGTTGGTGGTTTTTGAATGGTTCTTTATTGGATTTTATGGGCAAAATAGAGGAGCTCCCATTGGCTTAGCGGTAAGCAGACTTTTATTTACAAGTTAGAATGCAATAAAAAAAAATCCATCCGTTGTGAACGATAGGCAACATTCCAAAAAAAGTGCAGTTCCCCCTTTAAAGGGGAACATTATCACAATTTCAGAAGGGTAAAACCATTAAAAATCAGTTCCCAGTGGCTTATTTTATTTTTCAAAGTTTTTTTCAAAATTTTACCCATCACGCAATATCCCTAAAAAAAGCTTCAAAGTGCCTGATATTAACCATCGTTATATACACCCGTCCATTTTCCTGTGACGTCACATAGTGATGCCAATACAAACAAACATGGCGCATAGAACAGCAAGCTATAGCGACATTAGGTCGGATTCAGACTCGGATTTCAGCGGCTTAAGCGATTCAACAGATTACGCATGTATTGAAACGGATGGTTGTAGTGTGGAGGCAGGTAGCGAAAACGAAATTGAAGAAGAAACTGAAGCTATTGAGCCATATCGGTTTGAACCGTATGCAAGCGAAAACGACGAAAACGACACGACAGCCAGCGACACGGGAGAAAGCGAGGACGAATTCGGCGATCACCTTCTAACCAACGATTGGTATGTGTTTGTTTGGCATTAAAGGAAACTAACAACTATGAACTAGGTTTACAGCATATGAAATACATTTGGCAACAACATGCACTTTGAGAGTGCAGACAGCCCAGTTTTCATCAATTAATATATTCTGTAGAAAATACCCTCATCCGCTCTCTTTTCCTGAAAGCTGATCTGTCCAGTCCAGTTGGAAATGCATCTGCTTTGAGTGTCACAGGATATCCACACATTCTTGCCATCTCTGTCGTAGCATAGCTTTCGTCGGTAAAGTGTGCGGAACAAACGTCCAATTTCTTGCCACTTTCGCATCTTTGGGCCACTGGTGCAACTTGAATCCGTCCCTGTTCGTGTTGTTACACCCTCCGAAAACACACCGACGAGGCACGATGTCTCCAAGGTACAGAAACAGTCAAAAAAACGGAAAATAACAAAGCTGATTTGACTCGGTGTTTGTAATGTGTTTGAGAAAATGGAGGATTGCTTCCCGTTGTGACGTCATCGCTCCGAGAGCGAATAATAGAAAGGCGTTTAATTCGCCAAAATTCACCCATTTAGAGTTCGGAAATCGGTTAAAAATATATATGGTCTTTTTTCTGCAACATCAAGGTATATATTGACGCTTACATAGGTCTGGTGATAATGTTCCCCTTAAGGTTGAGACATTTTTCGAGCTAGCTCACTGAAAGTATTAGGAAACAAAACCAGCTTCAACAATCTTCTTTATGTTCAAGATATTTACAAAACATTTGGATTTTTAGCAAAAATGTTTTTCTCTCGCGCTGTTGATGTGTTTGAATCACGTAACACTGAAATCTTATATAAAGTCTTCCCTGCTGAGTGCAAGCTATAGGAGCTGTTTTGTCAATTATGGTCGCAGTAATAGCCAGATACTTTTGTCCATATGGTGCATGTTAAAGCGTGTGCGGCGGCGTGTGCTGTACTCACCAGCGGGGGCATCATCCCTTTGCTGGATGGAGGGATAACGACCCTTAGGTCTGGCTTGCGGCTTCCCATCCCCATGTTCCCCCCAGGGGGTGGCGGAGACTTGGTAGGCATGACTTTACCCAGACCGTTGCCGCTGGGCGTGTTGAGGAGGCCCGGGGAGCCCCTGGGGTTCACAAAACCGTTCCCTGCAGAGGTGCACAGCAACAGGAACACATCATCAAACCACAAACTGTGACTGACAACAATCCCAGTCGGCAACCTCTTCTCTCTATCGCACACACACACTTGTTGTTTTCCAGCTTGCTGCCGCACATAGCATTAAGTGTTTTCATCCCTCTGGGAAGTTCTAATAGACGTGGATAATTATCCCGAACAGTTACAAAAATAAAATGTCCATTTCAAAATTGATGAGCCTTTTGTTTTTTAGTGTGAATGATTACATCCAAAGTGCCTTCTTTGCATCTCCAGATGAGGGGCAGTTCCCTGACAAATGTACTGTGACTACTTAACAGAAACCATTATGGCAGCATGAAAACAAGTGGGAAAAAAACAAACCTGAGTGCGCACATGCAACAACAGCAACGTGCTGGACTCAATGCTCACACACTGACGTGCACGGTCATTTCCTTTTGATTAAAAAGAGTGCTCAGGTACTAAGGTTTTATTTCTGGATCAGCTGTAAAAGGCTTTGAACAAATGTGCTTTGTGTGTTTGTTTTAAAATATCAACACAATACCAATCATATCAAATACCATACAAGCTCATGTAAATGTATACATTCATAGAACTTGTTGGCAATGCTATGTATATATTGCAAATTTTGAACTATAAGCCACTACTTTTTTCCTACGTTTTGAACCCTGGGGCTTAGAAAAAGGTGCGGCAAATAGTATGATTTTTTTTTCAAAACAAGTAAACAACAAGTTTGTTATTGTGTGTGCTCTGGCTCCACCTTTTGGACGAGTTTGATCATTGCAAGTGCTGCAGTGTCCTTTCATTGAGTCCTTTCAACCGGAAGTAGAAGTGTCGTTCAGTCTTCTAGCCATCCAAAGCATTTCTAGTCGTATTGATTCTTCATTCATCACTCAAAGCAACGTTTGTAAGTTTTACAATATAACTAAAAGTGTTTACTAAACCGTCCCATGTGTGATGTCGGTCGGAGTGTTTTCATGCATATTTGTACGTGATATCGTAATGTAATGAAGCGAGCTTCGTTAGCAATAGCTAATATGCTCTACGTTTACCAGTGTACTTACAATGGCATTCTTTTTGTATTGTTTCAGTTTTAAAAATTCCTAAGTAAATTCATCAAAACATCATCATGGAGTTATTGAGTCTGTTAAGCTGATTGGAGAGCTAGCTTCCGCAGCGAGTGGGTCCATGACGATGACTTCTGTTTTGTTTGATCAGCCGTTTTACTGTGCTGTGACAGATACCGTTTGGAAAGGTATGTGAATGATTTACAGAATCTTTCTGTGCAAATAACTCATTTCACAACGAATACATCTGTGGCTAATACATAGAAAAACATTTTTTATTTCTAAAATTTAGTGGGTGCGGCTTATAAATCGGTGCACTCTATAGTCCGCAAAATACGGTACATGCCAAATTTATATAGATTTTTTAGGATGAGAACAGTGGAATGTTGTAATCACCCGCACTGAAAATAAGTGTGACATTTTTAAAAAGCATGGTAAAAAGAAGGGGAAGAAAGAATGAATGGTATCTGGCGCCGCATCAACAGATCAGTAACACTTCAACAAGTCGCTGACTTCTCTATTGTGTTCGGCGTGTCCGAGCGAAACAAAGTGTGTGTGCACGACGAGGAGGCTCTCTGCGTAGGAACATAATAGAACAATAGCCGCGCTGACTGCAGATAAGCGCCGGCAACAATTCACGGTCAAATAAACAGTTATGTAGCCCACAATAGTATCTCACAGCTGAATCAACAGTATATACACAAGCGTCCATCAGCTGTGACTTTGATCCCGTAAGAACTGGCAGCAGTGTTTATAGTGGCGTACTGTACATGTATACTGTATGTCCATGCGCTTAAAAATAGACGTGATGGGGACATTATGGAAACTTTTTAAAGGCTGAATGATCGACGCTACTTTCAACATTTCTTCCAATTTATTCAATTGCTGGATCGTCAACAATGGTTACACGTGATTACCTAGTACTGTACTGTATCTGTATACATTATGTCACCAATAGGCCTGGGTCGATAACACATTTTGCTTGACGATATTTTGACCTACAAATTATTGCCGATAAACAATATTATTGGGATTCTTTTTAAGACCAAAATAGCTACTGATGTAATGATAATATATAATAATAGTGCAAGTATACCCTTTCAAATACAATAAACTTTATGTCAATCATCAATCTTTTAAAATGTATTTATATAGACCATAATCACAAGTGTCTCAAAGGGCTGCATAAGGCACAACGACATACCACATCAGAGCAAGAAAAAATTCAACCCAATGGGAACAACCAATAAAATTAATAAACAAACAACTTTTTCTTGTATACTTTAACATTGTAAGTGAAAAGTACACATTTAAATTATATCTCCTCTAAGGTTATACTTCTCCTCTTTTGTTGAGAACAATTGTTGTAGATTATTGGGTAACAGGTTATAGTTTGCTTTGTGCAAAATTTAAAATATTTGTGATTAAAGGCCTACTGAAACCCACTACTACCGACCACGCAGTCTGATAGTTTGTACATCAATGATGAAATTTTAACATTGCAACACATGCCAATACGGCCGGGTTAGCTTACTAAAGTGCAATTTTAAATTGCGTGCGAAATATCCTGCTGAAAACGTCTCGGTATGATGACGTCTGCGCGTGACGTCACGGATTGTAGAGGACATTTTGGGACAGCATGGTGGCCAGCTATTAAGTCGTCTCTTTCATCGCAAAATTCCACAGTATTCTGGACATCTGTGTTGGTGAATCTTTTGCAATTTGTTCAATGAACAATGGAGACAGCAAAGAAGAAAGCTGTAGGTGGGAAGCGGTGTATTGCGGCAGGTGTTGTGCTAGATAACGCACCCCCGCCGTAGAATGCACCCCTTGACTGTTGTGCCGGATAACACAGCCGGTGTTTCATTGTTTACATTCCCGGAAGATGACAGTCAAGCTTTACCATTGGCCTGTGGAGAACTGGGACAACAGAGACTCTTACCAGGAGGACTTTGAGTTGGATACGCAGACGCGGTACCGTGAGTACGCATGCAGCTGCGGCTTCCAAACATTTGATCGCTTGCCCGTACGTGCATGCCGCTATGTGCATGTCACGTACGCAACTTTGGGGACTTTGGGGAAATATATGCGCTGTATGAACTTTGGGGAGGTGAACGGTACTTTGGGCTGTGGGATTGAGTGTGTTGTGCAGGTGTTTGAGTTGTATTGACGGGTTATATGGACGGGAGGTGGGAGGTGTTTGTTATGCGGTATTAATTTGTGGCATATTAAATATAAGCCTGGTTGTGTTGTGGCTAATAGAGTATATATATGTCTTGTGTTTATTTACTGTTTTAGTCATTCCCAGCTGAATATCAGGTCCCACCCGCCTCTCACAACATCTTCCCTATCTGAATCACTCCCACTGCCCTCTAGTCCTTCACTCTCACTTTCCTCATCCACAAATCTTACATCCTCGCTCAAATTAATGGGGAAATCGTCGCTTTCTCGGTCCGAATCGCTCTCGCTGCTGGTGGCCATGATTGTAAACAATGTGCAGATGTGAGGAGCTCCACAACCTGTGACGTCACGCTCCTCGTCTGCTACTTCCGATACAGGCAAGGCTTTTTTATCAACGACCAAAAGTTGCGAACTTTATCGTCGATGTTCTCTACTAAATCCTTTCCGCAAAAATATGGCAATATCGCAAAATGATCAAGTATGACACATAGAATGGACCTGCTATCCCCATTTAAATAAGAAAATCGCATTTCAGTAGGCCTTTAAATAAATAAAGAGTTTGTGTGTTCTCTATATCCAACATTATGTTTTATTCTAACTGATCTTTTTTGTAACACCATTAGTGAATGAAGCGCACATTTGTAGTTATTTCCCCATATTTCTACACAATAACTCAGATATGGTAACACTAGTGAGCAGTAGAGAATATGAAGAGATTTTTGGTCCAGAACATATTTTTGCTTTATTCATTATTGACGTGTTTCTTGCTATTTCATGTTGTATATATATTTTACATGAGGTTTCCAGTTCATTTTATCATCTATTATTACACCCAAAAATGTGTTTTCTCTTACCCCTTCAATATCTACTACGTGTATTTGCATTTGTACTTGACTTTACTTCTACTGTTACCAAATAGCATTATTTTAGTTTTACTCAAATTCAAAGATAGTATGTTTTTGTCAAACCATGATTTTAATTTGTTCATTCCTTCTGTTATTATTTGTATTAGCTTTTGTGTGTTCTCTCCTGAACAAAACGCAGTTGCGTCATCTGCAAATAATACTAATACTATCTTTGTAACTTAACAAATGTCGTTTATATAAAAATTTTACCAATGTTGGTCCCAGTATTGATCTTTGAGGTACGCCACAAGATATTTTAAACTCTGTAGATGTTTGTTCTCCTATCTTCATGTGTTGCTTCCTGTTGGTTAAGTAGCTTTTTACCCAGTTCAAGACCAACCCTCCGACGCCATTCCGCTCTAATTTATTAATTAAGATATTATGATTGATTAAGTGGTAGAAAATGGATGGATGTGGCAAATGCTAGTATTGCATAAACACTGCTGCTACGCACTGTTTACTATCTCTTGCATTGGAAATCTCTTCCATTATTTAGATTAATGCCATTGATGTTGAAATGTTGGCTCTTTATCCGTATTGGCTGTCTGTGAGTGTTTCATTTTTATTCATTTTTATAAATGGCTGATTAAGTTATTGTGTTCTGTTTTAATGCCTTGAACCGGAAGTAAAACTGTCCATAGGGTTTCTGCTCAAAAGTATTCTTCACTCACCAAACAAAGCAATGTTTGTAAGTTTCACAATTTAACTAAAACAATTCTAAACCATCCCATGTGTGATGTCTGTAGGGGTGTTTTCATGCGTATCATAATGTAAAGACGCAAGCGTTGTTAGCATTAGCTAATATGCCAACACGTCTACGAGTGTCTCTATTAGTATTATTAACTACAACGGCATTCTTTTTGTATTGTTTCAGTTTCACAAATTCCTCAATAAATTCACCAAAACATCACCGTGGATTTAATGAGTCTGTTTCGCTGATTGGGGAGCTAGCTTCCACAGCTAGTGGGTCCATGATGATGACTTCCGTTTTGTTTGATCAGCCGTTTTACTGCCGTGTTACAGATACTGTTTGGAAACAATTAGGTGTGTAAATAAACACTTACAAAATAACTATTTTCGCAACGTATATATCTGCGGCTTATAGTCCGTTGCAGCTATCCATCCCATCCATTTTCTACCGCTTGTCCCTTTCGGGGTCGCGGGGAGTGCTGGAGTTGATGTCATCTGCATTCGGGCGGAAGGCGAGGTACACCCTGGACAAGTCGCCACCTCATCGCAGGGCCAACACAGATAGACAGACAACATTCACACTCACATCCACACACTAGGGCCAATTTAGTGTTGCCAATCAACTTATCCCCAGGTGCATGTCTTTGGAAGTGGGAGGAAGCCGGAGTACCCGAAGGGAACCCACGCAGTGAACAAGCAAACTCCACACAGAAAGATGCCGAGCCCAGGATTGAACTCAGGACCTTCGTATTGTGAGGCACATGCACTAACCCCTGTTCCACCGTGCCCGTTGCAGCTAATATATGGAAAAATATTTTTTCTTCTAAAATGTATTGGGTGCGACTTATGTACTGGTGCGCTCTATAGTCCGGAAAATACGGTAATTAATTTGATCATCGACATAACTTATTAACAAATCCATTAGATTAATTAAGTTAGTTGAATAATATTAGTGCAGCTCAAGGCCCAAATGCCCCCCCACACTCCTACAAATCCCACCGCACCCCAAGCCCCCGATGCTGTGATGAAACTATGTTTTTGGTCATGCCATGGACAGCAGCTTGCTAGTTGAAATCAGAAAAGTCTCGCGTGTGCCTCCTCTTGAAGACAGATGGCAGTGATTTGCATTTGGCAGCACGAGTCACTTCTGGGCCACCTCTTTACTCATTTCATTCTTTTTGTTAAGATCTACGTCTAAGGTGTTTATCAATAAAAATACAGTACTAATTATATTGAAATATTTGTTTTTATTCGGGAATTTAAAGTATGTGTTTTCCTCTGCAAACAGATTACATGTGTTATATTAATTTGTGCATAGAAATATTACTTGTGGATTTTTTAAAAAGTGAGGCTTATTTTGAAGATCTTTTATTTGTTATTTTCTGCATTCTTCTGTACTAAAATCTGTTCCAGTCGGGCAAAGACTGACAGACACTCCCTTGCAATTGAGTAGACTAATTTAGACATGGCATGATTAACACACAAATTAACACTTATAACTTTAGGGAATGTGCATCCATCTGATTAAGATGTCACACATGTCTCAGGATCCGGCGGCCCCTTGACAATGGTTGCCAAGAAAGAAGATTTATTAACGCGCACTACAAATGCAGCTTTGACTTCTAAGCAACTTAGAAAGCCATCCCAATTGGATTTCCACATGACTGTAACTTTAAATATTTGAGCATGTTTTTTGTGCAATATATAGATATGGATCAAATGTAACGGGACAGAGTTAGGTTGAGGGTTCAGGTAGTGTTCACTGTGCCAAGACCACAAGGTTGAAAACCATCCCTGAACAGAGGAGGTGGTCTGCGACACCACCTGTCTTCCACATACAACACTGTCCTTTCAACCATTCCTAAAAGACTCTGCAATTTGGCCTTCAGCAAATAACAGGAGTTAGAAACATTCTGGTCCCCTCCTGTGACCAGAATACCATTTGTGTCATTACTGAATGGAATGCTAACATGAGTGATTCCGACCATTTTGGACTGGTAGTAGTCGATCCACAGCGATCGTTCTGCCACACAATACCTCAATGCTAACGAGGGGAAATTATACCCCAACAACTGTCGTTGGCTTTGACAGTTAGGATTGCTTGTTTGCATCACAGCAGTTGTTTTTCTCACTACGATAGGGCAAAACCATCTTTGCCCAGGCCCACCTGGTTTTTGGGGTATAAATGTTTGGGGTTTTGGCACCAGCCGCTAGACTAGATCTGACCAATCTAAGTCTATGATCATGAACTGATGAAGCCTACTCGGATGAGAGGCGAAACGTCTTCTCGGACAAACCAAACAGTCCACTTACGATCGATTGAATGCCTTGAGATGACAATGACCTGGATGAATGAGAACATCCATAGCCATGAAAACTTCAGACATTTTTTAAAACTATGTTTTACTATATTACTTTGAAAAAAATTAACTTTTAGAGGGATTGGAGAGGCATATGTAAGGAGTTAATGTTAGAAATGAAAGTCGGGATTAAGTCAGGTGAAAATATATGAATAATAAAAAAAGAGGAAACATGCGTTTAAACAGCGTGAAAATCTCTCCAAAAACAGAAAAAAATAGATATTGTGATAGATATTGTGCAAGGTTCCATTGTTGACTGTAACTTGAACTCACTTTTAGGATATCCTTTTTGGTTTCACAGAATTATTCGATGGTACATTGGAACTCAGTTAAATTTAGGTTTTGTAGTATTGAAATACTGAATTGAAACTTGCTACAATTTATAGTTACTAGTGATGGGTCAAAGGTTACAGAAACATTGATGCAGTAATAAATATCATATCTGCTTGTTCATTGCAACTTTGATTTTAAAATCTAGGGCTGTGAATCTTTGGGTACCACACGATTCGATTCAGAATCAATTCTCGGTTCAAATCGATTCTAGATTTAAAATCAATAATTTTTATTTACATTAGATGCCAGTTCTCTGATTAACTACATTCTTCCATTAAAAATATAAACAGCAGTCATATATTTCTATATTACTTAAAAATAAATCAACAGTGGTTGAGCAGGACTGATTGAATAAAAAAATCGATTTTTTAATTTTTTTAATCAAATAAGAATAGCTATTCATTATAAAAAAGGGTTTTTTTTGACACTCCTACAAAGTATTTGTGTTACAGAATGGTTTTGGTATGAAATGAAAACCCATGAGCAACAGCAGACGGCTATTTCAAGAATACAAGCGGGAAATGAATCTGCAAATGTTCCCTGACATGACCAATAATGTACGCCGGTATGTGAGACAACTTAGTGAGAGGAAAAACCTCGCCCAACAATTACACCACGTTGCAAACCGACACACCAAAGTATACATTGACTGCACTGACGAGGAGAGAACTGATGATATCCCACGGCACCCTGGTCATCTGGCACCTTAAAAAGGCTGTGGCTGCGGTCATATTAGCAGTTGTGAAGGAGTGGAGCTATGTCAGGAATGGTCATCTGACAACAAGCCTGGAGGCTTTTCTCCTCCCTGTGGTCTCTGGTGTTTGGTACAAACAACAGCTGCAACCAGCTCACCCTGTGCCCATTGCTCACTGACACCAGACCTCAGCACAAACAAGCAACAAGGTGGTCCTCCGCCATGTCAATCCAACAGAAAACTTAACATGGTAAAAGACATTATCTATCATCACAAAACTAAAAAGGAAAAAACTAATCACTCTACGATAAATGTAAAATAAAGTGAAACTACTCTACTTTGAAGGCGTGTGTCAGCAGGCAGCACTCATGATGCTTCTCTGAGCAGAAGTCACACGTGATCACATTTTAAAGTCAAGTATTGACTTTTGAGGCATTCCCCCCCAGATAATTAAGGCTGAACTCCGAATTATTTCATTATGCAACACCCACTTTTCTTGCATGTTTTGTTTGCTTTGAATTCATAGGGGCGTTTTTCTAATTCTCAATTGCCAATCAGTTGCCTTGTTCTAGCGATGGGTAAATGATGCCATTATGAGTGCGAAGCTGTATTGACAATGCACTGAAACTGTGTTGGTGTTACATCACGGTCATCCGCCATCTACTGGATTTAGGGCTCCAACGATTAATCGATGAGTAAAAAAAGCTTTGTTTTCTGTTTTGTTGCTTCCATTATTCGTTTTATGACTGCCACTAATAAAAATGTATCAAGGAGTGCCCGGAACTTAAAATACGTGGACATAGTTTCGGCATAGCCGCTGCAATAGCGTGCACGTGAGAGTGTACATATAATCTTATACTTTATCTTTGTATTAATGCACACATTAAAAGTGTAATTCCAATGTTGATGATGTGCATTTAGAAGAGAAGAAAACATTTTGTTTATTTCAACTGTTTTCCCTAAAATCCGCGTTGAGGCCATACTGTTTAGTCTGTTTTATCCGATTACTCAATCAAGTACTCATCTAGAAGGCACAAGACATTGGAACAACGTTGAGAACTTGTTGAATTAGGTCCTGACGTTGAGCAACTCAAACCTAACGTTGGAACAACATGCTTTTTGGCTACGTTTCGTCAATGTTGGGTTCCGACGTTGATTTGACCATTGAATTTTGGTCATTTCCCAACCGATATTCTACAACACAAATACAACGTTGAAACAACATCTTTTTGGCGACGTTTAATGAATGTTGGGTTCTGACGTTGATTTGACCGATGCATTTTGGTCATTTCCCAACCAATATTCTACAACACAAATACAACGTTGAAAAAACAAGCTCATTGACGACGTTCATTCAATGTCATGTTGTGACGTTGATTTGACCATTGAATTTTGGTTATTTCCCAAGACACCAACATATTCACAATTTACAAATGCAACTATTTTGCAATGTTGTTTCAAAGTCAGTTTTAGAGGACATGTATGTATAACAGTGACATGCAGTCACTAGAGGCAGGTGAGGTTGAGCCTCACCTGCCATCATGGAAAGAAAAATAATTTAAAAAGAAAAAAAAATAATTAAATTGTTATATGTATGCAGTGATTATACTATAAAGTTATTTTCCATTTAACTTCACCAGTTTTAGATTATTTTTATTCAAAATCGCTGAATTTTCACATTTGCCGTTCAAATACTGAGAAGAGACGGTGCGGTGATCAGCAGCCAGGCACGTCACTGCGTTGTGCCTCAACATGGATTGCGGACTCGGCTAACTGCTGGCCTGCTGTGCAGTGAGACCGTATTGCTATATGAACTATATTATACATTTCCATAGTTTAGTTAGCTGAGGTATATAATGTACAGTGTATTTTGTCAACAACTGTATGTGTGTAACGTATTTCTTGTGCTGAACAATCATAAAACTGCTGCGAAGACGCACTGGCTGAGGCTCGCAGTAATCCCGCCTCCTTGTCCCGACGGGAGTGCCCCACCAACCAAAGCCCACACCCAAACCCCCCACGTGCAAGACCGAATCCACTCAAAAAAGTCACCCAACAAGAAGCCAAAAAGTGCAAAAACAACAATGCTCGCGTTGGAGGAGCCGCGAACGACCGTAGGGCCACAACATTAGGTACACCTGCAGACTGCAGCACGGATTTCATATTTCATTCATTCACAACTCCTCCAACACGAACATTATTGTTTTTGCACTTTTTGGCTTCTTATTAAATAACTTTTTAAAAAGATTCAATCTTGCACGTGGAAAGTTTAAGTGTGGGCTTTAGTTGATATAACACTCTCATCAGGGGGTGCATTCTACGGCGGGGGTGCATTAATCCAGCACAACCATAATAACGTTTTTTTTTATTAAATGTGCTTTTTTGTGTGCTACAGTTTGTATGTGTAAAGTTAAAGTTAAGTTAAAGTACCAATGATTGTCACACACACACTAGGTGTGGTGAAATTTGTCCTCTGCATTTGACCCATCCCTTCATCACCCCCTGGGAGGTGAGGGGAGCAGTGGGCAGCAGCGGCGCCGCGCCCGGGAATAATTTTTGGTGATTTAACCCCCAATTCCAACCCTTGATGCTGAGTGCCAAGCAGGGGAGAATGCTGCTATGAGCTTTTAAACATAACCCGTTAACTGCTGCCAATCAAATGGTGAATAAGATACTCTTTAGGGTCCACATGTTTGTAAATCTGACTGTGATGAAGTCAGTGCCTCACCGGCCATGAACCTCACCGCACGTCACTGATGTATAATCAACGTTGAATAAATGTTTTGTGCCTGCTGGGCAAATACTAAAATAACTGATGGCTGCAGCCTTAGCTGGATTAAAAAGTTGGACATACAAATAAAATGAACAGTTAGCAAATGTAATAGTTTGTGTTATTTTTATAGGAATAGCTTTGCAGATGGAAACATGAAACACACAACTGTGGTCAATGAGTCAAATAGTAGAAACTAGAATATAAAACATGTTTTTAGTTATTTCACCTTTTCTTGTTAAGTACATAACTCCACATGTGTTCATTCATAGTTTTAATGCCAATCTACAATGTAAATAGTCATGAAAATAAAGAAAACGCATTGAATGAGAAGGTGTGTCCAAACGTTTGGCCTGTACTGTATCTTTTCATTAAATGAAAAATAAATAAACAGACTTTATGGCACTAGCTTGACCCAGAAACAGACTAATAACATTTACAGTATTTCTTGTGTATTCCACTGTACTCGTAATTATGCATCTTAGGAATCATTTAAACAAGCTCAGGGTATCAATTCAATATTGTACCAACAAAAATAACTAAAAACCCTTCTTACTTACTAAACCTTCTCATGTGTGATGTCTCTAGGAGCGTTTTCATGAATTGGTGTACGTGCTATCATTATGAAATCAAGTTAGCATTACCTAATATGCTAACACATTTACCAGTGTCTGTATTAGTATTATTAACTTGCATCTTCATTCATTCTTTTTGTATTGTTTCAGTTTCACAAATTCCTCATTAAATTCACCAAAAAGTCACTGTGGAGTTATCAAGTCTGTTTCGCTGATTGGAGTGCTAGCTTCCGCAGCTAGTGGGTCCATTACGATGACTTCTGTTTTGTTTATTTATCCGTTTTACTGCCGTGTTAGACACCGTTGGGAAACAAAAAGCTATGGAAATAAACATTTACAATCTCTTTCTGTGTAAATAACTCATTTTACAACATACATACCTGCGGCCCAATATATGTTATATATTTGGTAAGAAGCTGTACAAAGCAGAGTGACGAGGAACGGGTTAAACGCCACCTGCCATCGTCGCTCACACGGCACATAGCAGCCACGACAGGCTGTTCGGTCATTGTGTACTGAGGACTTAGTGGGATATCATGGCCTGAATACCACCAGGGTTATGCCGGTCTAGGCGTCTTACGGGGCCCTCACCAGCCTTAAAAGGGCCGCTAAAGTGGCGCGGGGCACAGATGCACCTGTCAGTAGAGGGAAGGAGGGGGGAGGGGCTAAATGCTGCATCTATTTGCCAGACAAAATCAGTCGGTTAGCATCTTCAAGTGCGTGTGTACAACAAGCATTTCCTCTGCTAATAGGAGGTCTGCGTGTGAGCATGCAGAGGAGGCCCGGGTCCAATCAGCCACTGATAGTGCACACGGTCCTGAACCAATCGCAGATGGATACATAACGATCCAGCTCAAGTGCGCAGCGGGAGGTCTACTGGGCAGAGCTACAGAGAGCAAATAAATGTCTCCGGGGAGGACTCACCCGCTGGGCTGGAGCCCACGCCGCTTGGCACTGAGGGGTCTGTGGTATCCAGCACGGAGTGATATGATTACCATCTGCATCCTTCTGCAGAACGAGCATCGGCGTGTGATGGAGGTGCCAGACCAGACATGAAAATGTCCTGTAGATTTATCTTCACAACCCATAAAAGGGAACCGAGTCCCCCCCCTCCACGTCCCCATGACAGGGGCATTTGAAAAAAAAAAAAAAAAAAAAGGCAGCGAACGCAGCGTTCCACCATGACGATGCACTTGCAGCCAGCCATCAATCATGCATTTGGAAATTAAGGATCTATCAAGGCCTCTCTTAAAAGTTTTATGAAGCGAGAGGACACGTTCCAGGAGATGAAGTGAAGTCAAAGCACACCAACAGAATCCCAACGTGAGTCTTTTTTTTCAACAGAAATACACTGATTAGACTACAAATACCGGAGAGATCCAGCGAGTTTGTATGTGCACCGCGAAGAGGAAGGTGTCAGACACTTCTCCATAAGAAGTCACATCTGAAGGAGACATTTCGCACCTCGCTGCATGTACTTCAATCGTATGCAGCGCGGGG
Source organism: Nerophis lumbriciformis (assembly GCF_033978685.3). NCBI lineage: Eukaryota > Metazoa > Chordata > Actinopteri > Syngnathiformes > Syngnathidae > Nerophis > Nerophis lumbriciformis. The sequence goes on from NC_084576.2 coordinate 13,355,447, forward strand.
CCGCGTCTTGCAAAACGCCATCTGGGCTGATAGAATCGGACGAGTCATCCGAGTACCGGCGTGCACGTCTTTTATTTTCCGCCGCGTTCGTACGTTGTAAAAAAATGTCAGAGGGCGAGCAAAGAAAGCATCGCGTCAACGCCTGGTGAATAAATATGACATGGTAGCATGACCTCAGTTCACATTCAGTAGGATTGCTAACCCTACTGTACATGTACTGTACATCTCCATACAGTGGCCAGGGGTGAATATTTATAAGTCGCAATTTTTTTTCCTGCGCTTTGAACCCTTCAGTTTATAAAATGGTGCGGATAATCTATGGATTTTTCTTCGCTGACGGCCACCATGCAAAAGGATTTTTGAAAAACCCAAGCAAATACACTGATTATGTTACTGTTTGTGCTATGGCACCATCTTTTGAGCGAATTCGCTCACTGTTGGCTCAGTGTTGCATTGCCCTTCTGTTTAGCCTAGTGCTTTCAACCGGAAGTACAGTTGCCGTTCGGTCTTCTAGTCATGCATAGCGTTTCTACTCGTATGGATTCTTCAGTCTTCACTCCAAGCAACTTTTGTAAGTTTTACAATATAACTAAACCACTTCTTACTTACTAAATCGTCTCATATGTGATGTCTGTAGGAGTGTTTTCATGCATTTTTGTACGTGCTATCGTTATGAAATCAAGCTAGCGTCGATAGCATTACCTAATATGCTAACACATTTACCAGTGTCTGTGTTAGTATTATTAACTTACAATGGCATTCTTTTTGTATTGTTTCAATTTCACAAATTCCTTAGTAAATTCACCAAAACGTCACAGTGGACTTATCAAATCTGTTTCGCTGATTGGAAAGCTAGCTTCCGCAGCTAGTGGGTCCATGATGATGACTTCTGTTTTGTTTATTCAGCCGTTTACTGCCATGTTACAAACACCGCTGGGAAACAATAAGCTATGTAAATAAAAATTTACAAAATCTTTGTGTTTAAATAACTAATTTTAAAACGTATATATCTGCGGCTCATAGACCGGTGCGGCTAATATATGGAAAAAGAAATGTCTTCCAAAATTTAGTGGGTGAAAATGCAGTATTTATTTAGCTCAAGGCAGGGGGCTTTTTAAACAATTTTAAATACACTTTTATGATAATATTTAATAAAACAGTGATACTGTACCTCAACTTCCATATACCTCACTTTTCATATGAATCCCATTTTGATAAAATCGTTCGCTGTTCACCAAGTTTCCATATGCTGGCTCCGTAATCATATGGCCACACATTGCTCATAACAAATATGTCTGCTTGCCCTTGTAGAGCGCCCTAACAAAGAATCCCACGCATTTGTGTATATGTACGTTAACATACACTTCAAAAACGAATTATCAAATTATTTTTTTTTTTTAAATAATTTATAAAATATGTCTTTAATTAATTAGAATTTGAATCAAATACATAAATGTGTCAATTGATTTAATGCAAAAGAAGATTTCATTATTTAGTACATTTATTCATCATTTAATTAATAATTGATTTCATTATTTTGTGATTTAATTAAATATTTCATAATTTAATGAATCACTGCTCAATTTAATTAATTATTTAATTACTACACATTTTTACGATTTAATTAATGATTTCACGATTTCAATTATTTGAATGATTTATTTTTTAAAAATCCAAAATGTAATTAATTGTTTTATTATTTTACTATATTTTTATGATTGAATTGATTATTTCATAATTTACTAAGTTATTTCATGAGCCTATTTCACCTGTCAAACTCACCCATCAAAGTGAGTAGGCGGGGCTAACAAAATAGTCCAATCATTGCTTTGTTCCAATCGAATCAACCAACTATGAGCGGTACTACAGGTTTACGGCTTTCGACGAGCGCTGCAAATTGTGAGTTCAAATATTGAATTTCTTTATTTTTTTCACGTTTGATATGTTTTTACAAATATTCTAATTTTGAGGGTACCATGTAGAGATATGTTTTAATGGCTGATGCAAGTTTATGCACTGGAAAATAGCCCGTTTTTGTTCACTATTGAGGTGATTCAATGCGTATTAGTGTGCAAGTGTGTTTCTGTATAATATTACTCCAACTGTGGTCATGTGGTAACATAATTATTGGTATTTTGAGAGGTATCTAAAGTTAAAAAGTTAAAAAGTTAAAGTACCAATGATTGTCACACACACACTAGGTGTGGCGAAATTATTCTCTGCATTTAACCCATCACCCTTGATCACCCCCTGGGAGGTGAGGGGAGCAGTGGGCAGCAGCGGTGGCCGCGCCCGGGAATCATTTTTGGTGATTTAACCCCCAATTCCAACCCTTGATACTGAGTGCCAAGCAGGGAGGTAATGGGTCCCATTTTTATAGTCTTTGGTATGACTTGGCCGGGGTTTGAACCCACAACCTACCGATCTCAGGGCGGACACTCTAACCACTAGGCCACTGAGTAGGTAAAATCTATTAAAGTCGGACTAAGTAGGACATCACTGAATGCCTAGATGTGAAATGTACGGCCCGCCACTGAATAATATAGTTATTCTTTGTCAAATGTGTTTTGTGTTAATAGCATTGGGTATCTTAAACTAATTCAATGGATTTACTTTATTTCTTATGGAAAAAAGTGACTACTATCATAAACTAGTATACATAACATTTTCTTTAAAAGGGAAAAATGTGTAGTGCACTGACCACCGACCAACTAACCTGCGCTGGCGGGCCTTTGGGGGCCCCCACTGGAGCCCACGTTCCTATGCGAAGAGGCCTGTGGAGGAGACAGCATCCCGTTGTCGGCCAGGGAGGCTGCGGCCGCCGCTAACGTCTGGCTGCCCAGAGTCCCTCCCAGCTGGTACATGGCGTTCGGATTGGACACAGGCACCGCCACGTGCATGGAGAAGTTCTGCTGGGGCAATGCCGTGGGCTGCAAGAAGAACACAAACACACATTTTTACACACTAACACAACTGACCAAGGTCTGATGCTGATGATCAGTGGTTGTCATGGTATCATCAAGTAAGAGCTTGCTTTAATAAAATGACACAGATTTACAAAAAAAAGCCAGCTTTTACACATCTCACACTGAATAAACAGCAACATACTGTACACAATACTCACTTATCTATAAACAGTCAATGAAAACCTTAAAATGCATATGTCCAACTTTTAACAGTAAATGTGTAACTAACAGGTCATTATTTACAACATTTTGGATGGGTACCTTTTAGCTGTCAATGACACAAGGAAATGGCAAAAAAAATTGTATTAAAAGGTATTATTAGACTTGTTTGCATTATTCTAAGCCATAGTATATTAATATAATGGCTATATAATTAATAATGAATTTAATTGGATATTAAGAGTATGTGAAAATTATACTTCTACCTTGTTTACTTCCGTGACGACCCTCTTAAGAGTTGTGTAATCAATCAGAAATATCAAGCAGCTAAAATGCCCCAAACATGGATAGGTGTGGAGAAAGTGTTTTGCATGTTTCCCATGATGCTTTGCAAGGGATTTAAATGGGTGTAATTCCTATTTGTTTTTATGGTGCATGGACATTTTATAATATCCACAAATTGTGTTGTTTTTGTTTTGTTTCCACCATGACTAGGGAAGGTTGTTTGCATTGGGTCTTATAAGTAAATATTGTGGGTTTGTTTCCAAATTTAGCATGCTAAGTGGTCATAGACCTGAAATACTTATGTTGTCCACAAGATGATGACAAAGTAATAGAATAGAAATTAACTTTTAAAATGAATTTAAATCTCCCTGTGGCCAAATGCCTTACACGTCTCTCGGGCCAAATTGAAGTTTGGAGTTTGGACACCCCTTTTCTAAGGGCTCCTGGTAATAAACCTGTATTCAGACATATTAGTACGGTATTTTTTTTTGTACACAGAACATTTTGTAGAGAAAGAAAGAAAAATATATATATATTTTAAATGAATTAAACTTAATTAAAACATCATAGGTTAAAATGTTTCATGCATTTATATTATTTAAATCCCTTATTTATTATCATTAAAATGTTGGTATTTTAATAAAACATTAAATGTCTCAAATAATTCATAGACTTTCTTAATGATACAAGTCGGAATGAGAACTGAAACCCGGTTCCATAATAGCACCGGTGCCAACGGAAACGGTAGTAACCAGCGTGTCAGGAAAATTACTTAAAAAAAGTAATTACTCATTACTTTCCCCAAAAAATAATTGAATTACTAACTGAATCTTTTTTTTAATAATGAGAAAGTAATAGATGTGTTAAATTTTTTCATAAAGTTTCATATATCTGGTGTATGCAGTGGAGAGATGTTTCATGGGAGAAGTGTGCCTGAGTATGTGCCTTTAAAAGGTGGTGCCTGTTGCCATGTGAAACGTGACGTCTGCGATGGCGCGCTTTTTGGCTGTTTTACCTTAGCATTGGTAGTGTGCTGACTGGAAGGAGATTTAGTGCTTTCAACCGGAAGCAGAAGTGCCGTTCTGTCTTCTAGGCGTCCATAGCGGTTCTACTCGAATGGATTCCTCATTCATCACGCCAAGCAACATTTACAATATAACTAAAATTGTTTATACTTACTAAACCATCCCATGTGTGAGGTTTGTAGGAGTGTTTTTATGCATACTTGTACGTGCCATCGTAATGAAATCAAGCTAGCGTCGTTAGCATTAGCTTATAAGCTAACACGTTTATGTGTGTCTATCTCAGTATTATTAACTTACTATCTTTTTGTATTGTTTCAGTTTCACAAATTCCTCAGTAAAATCTTCATATTGTCACCGTAGTGTTATTGAGTCTGTTTATCTGATTGGAGAGCAAGCTTCCGCAGTTAGTCGGTCCATTACGATAAATTCTGTTTTGTTTGATCTGCCGTTTCACTGCCGTGTTACAGGCACCATTTGGAAACAATTAAAGTATGTAAATAAACATTTGCAGAATTGTTCTACGTAAAAAACTATTTCGCAACATATATGTCTGCGGATTATAGTACGCTTCGTCTAAAATTTAGTGGGTGCGGCTAATATATAGTCCGTAAAATATGGTAATAAAAAGGACAATTCTGATAACAGTAGATGTTACCAGAACCATTTAGAAAAGGGGTGTCAAACTCGTTTTCATTGAGGGCCACATCGCAGTTATAGTTGCCCTCAGAGGGCCGATTTTAACAATGAGCAATATATGAATATACATGTATATATATATATACATATATATATATATATATATATATATATATATATATATATATATATATATATATATATATATATATATATATAAAATACATTAACAATATATTTTTTTACATAAGCTGCAAAAAAATTTTTTAAATTTTACTTTAAAAACTGGCAGATCAGTCACCAGAATTTTACAGTAAAAGCAGTGTTTTTTTTTTACAGCATATAAAAAAAATTCATAAATGGAATGGAATGGAAAAACAATACCACTGTTTTTAGCGGTAAAATTCAAGCAACAGAGCTGCCAGTTTGTTTGTTTTTTACCATAAAATCTTGTTGTTTTAATGTTTTAGTGTCTTACTGTATATGGGGAAAAAAACAGTACCAAAGTTGATTTTACGGTAAAAAAAAAAACTCAGTCGGTGGAATTTAATCATAAAATCTAATTTGACAGTCTACAATTTGATTGATAATTTGTTTTGAAATCATAACTCAATCAGATATTTAAGTACAGTATTTATCTTTATTTTAACAAAATCTATTTTTAGAATACATGATGATATAATATTTTGATTTTGATAATATTGCATTTTAAAAGATATGCAATTGCATGCAGTATATGATTTTTAGAGATGTCCGATCATATCGGCCTGCCGATATTATCGGCCGACAAATGCGTTAAAATGTAATATCGGAAATTATCGGTATCGGTTTTTTTTATTATCGGTATCGTTTTTAAAAAAAAAAATTTATTAAATCAGCATAAAAAACACAAGATACACTTACAATTAGTGCACCAACCCAAAAAACCTCCTTCCCCCATTTACACTCATTCACACAAAAGGGTTGTTTCTTTCTGTTATTAATATTCTGGTTCCTACATTATATATCAATATATATCAATACAGTCTGCAAGGGATACAGTCCGTAAGCACACATGATTGTGCGTGCTGCTGGTCCACTAATAGTACTAACCTTTAACAGTTAATTTTACTCATTTTCATTAATTACTAGTTTCTATGTAACTGTTTTTATATTGTTTTACTTTCTTTTTTATTCAAGAAAATGTTTTTAATTTATTTTATTTTATTAATTAAAAAAAAAAAGTACCTTATCTTCACCATACCTGGTTGTCCAAATTAGGCATAATAATGTGTTAATTCCACGACTGTATATATCGGTTGATATAGGTATCGGTTGATATCGGTATCGGTAATTAAAGAGTTGGACAATAACGGAATATCGGATATCGGCAAAAAGCCATTATCGGACATCCCTAATGATTTTTAATGTCAAAAGGGAAAGAACAAATATATTTAGTGAGAAAAGATTAAGCATTTTATTAACGCATATTATTTACAGGCTTTCGCGGGCCACATAAAATAATGTGGCGGACCAGATTTGGGCCCCGGGCCTTGAGTTTGACACCTGTGATTTGGATGATGCCCAATATTGAATTTCTTCAAAACTGCCGATAAGATTACAGATATGAATATTTTCATCGCTTGTGTCATTCTCAGCTTAGAGTTACCAATTCAACAAATACAAATTAGCCCGGTTTGGTTTTGACTGTACAAACATAACACGGACAGATCTTCAGTGCTGCTGCAGCACAAACAAAACACTTGAGAAGGAAAAAAACCAAAACCAAAAACATGCATCCAAGTGATCACTCTGGCATTGCAGCGGTCAGCACAACAGGCGCACATTTCGTCTTGTCAAGCATCTGTGTACATTTGTGCAGCGCGGCGAGAAGATGCATGGCAACAGCCACATTGACCTCGTGCTGACTGTGCAAAGCGTGAATGAAAACAACACGTGTCAGTGATTAAAAAAACAACTAATAAAGTTTCATCGCAGCCTTCATCCAGTGAGGTCAGTCTGTGTGTTAACGGTGACTTGGTTAATGGCGAAGTGACGCTCTTCACGTCAGGAACAGAGAGAACAAGGCACGCATGATAAGATCACGCAGGGTTTAATTTGCATTGTAGTCCGTTATGGTGCAATAATGCTCCGCCCCGTTTATGAAATGAGGTGTGAAAACACACCGCTCTCACTGTGCGTTTTTTAAATTTTTTTTTACTCCATTTGAATATTCTCTGTTTAGAAAAAGGTGATCTTATCAAGGTGTTTGTAACATCACTTGCAAAAACGAATCATCAATCCAGAAGAGGAGGTATTATTCACAAAGAAAGCACATTTCTGAAAGAGTTTTGTGGGAGGTTAACGAAAAGAGGAAAAAAAATCCTTTGTGGCACACAAAGCCAAGCATTAAAAAAAAAAAAAAAAAAAAAAAAAAACAGCATCTACAGTACTTACGATTTTATGATTTCTCATCATATTATCAAACTCCTCATTAATTTTTTTATACTTTTCTTCAGTGTGAGGAGTGAGGACATATGAGGCATCGGGGTCCGGGCTATCACAACCTCTGTGTTCTTTCTTGTTTAGCGCCTGCAGTGAACATCGACATAAAGACAACCATCAACACAAAACAGCAGGGGACAAAAAGGAAGTACTTACACCGCAGCGCTTGTACATTAAATCACTCTCTTCGCTTAGTTTGCCGAAATGGTCATCCATGAGGGGGCTGTGCCCGAAACAGTCTTCGGGTTCGGGGCTAGCACAGTCAATATGGCCTTTGTTTCTTAATTTCTGAAATGAAATTGCACAGTTGACAATAAACAGAGTAGAAGAGGCGTCTCTCCGGCTTGCAGAACGCTGAAACAAAAAGTCATGCATGGAATTTGGATACGACACAGGCTGGTTTTGTTAAAGAAAAATAGTAATGAATCAAAATCAATGTTGTTTGGAATTGTTGACCTATTACTTCACATCAAAAATGGGCATAAAACAAACAAAAAGAACATGAAAAAAATAACAGAACTCATAATCGATGGACGGATCTGAAGTAGATATTTAGGCGTTGAAAGTAAAATTAAATTAAAAAAATTAAAAATGTACGACTTACTTTTAACACTTTTATGGTTGGGAAAAATAATAATGAATCAATATCAATGTCGTTATGAATTATTGACTTTTTAAGGCTACAATTACTTCACATCAAATATTCCACTTGAAATATTTTAGGGGGAAATATTGCATATTGTGTTTGCCCCCCCAAAAAATGTTACTGACAAAAATGGCATAAAACAAACAGAAAAACATACAAAAAAATAACTTATATTTGAAGGGTAGATCTGAAGTTCAAAATCTAGGACTCATTTTTAACACTTTTATGTGGGGAAAAAAAATAATAATTAATCAAAATCAATGTTGTTATGAATTATTGACATATTGATGGCCATTGATGACATTAAATATTCAGCTTGGAAATATTTTGGGGGGAAATATTGCATATTTTGGATGTTTGTCATGAAACCACGTTTTCAATGAAAAAAGGGCATAATACAAACAAAAAAAAAACATTATAAAAATAATTATAAAAACTAGGATAGGTTGAAATTGATCTAGATTAAGGCATTGAAAGTAAAAAAATGTTTAATAAAATATTGTATAAGTTATTTTTAACACCTTTTACTGGTGGGAAAATACCGTATTTTTCGGAGTATAAGTCGCACCGGAGTATAAGTCGCACCTGCCGAAAATGCATAATAAAGAAGGAAAAAAACATATATAAGTCGCACTGGAGCCTGGCCAAACTATGAAAAAAACTGCGACTTATAGTCCGAAAAATACGGTAATAATGAATCAAAATCAATGTTGTTATGAATTATTGACATTTTTAAGGATCCAATTAATGTATTAATTTAATTAATTAATTAATCAAAGGATAGAGCTGAAGTTGATTTAGACATTTAGGCGTTGATTCTAAAAAAAAACGGACAACTGTTTCATTAAGATTATAGTTTTATTTACATATATTTTATGGTAAACACTTGAGTTCAAATGGATTTCTGAAAAAACAGGATAGATGTTTTATTAAGATTATATTATATAATATTACATTTTATAAATATATATATATATATATTTTTTTTTAATTTTATTTTATTTATAGTAAATACCTAAGTTCAAGTGGATTTCTAAAAAAAACAAGAAAGCTGTTTCATTAAGATTATATTATATAATATAACATTTTATTAATATATATTTTACGGTAAATAAATGAGTTGAAATGGATTTCTAAAAAACAACTCAACTTCTTAAGAGTGTTTAAAATCTAAACATAGGTGTTTTTTTGTTTTTTTTTAACATTTGTTTATTGAATTTTTGACATATACAGTCCAGAAATACAATCAGACACATGGCAAGTGTTCTTTTTTTCCCCTCAAACATGCAACCCACAAAATGATATATAAAATAAAAAATAATAAAATAGAAATACATCAATACAAATAATAAACCTAAAAAGAAAGAAATTAGTACAGGCAAATATTGACATGAAGCCACGGACAACTGCATCCCTGAGTGTCCCCAACACAGTGCAGCGATACACAAAAGCAAACAAAAGGCTCATCAATTATCTACCTTTCAACCACTTTTCAGTTGGGGTTAAACTTGAAATGAGTCTCTTTTACATATTTTAAGTAACCACCCCATACTTTTTGAAACTTCATAGAACAATCATTGGATGTAACATACAGTGCAGGCCAAAAGTTTGGACACACCTTCTCATTTCAATGTGTTTTCTTTATTTTCATGACTACCGTATTTTTCGGAGTATAAGTTGCACCGGAGTATAAGTCGCACCGGAGTATAAGTCGCACCTGCCGTAAATGCATAATAAAGAAGGAAAAAAACATATATAAGTCGCACTGGAGCCTGGCCAAACTATGAAAAAAACTGCGACTTATATAAAAATACGGTATTTTCCTCGTAGATTGTCACTGAAGGCATCACAACTATGACACCTGTGAAGTGAAAACCATTTCAGGTGACTCAGCTCATCGAGACAATGCCAAGAGTGTGCGAAAAAGTAATCAGAGCAAAGGGTGGCTATTTTGAAGAAACTAGAATACAAAACATGTTTTCAGTTATTTCACCTTTTTCTGTTAAGTACAACTTTTCATGACTATTTACAATGTAGATTGTCACTGAAGGCATCAAAACTATGAATGAACACATGTGGAGTTATGTACTTAACAAAAAAAGATGAAATAACAGAAAACGTGTTTTATAGTCTAGTTTCTTCAAAATAGCCACCCTTTGCTCTGACTACTGCTTTGCACACTCTTGGCATTCTCTCGATGAGCTTCAAGCACACCTGTGAAGTGAAAACCATTTCAGGTGACGACCTCTTGAAGCTCATGGAGAGAATGCCAAGAGTGTGCAAAGCAGTAATCAGAGCAAAGGGTGGCTATTTTGAAGAAACTACAATATAAAACATGTTTTCAGTTATTTCACCTTTTTTTTTGTTAAGTACATAACTCCCCGTGTGTTCATTCATAGTTTTGATGCCTTCAGTGACAATCTACAATGTAAATAGTCATGAAAATAAAGAAAATTGAAGGAGAAGGTGTGTCCAAACATTTGGCCTGTACTGTATGCGTTATTTGGGCCTAATCATTCTGGACTGTATGTGATGATGTCATAGCGACACATTTTAGTTTTTGCTTAGATCTGGACTTGAAAAAGTTTGTCGAACCCGGACGACAGTTAGTCTTCTACCTTTGCGGCAAAATGATCTTCCTTTTTCTCTGCCCTCTGTGTTTCCTTCTTCTTTCTTCTGCAACTATGGTTTTGCATGTTATTATATTTCAGTCGTCATAAGCAACCACCGTCTACTTAAGGCCACACTCGCAAGTTTTTAAACCAGCATGGCTGCCGTAGAGGGGATCCTATCAAGGTTAATCCATGCAAGGAATAAAGCAGATAATCGAATGCTGTTAAAGATTATTCCGGCGTGAAATTGTGCATTTCCAAAGCGAGCGGGCATCGGGAGCTCTGCATTGCAGCGTCCCGAAGAGCCCGCTCTCGTGAGAGTGAAACAAAGTCGTGAAAGAAATCAAGTCAAAGCTGCGTGCCGCTCACTGCTCCTCATTACCGCTCTGAATAGCGGTGTTAACAAGGCTCGCTGACAGCGCGTGACAGCTTGTGATATGGAGGCAGTGTACATCAAAACATGATTTATGGTGGGCGCTCAAGGATCCTCTATCAGGCGGCTGCAGGCCCACAGCGGCAGCCCGCTCCTGTCTGCGGGGCTGCTGAGGAGGCCTCGCGTCTACAGGAAGGTCACTGACTCCTGAGCTTGTCGGGGTTACAGCCAGACCGACCTACACGCACTAATGAGACCTCACCCTCGCCTTCTTGTCTTTGTCGCCCGGCAAAATGAAATGATACCAGCGTGTGTGTGTGTGTAGGTGTGTGTGTGTGTGTGTGTGTGTGTGTGTGTGTGTGTGTGTGTGTGTGTGAGAGAGAGAGAGAGCGAGACGCACACAGGCAGAGAGGAGTAAGTGTTGTTTTGGGTGAGAGGGTGCAGCGTCGGTGTGAGGATGCGAGTAGGAGGGGGCGTCTATGTCTGCGGAAATGTGACAGAACGGCTCATCGGTGCAGACGGGGCGGCTAAAACCCAAACGGCCAAAAACCTCACTTTTGGAAGCGTTTCCGAAAAAAAAAAAAAAAAAAGTGCATCTGTGGCTTTAGCAGATTCCTGAAAACGATTGAAAACAGATTGCGCGGGGACCTCTTGCGGCGCCGCATTCGACTTGAGTGGCAACAGAAAGTGAATGCAGTTAAACCAGCAGGTTGATATCACGAGAAGAATGAAAATAACAAATCGCTTTGATTGGAATAAATACAAACGAGACAAAAAATGTGCAAAAATGAATTAGTGAAGTGAATTATATTTATAAAGCGCTTTTCTCTAGTGACTCGAAGCGCTTTTACATAGTGAAACCCAATACCTAAGTTACATTTACACCAGTGTGGGTGGCACTGGGAGCAGGTGGGTAAAGTGTCTTGCCCAAGGACATAACGGCAGTGACTAGGATGGCGGAAGTGGGGATCGAACCTGGAACCCTGAAGTTGCTGGCACGGCCACTCTACCAACCGAGCTATACCGCCCAAAAGAATCAACGCAGTGCTGCTGTTAGCTAATGCGCGACCTTGTGTGGTTTTTAAAGTGTTTTTAGCCTTTCTACAACAATGTCTCGAGTTTTGCTGGCTCAATGCTACCCTGAGACTGGGGAGGTCGTGAGTTCAAACCCCGGCTGAGTCATACCAAAGACTCCAAAAAATGGGACCCATTGCCTCCCTGCTTTGCACTCAGCATCAAGGGTTGGAATTGGGGGTTGAATCACCAAAATGATTCCCGAGCGCGGCGAACGCTGCTGCTCACTGCTCCCCTCACCTCCCAGGGGGTGAACATGGGGATGGGTCAAATGCAGAGGACACATTTCACCACACCTGGTGTGTGTGACAATCGTTGGGACTTTAACTTTAACTATGTGAGTCGAAAGAAAGCAATGGACAAGCGATGTGTGGTACAGGAAGCATCCACAGCGTTGTCGACATTGCCCCCACCCCTCCCCATCCCCTACACTGCACGCAAAGAAGATTACCGTACAAGGTACAGTGGATTTTTTTTTAAATTCCTAATCATTGCAGCAACCTGGCTTTTAAAGTTAAGGAGTTTTGTGGTTTCGAACTGTGAGTGCAGCACAGGGCTAGTGACAGTGTGTGTGTGTCGGCAGGGCGGCTGAAAGTGAGGACAGTTTAGCTCGTTGTTTTTGTTTTCTCTTTGTTACTAAATACAACGTTGGTCCATCTCCCCTCTGTTATATTTGTTTACTACGCAGTACTGTATTTTGCTCTATATTGTGTTCAAAGTGTGCAAACTTTTACTAAAATATGGGCTTTTGTAAAGGCTGGAACACATTATTCATTTTTACATCGTTTTTTTTTTTATGGAGTAATTGGCTTCAATAAACATACTCTTCTATTCACGAACCCTGTTCATAAACAATTAACTTTGCAAATTCAGTTTAGCCTATATAGGTGATATTTTTCCACTCTTCTTTGCAGAATCTCTACAAACCTGTTATGCTGCAAGGGCATCATTTGTGCAAAGTTCCACTTCAGGTCAGCCTATACACTTCCAAGTAGTTTTAGCGAGAGATGATGTCGAATTCGGTACTTTTTTGGCAACGGCCAAATCCCGCCAATTCTACCAGGCCCTGATTCACGAAAATCCAAAGGTGCCATGTTTCAGTACCTGAGTAGCACGTGACGTCACACGCGGTTGCCGACTCAAGCACGTCGCACTTTGGCACTTGGTAATCACTCCAGCAGCACTGAGAGCGGATTCGGCCAAACTACCTCAAGGTAATGTTGCAAATTGACACAAAAAAACGCTCCAACGATAGCAAAGTAAGGCTCCACTTTTCCAAAAAATGTGCTAGCTTGATGCTAATATACATTGGCTTTGCTGTTGATATGCTACTGATTAGCAATTTTACATGGCGATTTCAACAACCCAATTTGTTGATAAAAAAAAAACCAACAACTAAGATGGACTTTAAAATCTAACAGCCGGTGTCTAGTAAGTACAATACTTACAGCATTAACACTTTTAGGGCGCAACAAAAAAATAAATAAAAATCACACCAAAATCCTAAAACTATCGCCATCTAACGTCTTGGACTTGCAACTGTGATTGCAACTTGATGTCATACTTGAAATATATAACAACTGGACAGCAGTTATTGTAATCAGCTCATTTATAAAGGTTGCAGTAAAAAATATGAATTTATAATCAAAACCAATAAATATTTATTAACACAAACTAGTACCAAAAATCGGTACCGATGAGTACCGGTATCGATTCCCAGGTAGCAGGAACTGGTACCGTATTGTTTCAAATGTGAACAGTACTCATTCCGAGGTTTGTCCCTGGGCACTGGCTTATTCTTTAAATGACAATATTATTTTTGTTGATAGTGGGTGTGTACTTAAAATTATACAACTCCCTTTGTAACGTATATTTATCTTTACTTCAAAAAGATGGCCAGTTTCAAAGAAAAAAAGTGACCAAATGTAATATTAGTAGTTCAATAGTGAGTATTACAAGTTGCCTTCCTTGTGAATGCAACTCCTGAGTGTTTGTGGCGCTTGGGTGCCATGCGTGGTGACATGTGGCGTCCATAGGAATTAACTGTGAAATAATTTTCCAGTTTTGCAAGCGATTCCTAGGAATCGTAGCACAGAGTTTTAGTTCTTGCTGAGAACTGGTTTCCGATTCTCACCCCGAACTGCAATTTCAGTGCATAATTCACAATGAAAGTTGAATAAGCACGTACAGTGGAACCTCGATTCACGAACTCCTCTGTTTACCAACTTTCGATTTACGAGCTTTTTGATCGAGCCAAACATGCCTCTGTGTGCCAATGATGTCTCTGAACCGCTTCATTCATTCATTTTGGGTCCGGCTGGCCATTTGTGGCCCGCAGCTCGAGTTTTGTTGGCCCTCAACAAGTTGGAAAAAAAACTGTAAAAACATAAGAAAAATTAACAAAAAGACGTAATGTAATGGAAAAAAAACGAACATTTTTGACAAAAATGTGAAAAGTCTAGGTATGCGTGGGATGTTTTGATATTTAAAAACATTTTGCCAACAGACATACATCAAGACTTAGTGCCAGCTTTCTGTTATAAGTGACACATTGTCATATTATTTATTTCAGTGTTTTGTCATTACGTTACATCTTTTGGCGCTTTTTTCCTACAGGTTTACTGTTTTTTTTCCCAACAAGATGTTGCTGGGCAACAAAACCCAAGCTGCTGTCCGCAAATGACACCCAGGCCGCACTTTGGACACCCTTGAAATCACTAATAATATTACGCTTTGTCACTTAGAACACAAAGCTGATACTAAATTGTGTCTTTAAACATGCATACTGTATGAAATGTTGGTTTTTAGCATTTTTTTTTTTTTTTTTACAAAATAAAAAAATATGAAAAGGGCTACCGCATACTTTTACTTTTTGTTATGCCGCCCTTGGTGGAAAAAGTTTGAACACCATTTTGTGCTTGCTCATATTGAAGACATTGACGAAACAGGCATTGTAACACAGCAAGTCTTGAACTGTGATGATAACGGACTTTTCTGAAAAAAAGCGGACTGACTTTATATCACAGTGGAGGAGAAGACCACTTCCTGTTCAGCGTAGCACACACACATGGCCCCCGACCCCAGCCGCCTGCCCTTTCCCTCTCTGTCTGCTCATTTCTCTCTTTCTCTCCTCTCATCAGGTGCTCCTTTGTCGATGTTAATGATTTTACTTTTTTTTAATGTTTATTATTGTAGTAATATGCTTGTTAAAGTTAAATTTCTGTGATTTCTAATTGTTTGTGAGGGCACCAAAGGTACTTATGTGTGCGCATACAGAGGACAGTCCAGCTTGTCGTGGTTTTGGCTTGTTAATAGACACTAAATTGATCCATCACCCCCTTGTTATGTTTGTTTGATATACAGTCCTATATAGCACTTTATATGGTATTCAGAGTAGAGATGTCCGATAATATCGGACTGCCGATATTATCGGCCGACAAATGCTTTAAAATGTAATATCGGAAATTGTCGATATCGGTTTCAAAATTATCGGTATCGGTTTCAAAAAGTAAAATGCATGACTTTTTAAAACGCCGCTGTGTACACGGACGTAGGGAGAAATACAGAACCTTAAAGGCACTGCATTTGCGTGCCGGCCCAGTCACATAATATCTACGGCTTTTCACAATGCAAGGCATACTTGGTCAACAGCCATACAGGTCACTCTGAGGGTGGCCGTATAAACAACTTTAAAATTGTTACAAATATGCGCCACACTTTGAATCCACACCAAACAAGAATGACAAACACATTTCGGGAGAATATCCGCACTGTAACACAACATAAACACAACAGAACAAATACCCAGAACCCCTTGCAGCACTAACTCTTCCGGGACGCTACAATATACACCCCCCGCTACCACCCCCCTCCAACCCCAACCCCGCCCACCTCAACCTCCTCATGCTCTCTCAGGGAGAGCATGTCCCAAATTCCAAGCTGCTGTTTTGAGGCACGTTAAAAAAAAATAATGCACTTTGTGACTTCAATAATAAATATGGCAGTGCCATGTTGGCAAATTTTTCCATAACTTGAGTTGATTTATTTTGGAAAACCTAGTTCAATCAATCAATCAATCAATGTTTATTTATATAGCCCTAAATCACAAGTGTCTCAAAGGGCTGCACAAGCCACAATGACATCCTCGGTACAGAGCCCACATAAGGGCAAGGAAAAACTCACCCCAGTGGGACGTCGATGTGAATGACTATGAGAAACCTTGGAGAGGACCGCATATGTGGGTAACCCCCCCGCCCCCTCTAGGGGAGACCGAATGCAATGGATGTCGAGTGGGTCTGACATAATATTGTGAGAGTCCAGTCCATAGTGGATCCAACATAATAGTAAGAGTCCAGTTGTTACATTGTTTAATGCATCCAGCGGGGCATCACAACAAAATTAGGCATAATAATGTGTTAATTTCACGACTGTATATATCGGTATCGGTTGATATCGGAATCGGTAATTAAGAGTTGGACAATATTGGAATATCGGATATCGGCAAAAAAGCCATTATCGGACATCTCTAGTTCAGAGTGTACAAACCTTCACTAAAATAGGGACTTTTATCTAGGCTGGAACCCATTATTCATATTTACATTGTTACTTACGGAGGAATTTGCTTCACTATATGAACTTTTTGATTTACGAACCCTGTTTGAGAACAAATTAAGTTTGTAAATCAAGGTTCCACTGTATGTTTGGACTTATTTCTGTAAGTTTTGTGGCAACATTTACAAAAGTCTAAGGTCCCTGCACCTTTTCGTCAAGACCCAGTTCCAATTAAAGAAAGGTCAAACTTTTACCAGGGGGTATGATATTCTTACGGTGAAAAGATGAGGTCTTTTTCTACATCTTTCCATACTTTTGAAAAATGTCAAGCCATCACACTGGGATGCTCCTGATGCCACCGAACTTCCAACCCTACCAGTGAGTGAAGAAGTGTGGGAATGAGAGACAACTCCTCTGGATAATGACTGGGCCGCACTGAGCCAAAGAAGCGTTGAGGCCGCTGTGGTACAAAGCAGTGACATTCCTCTCGTTCTAAGAAAACGCCTTGCGCCTTCTCCATTTCCTGTTTACCGAACATATATGCTCTTTATAGTCCTTTCAAGCATGTGTTTTATGGGCTTCAGCAATGCACTTTCTTCATCCGTGAGCCAAGAGTCTGATATGAACCTGCACATTTCAAGTCCATGCTACTCATTATGGGGACTATCTCGGCCCGCGTCGGTCGAGCTCGTCTTTCACAACGATTCGGCCCAGGCTGCTCCACACCCCCGCCCAGTGGGCCGGAGCCTCTTAGGGCGGGGTTGATGGCGGAGTGAGAGAGCAGGATACAAGATAAAAGGGCAGCCAGTCGTGCACTGACATTCAATATGAGTCAGTGCAATAGCACAAAGTAAAAAATGACCGTTAAAAACTACAGCAGCAAGCAATTGTTAAATAGCAAACAGTAAAACACAGTAAAATCAGAAATAGTCTATCAAAGTAGTAAATGCAGTGGATTCCTGCAAACCGAGAAACAGTAGATAGATAGATAAGGCTAATCTTTCCTGTGATAAAATGGCAACCAAGGTAATCAAAAAGGTCAACCAACGAACGAGATTTCTCTATAGAATCTCCTATCTGGTCAACAAAAGCACCATGAGGATTCTAGCGGGAACTCTCGTTCAACCCTTTTTCGATTACGCATGCACCTCTTGGTACCCTAGCACCTCCAAAACCCTCAAATCTAAACTCCAAACATCCCAGAACAAGCTAGTCAGATTACTTCTAGACCTCCACCCCAGATCCCACCTCACTCCTACCCACTTCTCCAAAGTGGGCTGGCTCAGGGTGGAGGACAGAGTAAAACAACTTGCACTGAGCCTAGTCTATAAAATCCGCTACACCTCCCTGATACCGAAGTACATGTCAAACTACTTCCTTAACGTAAATGACCGCCATAACCACAACACCAGGGGGAGCTCCACTAACCACGTTAAACCCAGATTCCGATCTAACAAAGGTCTTAACTCATTCTCTTTCTATGCCACATCAATGTGGAATGCGCTCCCAACAGGTATAAAAGAAAGGGCATCTCTATCCTCCTTCAAAACCGCAATAAAAGTACACCTCCAGGAAACTTCAACCCTAAACTAACACCCTCCCGGATTGTTAATAATCAAATGTAAACAATCAAATGTAGATACTTTTCTTATGCCTTCTGATCTCTCTCTCTCTCTCTCTGTCCACTACTTGCTGTACATATCCTACCAAGTCAGACCTACACTGTTTCAATATCCATTTCTCTGTTCTCAATTGTTGATGACTGATGATAACAACCAAACCTAACCCCCCCCCCAACACCCCCAATTGTAAATAATGTAAATCATTCAATGTATACACCCTGATGATTATCTTGTGTGATGACTGTATTATGATGATAGTATATATATGATAGTATATATCTGTATCATGAATCAATTTAAGTGGACCCCGACAGACTTAAACAAGTTGAAAAACTTATTCGGGTGTTACCATTTAGTGGTTAATTGTACGGAATATGTACTTCACTGTGCAACCTACTAATAAAAGTCTCATTTAATCAATCAATCAATAAGGGTGTCAAAATATTTTGTTTTTAATTAGTCACGATTCTTATTTTTAATGATTCCTAATCGATAAAAAAAAAAAAAAAAAAGATCAATCAATTGAAATTATTATTATTATTATTTTCAATCTGTCCTGTCCAGCCACTCAGGTAAATCATATTGTTGACGTTGATGCCCATGTCTGCTGTACAGATTGACTTTAGAAAAGAGAAGCGTTGGATACTTCTCTTGTTGCCTTATTTGTATTTGACTTTATTAAATGTCCGGGTCGCATTTTATTCAAAAAACCAAGTATCTTTTAAGTAATATTAAAATTGATCAGATCTGTATATTTTAATGAGGAATGTAGTTCATAGTACAACTTTTGAATCGAAAATCGATTCAGAATCAAATCGTTACCCCCAAGAATTGAATCAAATCGAATTGTGTGGTGCCCAAAGATTCACAGCCTTAGTAGATAACCTAAATCAGTGTTTTTCAACCTTTTTTGAGCCAAGGCACATTTTTTGCTTTGAAAAAATGCGAAGGCACACCACCAGCAGAAATCATTGAAAAACAAAACTCAGTTGACAGTAAAAAGTCGTTGTCGCAATTGTTGGATATGACTTTAAAGCATAACCAAGCATATATCACTATAGCTCTTGTCTCAAAGTAGGTGTACTGTCACCACCTGTCACATCACGCCGTGACTTATTTTGAGTTTTTTGCTGTTTTCCTGTGTGTAGTGTTTTAGTTCTTGTCTTGCGCTCCTAATTTGGTGACTTTTTCTCTTTTTTTGGTATTTTCCTGTAGCAGTTTCATGTCTTCCTTTGAGCAATATTTCCCGCATCTACTTTGTTTTAGCAATCAAAAAAATGTCAGTTGTTTTTATCCTTCTTTGTGGGGACATTGTGGATTGTCATGTCATGTTCGGATGTACATTGTGGAAGCCGTCTTTGCTCCACAGTAAGTCTTTGCTGTCGTCCAGCATTCTGTTTTTGTTTACTTTGAAGCCAGTTGAGTTATAGTTTCGTTCTGCAAAGCCTTCCCTAAGCTTCAATGCCTTTTCTTAGGGGCACTCACCTTTTGTTTATTTTTGGTTTAAGCATTAGACTTCTTTTTACCTTCACACTGCCTTCCGCTGTTTCCGCCATCTACAAAGCAATTAGCTACCGGCTGCCACCTACTGATATGGAAGAGTATTACACGGTTACTCTGCCGATCTCTAGACAGCACCTACACTCAACAACAACACATCATTTGCAGACTATAATTACTGGTTTGCAAAAAATATTTTTAACCCAAATAGGTGAAACTAGATAATCTCCCACAGCACACCAGACTGTATCTCACGG
This sequence comes from Nerophis lumbriciformis, assembly GCF_033978685.3. Taxonomy (NCBI): domain Eukaryota; kingdom Metazoa; phylum Chordata; class Actinopteri; order Syngnathiformes; family Syngnathidae; genus Nerophis; species Nerophis lumbriciformis. Next base: position 13,375,637 of record NC_084576.2, read on the forward strand.
CACAGTGGTTGAAAAACACTGACCTAAATGACTATGGTTAAAATACGTAGAAAACACATGACTTTACTGTGAAAATAATGCAATTTGTACAATGCATTTGCAAATACTGTAATGTCAAAAGCATGCAAATACTCTAAAATGTACGGTTTTATTCTGTCTAAATTAAAGATTTTGCAGATTGGACATTTACATTTACAGCATACCTTAATTGTTTTAGGGGTTTGTGTTAAAGCATTAGCCTGGTTAACTTTTGGCTAACAACATGTTTTCTCGTATTTTTGTGGCAAGTGGTTTTAGACATTGAAAGGTTATGTCTATGCGTTTCATTGTAAACTGCATCGAAATGAACCACGCTGTGTGTCTAAGTGTGTTGGTACTGGATGCAAGGAGCTATTTAACAGATACGGAACATCCAAGGCTCACTTGAAGGAACATGTTGCGAAAGGCCATGTTGTGAGTTGGCCAATGAAAGGTTGTACAAATACTTTCAAGTTAAAATCCTCATGTACCGCTCACATGTCTGGAAAACACAGGGGTTTTGAAGATACTAGATGCGGTGGAACAACGGTTAGAGCTCGTGCCTCACGGTCAGAAGGTCCTGAGTACGACTCTAGAGCTTGGAGTATTTCTGTGTGGAGTTTGCATGTTCTCCCCGTGACTGCGTGGGTTCGCTCCCACCTCCAAAGACATGCACCTGGGGGTAGGCTGATTGGCAACACAAAAATTAACCCTAATTTGCTTCATGGTTAAATCCTGGCAAACACAGCTGCCATTAGTTCACCATAAATTCATCAAAACTATGAATGAACGCATGTGGAGTTATGTACTTAACAAAAAAAGGTGAAATAACTGAAAACATGTTTTTTATATTCTAGTTTCTTCAAAATAGCCACCCTTTGCTCTGACTACTTTTTCGCACACTCTTGGCATTCTCTCAATGAGCTTCAAGAGGTAGTCACCTGAAATGGTTTCCACTTCACATGTGTGCTTCAAGCTCATTGAGAGAATGCTAAGAGTGTGCAAAGCAGTAATCAGAGCAAAGGGTGGCTATTTTGAAGAAACTAGAATGTCAAACATGTTTTCAGTTATTTCACCTTTTTTTGTTAAGTACATAACTCCACATGTGTTCATTCATAGTTGTGATGCCTTCAGTGACAATCGTGAAAATAAAGGAAACGCCTTGAATGAGGAGAAGGTGTGTCCAAACTTTTGGCCTGTACTGTACATCGTGACAGTATTTTTGACGGTGAATTCCTGGCAACCACAGCTTTACCGTAAATTATGCAGATTTTTTTACAGTGTATATTATCTCTAAAGTGGCTATTTTGAAGAGGGTAATTCAAGGTGGTGCGTGTGCAAGACAGCTGGTGTGCGTTGCGGTTAATCAGTGAAACCGCTCCAGTCATCTCTGAGGCATGCATGGAAGCAACTGAAGGCCAGGGAAGGATAGAAGGAGAGCGTGTATGTAAATCTTTTGCCCAATGACTTGGCTTGTTTTGGATGTCCCGCAGAGGCCGCCTACAGTTCCCAGTAAATGGATGGCTAATCCAGCACATGGCCTAACAGGTGTCTGTGCTCCGAACACCTGCCAGGACCCGGCACCCCACACTGCCCAATCAAAGTCAGCTGTGCCAAAGAAGGCACACCATGCAGCACCCTGATGCCATCTGACCTCAAAACCAACCTGGATCTTACAGTTTGTACATGCATATGCAGAACACAACCACCAAATCAATTGTTTGTCTCCAATTTTTTGGGAATTAACCATTGGAAATCATTAAAAAAATGAATGAATCCAACTGTCATACAGACAATATTTTACGTAAAAGTTTCTATACATTTATGTTCAAAGGCTACATACACCCCAGTTGTTTTTGATAGATTGCTAGTCAATTTACGAGCAACATTTGTATACTCATACTCACAACTGCAGTTAGGGCAATTTACAGTCTCAAATTAACCTGTTTATGTTCTTGGACTGTGAGAGGAAACACTGTTACCGGGTAGAAAGTCATGAAACGTAAAATATTTGTATGCAACATCTTCATTTATCTATATCAGGGGTGTCAAATTCCTTTTCATCAAGGGCCACATCGCAGTTATGGCTGCCCTCAGAGAATGATATTCCCCTCATAATATTATTGCACAACAATAAATATTTTTTACGTACGCCGTAAAAAAAAAATCTGTAGACCCAGCAGCTCAGTCGGCAGAATCTTATCGTGGATTCGATAGTTTTTTCTTTACAGGATATTACTGTCAATGGCAAAAGGCTACCGTGTTTTTTTACGGTAAAATTCCAGCGACAGAAGAGCCAGTGTTAACCATGAACTCTATGGTGGTTGTTTTTACGACGTATTATTTTAAATATAAAAAAAATGGTACCACTGGTTTTCTTATGATAAAATTCTGGCCACTGACATCCTTTTTTTTTGTTTTTAACCGTAAAATCTATAACCATTTTTACAATGTATAATATTTAATGGATAACTTGCTCTGAAATAAGTCAATCAGATATTTATTTTCCTTTTTACCAAAAAAAAGTAGAGATGTCCGATAATATCAGCCTGCCGATATTATCGGCCGATAAATGCGTTAAAATGTAATATCGGAAATTATCGGTATCGTTTTTTTTATTATCGGTATCGGTTTTTTATTTTTATTCTTTTATTAAATCAACATAAAAAACACAAGATACACTTACAATTAGTGCACCAACCCAAAAAACCTCCCTCCCCCATTTACACTCATTCACACTCATTCACACAAAAGGGTTGTTTCTTTCTGTTATTAATATTCTGGTTCCTACATTATATATCAATATATGTCAACACAGTCTGCAAGGGATACAGTCCGTAAGCACACATGATTGTGCGTGCTGCTGGTCCACTAATAGTACTAACATTTAAGAGTTAATTTTACTAATTTTCATTAATTACTAGTTCCAATGTAACTGTTTTTATATTGTTTTACTTTCTTTTTTATTCAAGAAAATGTTTTTAATTTATTTATCTTATTTTATTGTATTACTTTTTTTTAAAGGACCTTATCTTCACCATACCTGGTTGTCCAAATTAGGCATAATAATGTGTTGATTCCACGACTGTATATATTGGTTGATATCGGTATCAGTTGATATCGGTATCGGTAATTAAAGAGTTGGAGAATATCAGAATATCGGATATCGGCAAAAAGCCATTATCGGACATCCCTAAAAAAAGTTTAATGTATGATAATATATTTGTTATTAGGAAACATGAAACTAATGGTTCATTATAAACTACTTTCCAACCTAAATTCATACAAATGTAACTAACATTACATTATTAACATTAACAACATTATTATTACAGATTCATACATAAATCAAGCAGATATTTAAGTATTGCATTTTAAATTTTAAGAAAGAACATGTTTAATGTATAGTAATATAGTGTTTGTTCCATTATTAGATATTATTGAATAAAAATATATGCAATTGGATGCAATAAATGTATTTTTTTCTGTCAAAACGGACAGAATACATTTAGTAAGAAAATATAAAGTACTTTATTCATGCATATTATTTACAGGCGTTGGCGGCCCATATAAAATGATGTGGCGGGCCACATCTGGCCCCCGGGCTTTGAGTTTGACACCCTATATCTGATTTTTTTTTTTTTTTTTTTTTTTTTTTTAATATTAATGAAATGCGTTGACTTTGACGGCCCTAATTTTAACTCATTAGTAGTTATAATTCAGGGGTCTGCAACCCGCGGTGCTGCTTTTTCATGCATCCACTCTTGCTCCCTTTAGCTTCGAAACCAAATGTCAATAAATAATGGCTTTTTAATTGTAATTTATTTGATTTACTTAGTATAATTTAGTGTAACAGTCGTTTTGGATCTTGTAATATAAAAATAAAACCTATATTACTATTTTGTCGATCGAAATGCACATCTCACCCCCTATCCGTCATCTTTTTGCTGTCAAGCAATTGTATTGTTTTTAGCGGTCAATGGACAGATCAAAAAGATAAACATTTCAGATGAAAATCTAACATTTAATGGGTCATGGACAGATTCATTCGCTTTCACTGTGGAGGAGCTTGATTCACTTGTGTGCTAAATATGTGCAGAGAAAATAGCAAACGACAAACAATCAAATGTTGAAAGACGTTTCCAGAACAAACACAGAGCTTTCGCTGAAAAATACCCAGCTGGAGATGACCGAAACTGAAAGCTGATCAGAGCAAAAAGTACTTGGTTTTCTGTCTGGTGCTTGATTTCATAAATGCTATAGCATACGTGTCATGAAACTATGAGTGGTGTTATCGTTATTTTAGGGATCAAACAGAGTTTGTGGCTCGAGGTGGGTTTTATTTAGCGAGAAATGGGCTCAAATGGCTCTTTGTATGCTGAAGGTTGCAGACCCCTGTTATAACTGAACTTCTGGAATAAGATACATTTACTGAGATGCGGCTGTTGTTCAAAACTCTTAATTTTAACTTTAAAAACAAGTTAGCTGGTGTAAAATACACAACAGAACACAATCTGTTTTGCACAATAGTTATTGTGCAGAAATATGGGGAAATAACTACAAAAGTACACTTCATTCATTAACCATGTTACAAAAAAGATCAGTTAGAATGATACATAATGTTGGATATAGAGAACATTCAAAACCTTTATTAATTGAATCAAAAATACTGAAATTCTACCACATAGTGAATTTGCAAACAGCTAAAATTATGCACAGAGCAAACTACAATTTGCTATCCAAGAATGTACAAGAATTATCCTCAACAAAAAAGGAGAAATATAATCTTGGAGAATAATGTAATTGAAAACATTTGTACGCACGTACAACACTTATGACCTTCAGTATATCAGTATGTGGAATTAAATTATGGATTGGATTAATCAAATAAATCAAATAATGTACTAGGGTTGTACCGTATACCGGTATTAGTTCAGTACCGCGATACTAATGAATCATATTCGGTACTATACCGCCTCTGAAAAGTACTGTTCCTCCAATGACACAATATGTTACTGCATACGTCAGCAGACTAATTAGGAGCCTTTGTTTGTTTACTTACTATTAAAAGACAAGTTGTCTAGTAAGTTCACTATTTTATTTAAGGACAAACTTGCAATAAGAATATGTTTAATGTACCCTAAGATTGTTTGTTAAAATAAAGCCAATAATGCAATTTTTTTTAGAAAAGTATCGAAAAGAACCGGAAAGTATCAAAATAATTTTGGTACCGGTACCAAAATATTGGTATCGGGACAACACTACGTACTAATACAATCCACTTCAAGAAACTCTTCAGACTTAAAGTGCTTACAACGTAGAAAGAAAAACCAAAGATAAACCTTCTGAATGTCGAGAAAATTAATGGATGGATGAAATACAATCTTATTTATTTCACCATATGAAATATAACTTACTTCACTAATTACTATTTAATTGTTTTTCATGTTATTAGTTATGGAGTGTATTGTGAATAAATTGAGAACAGGAAGTGAACAAACGTTTTAGCAACTGCTATGTAAAGGAAAAGTGGTAGGATTAAATAAGCTCTGCTTCTTCCTACTCCTTTTCGAACATGTTGAATAGAGAAACTGGAAAGTGTGATGTATCATGTTGTATGCATGCATGCATGTTCCAAATAAACACAAATTCAACTCAACTCAACAATCCTCCAAATGTGGAAGCGTCCACTGTGGTTCCTCGTAACAAAACGACTGTGAATATGTCCGACCGAGCTTTGAATTTTGTGCCATACCAAGTGAAGAAGGCTTGGTTTTGGTAAATGATCTTTCTGTGGCCGCTTTTGATTTCATTTACTTTCTTAAGTTAAGGTTGAGTGTTGCTTGAGGGAGGCCACGCAGAGAATGAAAGAGGGGAAGTTGCGTAATCAATTCACAAGGCCACGGGACGCTCAGAAAGATGACTGGAACCGAGAGCAACTGTCTTGATAGGAAATTGTTGCAGCCGATAAAAAGAGCCAAGGGTCGGGATGTGTCTGCTTTCTTGTGTCACACTGCTAACGTAAATGTTTTTCCAACGTAAACTGCCTGACAGAAAACAACAACATATGGGAAGCACTCAAACAATAATTCAGTCCTCTCAGGTATACAACTATAACATACAGAATGTATACTGTACATAAAAGGCATATCATTTAGAGGTTTTTAATTATACCCATGAAATGACACTGCCTTTATATTCCAGCTCCAGGCAAACAGTATTCAAGAATGAAAATAACATTGCAAAAAGCACCGTGCGCTTGAGAGCCACTTAACCTGAAACGGGTCCAGGCTATTTACTTGGAAGACCTCTTCCCTGAGACGCTCACCCTCTCTCGTGACAAGAGAGCTTTTTCTCGGTGTAACTAATTCATGTACTGTACATCACTGCCACTGAGTTGAAGGCGGTGGGAAGAAGGTAAAGATAGTCGTCGGAGGGGAAAAAAGGGAGATGTAGGCCTGAGGAGGCGACTTTTGTACGGCCTCTCAATTTGAGCATACAAAAACTGGCAAGATTATGCCAACCGATCATGATTGTGTCGTGCACAAGTAGTAAATATACTGGGAGTGTCACAATAAGGAGTTAATAATACTTATTATTACCATAACGCTGTATACTTTAAATTAATGCATTAATTTTTTTCCCTTTTCTTTATAATCCAAGTATTCATTTCATTTATGTCTTGTTACATTTGAAATGATAGTAATGGTGACAATAGAGTTCATTTATATTTTGCTGAAGATACATTAATTACCGTTCAGCCTGGTTGCCTGCAGAACACATTGTCATGGCAACCGGATGTTGCTCAATCAATATGATCGCCGTCTTTCTAGTGTTGTAACAATACCAATATTTTGGTACCGGTACAAATTTTTTTCTGATACTTTTCGGTACTTTTCTAAATAAAGGGGACCACATAAAAATGTCATTATTGGCTTTACTTTAACAACAAATCTTAGGGTACATTAAACATATGTTTGTTATTGCAGTTAAGCCCTTAAATAAAATAGTGAACATACAAGACAACTTGTATTTTAGTAGTAAGTAAACACACAAAGGCTCCTAATTACCGTATTTTCCGCACTATAAGGCGCACCGGATTATAAGGTGCACCTTCAATGAATGGCCTATTTTAAAACTTTGTTCATATATAAGGCGCACCGCATTATAAGGCGCATAGAATAGACGCTACGGTAGAGGCTGGAGTTGCAAGACCTGTTGTGGCTCAATATTAGTCCATATATAAGGCGCACCGGATTATAAAGCGCACTGTCAGCTTTTGAGAAAATTGGAGGTTTTTAGGTGCGCCTTGTAGTGTGGAAAATACGGTAGTCTGCTGACGTATGCAGTAACATAGTGTGTCATTTATCATTCTATTATTTTGTCTACATTATTAAGAACAAGTGGTAGAAAATTAATTATTAACCTACTTGTTCATTTACTGTTAATATCTGCTTACTTTCTCTTTTAACATGTTCTGTCTACACTTCTGTTAAAATGTAATAATCACTTATTCTTCTGTTGTTTGATACTTTACATTAGTTTTGGATGATACCACAAATTTGGATATCAATCTGATACCAAGTAGTTACAGGATCATACATTGGTCATATTCAAAGTCCTCATGTGTCCAGGGACATATTTCCTGAGTTTATAAACATAATATACATTTTTAAAAAACGAAAGAAGATGTGATGCCAAAAAATATCGACGTAATCATAGTATCGACTAGGTACGTGCCTGTACTCGATATCATTACAGTGGATGATAGGTGTAGATCCACCCATGGCGTTTGTTTACATTTTGATACTGGTGAGCTACGGTGTGTAGTGAAGCATGTTTAACTATTCCTCGTCCTGCAGGGATGATACTTGTAAGAAACTTACTTTATTTGTCGTCATGGAGGTGAGGATTAGTGATTTAGAAGTAGCTAAAACACTGCCGACGGCGGATGGATGTTAGCCGCTAGCTAGCTAGCCATGTCTTAAACCACCTCTTCCTGAAGGCGTTTCAGTGTTATAACTTCACCTTTATTGTTAGTTTTTAAGCCAAAATGCATCCGTTCTCCCTTTTCTGTCTACACACTGTGTCTGCTTGTAAGTACTCCGTGATTGTGTGCTACCGAACATTCTCCTCTGCTCGTAAAACCAGCAATGTCACGATGTGACGACGACGCGGGCGCGGGGGAGGTGAGGAACTGACACGTTTCAGAGGCGATATAGTACCGAAAATGATTCATTAGTATCGCGGTACTTTACTAATACCGGTATACCGTACAACCCTACGTCTTTCATATTGGGGCGGCATGGCGTAGTGGTTAGAGCAACCGTGCCAGAAACCTGAGGGTTGCAGGTTCGCTCCCCGCCTCTTACCATCCAAAATTCGCTGCCGTTGTGTCCTTGGGCGGGACACTTCACCCTTTGCCCCCGGTGCCACTCACACCGGTGAATTGAATGATGAATGGTAGGTGGTGGTCGGAGGGGCCGTTGGCGCAAATTGCAGCCACGCTTCCGTCAGTCTACCCCAGGGCAGCTGTGGCTATGAAAGTAGCTTACCACCACCAGGTGTGAATGATTGATGGGTTCTACATGTATAGCGACTTTGGGTACTTAGAAAAGCGCTATATAAATCCCAGTTATTATATGAAAAATAACCAGAAAGCGAAAAACTCCACCAAGTTATCTGATGTGGCCTTTTGTTTACACAACAATGTTGTCTTGAGCCTCTGTGTTGCTATGCAGAACACACGCTTTTCCCACTTTGGCGAGGTTCCGCGCTCTACTAAGTGTCTTTCTACTTACTAGTTTGGAGCATCCACGTACGTACAGTGCATAAAAGCAGTCATGCAACAGCCTCACGCCACAGCCTCTCACCCTGCGGTGCTATGAATTGGCCTCTTGTGCCCGCCGCTACGATACGCAAAGGTAGCATGCTAATCCTCATGACATCACTATTGTCCAGGCTGTTCCGTTTAACGCGCTTATCAAAGGGCTTCTTTGAACGTGAAGGACCTCGGAAATCAGCAGCTCAGAGATTGTTGACGGCAAGACTTATCTGCCAAGGAACATTCCCGGCTCTTACATAACACCTTAACAGACGCTCACTATAACCATGTTCCAGTTGTGCGTTGTTGTCTTTTAGGAGAATACAACAAACACTTTTGGGTTGTTGGTCTGTGTAACGGCCAAACTTGACGCTCAAGTATTACACAACAAAAACATGACTTCCCAAACATATCCGGTTTAATCTAGAGATCCAAAGACATGACGGAGTGGACTGATAGCAGGATACGAGGCTGGAGTCACATCCTTCCTTTGGCTCGCACTATTGTTTGGGTCGCTAGTGTAAAGGAAGAGCAGTGGGAGGGGGCATGTTCTCAACTCCGTTTTATATCATTTTTAAGAGACTTTATCCAATGGTCAATTAAGCACCCCCTAAGTATGATAGGGTATAAGTGTTCAAAACACAGCAATTTGGCTCTTGACCTGAAAAGTTTGGGAAATCCTGATTTAAAGGACAAAAAATAAATGTTCTATACCTTTGAAACTAATACTGCTGTTTGCCTGTCAATCACAGTGACAGCTGAAACTTTAAGTACCGTATTTTCCGGACCGTAGGGCGCACCGGATTATAAGGCGCACTGCCGATGAGCGGGTCTATTCAGGTCTATTTTCATACAAAAAGCGCACCGGATTATAGGGCGCATTAAAGGAGTCATAATATGTATGTTTTTTCTAAATTGAAAACACTTCCTTGTGGTCTACATAACATGTAATTGTGGTTCTTTGGTCAAAAGGTTGCATAGATTATGTTTTACAGACAATCTTCAAGGCGCTTTCTGACAGTCGTTTTGTGGACGGTCTTATTTACGTGGCTCACCTTCGGCAGCGTCTTTTCTCCGTCATCTTTGTTGTACCGGTGTAGTGTGCAAGGACGGGAGTGGAAGATGTGTCGAAGGATGGAGCTAACTGTTTTAATGACATTCAGACTTCACTTAAATCAACAACAGAGCAGCATCTCCTCATCCGTGGCTCACTAGTGCAACAACAACGCGGGAAATGTGTCCCGTGAAAAAACGTCCGACCAGAACTCTCTAATAACTAAAGTTCCGTGGGTGAATTATGTAAACTCACTAAGCTGGTAGTTTTTAGCGCTTCCATGGCGAGATATAAGTTACAACTTTAAGCTACTTTATATTAGAAATGGCAACAGCGGAGGGTGAATGTCCCATAACAAGAATATAGTGAAAAAGAAGAAGCTTATCGACGACAGCATCGGCACGGACTACAATGGCGGAAGTGCGCAAATGTTCAAATACACATCAGCAGGTACCAGAAGATAATAAAAGTTGGTTTTGAATAATATTGTGAAACAAAAGGCCAGATAATACATCTGCTAATGGGGGCCATTTTGCCGTCCTTATACACACACCATAGTAATACTTGTATCTCTGACTACGATAGCCGTAATGGGCCGACAATCAATCAAGATTCAAGATGATTCAAGATGCTTTATTATTGTCCATTCTTTAACATGTACAAGACACATAAGAACTGAAATTTCATTTTCGGCACAGTCCCACTAAGAGCAGACATACGTTACAGGGAGACAAGACGGGACCGCCTACGGATCAGCCACTTACGGCGCTCCTTGACACTGAACATAACTAAAAATCCTAATTAAAAAGAAAATAGAAAATGCAAATAAATAGAATAAAAAGCGGTGCGGCTTCAAAGTCGTACTAAAACATTTTGACAGATGTTTGAGTGCTGTGTGTAATGTTCTTTGTTTTCAACGGAACAGTTAAAGTTTTGGTGTTGTTTACTGGCGTCATATTGCAGTCTACACATATCTGTTATGTGTGACTGCCATCACACTTATCATTACACCATGTACCAAATAAAATTTCTTCGAGGTCAGTAAGCACAATCAGAATTATTCCGTACATAAGCGCATTGGCTTATACGGCGCACTGTCGATTTTTGAGAAAATGAAAGGATTTTAAGTGCGCCTTAAAGTCCGAAAAATAAGGCAAACAATAATTTATAAGCAACTTACGCGCAAAAATTCGGTTCATAAAATGTTAACTTTGATTGCACAAAATCCTTGAAAACCGCTACAAATGCGCCAGGACTGAGACCTACTAGAATTGGAGCCATGTTTACGTCCCTAAACACAGCAACACGTGTGATGCCGTGACGTCATGTCCGCATGCGTTCACTTTAGACATCGTATTTTTTGCAACGTGAAAGACTACATAAAAAGATCGGATTTGACAAAAAATGATTTGAAATGAACAAAGCTTATAGGGCAGTTGTAGCTGAGATAGGCTCCAGCGCCCCCCCGCGACCCCAAAGGGAATAAGCGGTAGAAAATGGATGGATGGATGGAAAGCTTAAAGGGCGAAGAGGCTGTTGTGTTATTCTGAATCTGTAGTGAATGATTGATGTGACAAAGCTATTATTTCCCATTGACAGGGAAAATAATTCCTAGATCGAATATTTGAAATGAATACAAGAGGGAATTGAAGTGAATATTGATGACAAAGACAAATGAATGTCATCACCGCGAACAGATACGACTGTAGCAAAAGGAAAAACTGATCAAAACTGACCAGGTGGGTCTATAGACCGAAGAAGAAGAAAAACTTCGGAAATCTTGAATCACTTCGTCTTTCTTCTCTTCCCATGAGTGGATCATTAGCTGTCAGGGCCCTTGAAACCATACCCCCCACCCTGAACTCCCATCCTTGCTGGCCTCTAAAATATTCATAAGGACAATTAGGAGTTCCGATAAAGCAGGGGGTGGGCAGCCGAGAGGGCAGGGATATGCCAGCAGGACGTCTGTTCTGCAACACTTTACACCATGACCACAGACCGGTCCTCATCAATCTGAGGCACGGCAACCTCCATCTTTGGCCCCGGTCTGACCAGGCTCCTGGGGGAAGGTGGCACAATGCCAGCTACCCCCATCCCAGCAGGCTTTGCTCTGTCCTCGCCCCAGGGCAGGAGAGGTTGGCTGCACAGTATGAACACTGGGAGGGGGGGGGGGGGTATGGGCAAGCTGGTTGTTGCATGAGCTAAGTGAAAGAAGCTGCTGTGTATTACAAGCTACAATCGGTCCCATTGCATCCAGTCAGCCCTCGTTGAAGATCATAGAACACAGGGGTGGACTCTTGCTTCGGATGATCTTTAACAGTTCTCGTTTTATGGCATCTTTAGTTCGAACCAAATTAGGACAGCCTGATCTTGACCCATTTCATGGGGTTCATACCACACAGGTTTATTATGATTGGAGAAGGTTTACAAGTCATTTCTACAGCATAACACATTGCCAGTGGTTAGGACTTTTTGCAGAGTTCACAGGATGCTTGTGTCGTCCATGTCATGTCTTTCTGGAATCCGAAACTCAATCCATTGTCTTTATCACTACATCCTGTTCAAGGCCACCTCAGAGGCGGGGTGGAGTACACCCTGGACTGATCATCTGAACAGCGGTCTTGTTTTCAGGGTTTTCAGGGTGGCTGTTCTGGATGAACAGCACAGACCCTAAATGGAAGTACCGGGATGTTCCACCCATATCCCACCTTTAAAGATCGTCCATATCAAAGTTAGGCTGTAAGATAGGAAAGGCCAGCCTGGTGGGATAAACATTGTGACAAAACAAATTGACTTATTTTTAGAATTTCATGTTGGTCAGTATGAGGGGGCATGGTTGCAACATCAGAACCAAACAATCAGATTTACTAACAGATCTTCAATCACGGCTCTGACACAGAATTTCTGTGCAAAAGATGCTACGGAACGGGCATTTCAAAGAGTGCTACACGAGAACATGATAGAATCGCCTCACATTCTCCCTGAAAAACTGATTTCAGGGAGTTCCTGCTCAACCCAAGCTCTGTTTACTTGCTCATTGTAGTACATATTAATCCATAAATTTCGCCTCGGCCATAACTGAATTTAGCTTAAAAGCACGGGTGTTCTGATCCAAGTTTAATGCTGCCGATTACCGTCATCCACGAGTGAGTTCGGCCGAAACAGATCACATGTATTTAATGAACATTTGAATCACAATTATAATCAGACACAAATGTAGGGTGGCAATGCAGTAATATCAATACAACAACCACTTCCTTATTTAACTTTATTACATAAAATTGTTTAAACAAAATAAAGTCAACGGTGCACAATAACTAAACAAAACATTAAAATCCTCTGATTTTTGCCATCTGAGTCCTCCTGTGTCCATGGTCTTTTATTCCCTGAATTTATAAACGTGACCAAAACAGCAAAAAAAATGATTTTGTGAAAATAAAAATATTGATCTAATCACTCGAGTATTGATCATACACTGCTACTACCCTTGGTATTGTCACTTACTAATATATAGATCAGTCCACACTCCCCCCTATGTGTACGCCTGGCCGCTACATAGCAACGGAGCATTTTATTATTAATAATATATCTACTTGTACACTTCCTGTTACTAGCGGGTTACTTTCTTTCTTCCATCAAGACCTCTAGACCTAAGAACGCATTTCTTGTGTTGTTTTAAGATAGCTAAGCGGCTAGTTTAACGATTAGCATGCCTTCTTGTACGCTTTCTGCTTGTTCTTACTGGGTGTGTAACGTGTTGATCTTTGCCCTACAATCAACCAGTGATAATACTACCTATCTAATGATTTATGATGCACAAGACATTGAAACTATGTTGAGAACTTGTTGAATTATGTCATAACGTTGAGCAACTCAATCTTAACGTTGGAACAACATGCTTTTTAACAACGTTTAATCAATATCGGGTCCTGATGTTGATTTGACCATTGAATTTTGGTCATTTCCTGACCAATATTTTGCAACACATATACAACGTTAAAACAACATGCTTTTTGACGACGTTTATTCAATGTCAGGTTGTGACATTGACATTGAAAATCTGTCATTTCCTAACCAACATCAACGTTGTCTCAATTTGCAAATACAACTATTTTGCAACATTGTTTCAAACTCAGTTTTTAAGGACATGTATGTACAATCAACGTTGTATCAACGTCTTGTGCCTGCTGGGTTAGATCACTTAGTTTATTTTCCCAAATGCAGGTGATTATTAAGTTAGGGGAGCGGCTGCACACTGTGTATGGACATGCAGAGTGAGCCAGGAGACTAAAATAAAATACAGAATCATCCAGAGGAGATCAGTTATTGTGGTTGCCATTTAACAGGGAATAACATACTTTTTTCATGCCACACTGATTGTTGGCGATTAATCACTTCATTTCTACTTAGGCTAAACATAAGATGTTTTTCTTTATTTTTTTCAGGCTGTTGCGACTCCTCTGACATTTTCTGGCACTTGCCGAAGACGCTTGCCTCACACTTGCTGTTGAGCTGAATTATGACTGTGACACAATACCTTGATTTTAAAATTACTGAAGTTATTAGTTACTACACATAAATAGTATTAAAAAAAATCACACAACTGTTTAATCTAACATCAAGTAATGAATTAATTGTGGAATAAACAGACATGTTAGATTGTTGATAACGTAACAATAAGTCTAATGTTGATTTTATTCATATGTTCCCACTTTTTCTTAACCAAGATCCAAGCTGAATTTCTTTTGCTTAAAACCCGTCTGTTAACTTTTATGAAGGAATTTAAAGAATCCAAGTACCAGTTTTAGAAGATGAATTGGATGCTACAATTGGCCAACTTTTTTTCTTGAATTGCATCTGCACTACGGAAAGCTTTGGCCTAACATGCGTGCTTTGATGTAATAATGCTTACCTCGCAGATGTAGACAGAAAACATGTCTTCAAACAATTTAAAGGGAAACTGCACTTTTTTTTAATCCCTATGTGTGAGAAGAACACATATGTTTTTCTCTTTTTTGTGTATTCTAACTTCTTAAAAGCGGCCCATTAATAGACGGCTAACAATGTAGCTAATAGGGGTCTCTTATACCGCCTATAAAGCCGTCTAAAAACATTCAAAAACCGCCAACAATACTCCATTTACATGCACTGAACTGCATATTAACCAAGTATTAACAATATTGGTATTATAAGCGCTATCGCCGAGGAACTACTTTTAGTAAAACGGCGCATTGATCACCGAGAGGTGTATTTTAAATCATGCCTCACACTCGTATAGTAGAAAGTTGTGGTCATAAACCGAGAAGTTGGTCAACTCTGAAATTCAATTTAGCCCTAAAGACATTGCTTTTCTACCTGAGGAATAAGGATTATGATAAATGTATCATCTAAACAGGGAACACAAGTATGTGCTGAAATATATAAACATCCCGTCAGTCTTCATCCCAGGGAAAGCAGATATTATACGATAAGTGGTTGTTTTATTATGCTCTTAGTTTGTGATTCTTGTTTAGCACTAAGCAATACTGCTACAGTGTTTTACCAGAGCTGGATACGTATACTCAGGCTCCAAAAGATAAGATTCTGGAACAGCATGTGTTCCAAAGTAGTCATCATGGGCTCTCACAAGGTCTGCCGCGATCAGTGGTCGTTGTCGTTGATGGAAATAGTCAATGTTGTGATGCGCTCTGCAAAATCATTACACCGTTTAAAATGACTAAAATAGAGTAAATATTATATGGCATTATGAATGTGCCTGTTACTACATTACACAAGTACTTGCAGCATGTATATAAAACGTTGATGGAGGTGTTTGCATGTTTTTTAGAGTGCTTTATTGGCGGATCAAATCCCTAATATTTGCACTGTTAGCCGCTTCTTGCGAGTGTTTACTTGCTATTTAGAAGGCCTAAAAAAAAAGGAACGCAATTGTGCTCCTGTCTCACTTGGGGATTGCGAATAACAGGCACAATTCAGAAAATAAAAGTGCAGTTCCTCTTTAACACGCATGCAAAGTCAAAACTAAAAGAGTTTTTCCTTTGATCATGTGCTACACTCATACTTGCCAACCTTGAGACCTCCGAATTCGGGAGATAGGTTTGGGGGGTGTGGGGGGTGGGGGGGTTGGTGGTACCGGGGGGTGTATATTGTAGCATCCTGGAAGAGTTAGTGCTGCAAGGGATTCTGGGTATTTGTTCTGTTGTGTTTATGTTGTGTTACGGTGCGCATGTTCTCCCGAAATGTGTTTGTCATTCTTGTTTGGTGTGGGTTCACAGTGTGGCGCATATTTGTAACAGTGTTAAAGTTGTTTATATGGCCACCCTCAGTGTGACCTGTGTGTCTGTTGATCAAGTATGCCTTGCAGTCACTCATGTGTGTGTAAAAACCGCATATATTATGGGACTAAGTCGGCACGCTGTTTGAATAGAAATTCGGGAGTCTCCCGGGAAAATCGGGAAGGTTAACAAGTATGGCTACACTTTTAGAAGGTTCCCCCGATGTAACGTACAGTACAGGCAAAAAGTTTGGACACATCTTCTCATTCAATATGTTTTCTTTATTTTCATGGCTATTTACATTGTAGATTGTCACTGAAGGCATCAAAACTATGAATGAACACATGTGGAGTTATGTACTTAACAAAAAAAAGGTGAAATAACTGAAAACATGTTTTATATTCTAGTTTCTTCAAAAAAGCCACCCTTTGCTCTGATTATGGCTTTGCACACTCTTGGCATTCTCTTGATGAGCTTCAAGCACACCTGTGAAGTGAAAACCCTTTCAGGTGACTACTTCTTGAAGCTCATTAAGAGAATGCCAAGAGTGTGCAAACCAGTAATTACAGCAAAAGGTGGCTATTTTAAAGAAACTAGATAATAAAACATGTTTTCAGTTATTTCACCTTGTTTTGTTAAGTACATAACTCCACATGTGTTCATTCATAGTTTTGATGCCTTCAGTGACAATCTACAATGTAAATAGTCATGAAAATAAAGAAAAAGCATTGAATGAGAAGGTGTGTCCAAACCTTTGGTCTGTACTGTATGTAGCAGTCTGACACATTCTATTGATTGGTGAGTGAAGGTCACCAGCCTTGGCCTCACGATAGACAGTCATTTTAAACTTGACAAACAAGTCAATGGCCTTTTAAAATCTTGCTTTTATCATCTTTGTCTTTTAGCAAAAGTAAAACCGCTTTTATTTTTTAACAAGTCGTGCATGCTTTTATTTCAAGTCGCCTGGACTACTGCAATGCACTTTATGCTGGCATTAGCCAAAAAGCTCTCTCCCGGTTGCAGTTAGTCCAGAATGCGGCAGCACACACCCCGGATTGTAAATTATGTAAATAATTCAATGTATATACTCTGATGATTATCTTGTGTGATGACTGTATTATGATGTTAGTATATATTTGATAGTATATATCTGAAACATGAATCAATTTAAGTGGACCCCGACTTAAACAAGTTGAAAAACTTATTCGGGTGTTACCATTTAGTGGTCAATTGTACAGAATATGTACTGTACTGTGCAATTTACTAATAAAAGTTTCAATCAATCAATCAATCAATCCTTTGAAACCTTTTTTAATTATATTTATAGTTTTTATATTTATTTATTCTGTTTTTATTCAGTCATTGGTGGAGCTAAGGATAGTATTTTAATCTTGTTTTTAATATTTTTGTGCAGCCCTTTGGAAACATTTTTGTTGTTTAAATGCGCTATATTAAATAAAGTGGATTGGATTGGTATTAATGGAACAAATAGGTCTGACATCAAGCACTGGTTAAAAAAGAAGAAGAAAAAAACCCTTCCCTTTCATTCTGTGCTCTAGAAAAGAACATCTTCAGTTTGAAAAGGGACATATGCAACAAACAGTTGAGAAGGTGGAAAAGAAGCGCTGACGTCAATGAAGCACGTGTGCCAAAAGCAAAAATCTCTTGGCAGTAACCTGGTAACAAGAATCGTGCTAGAGAGAGGAGCGATAATTGAAGAAGTGGACAACAAGGCAAAGCAGGTTAAGAGAGACTGCATAAGGAAACATACTGTACATATAGTACAACATGGCAGCTTAGCAATTACAAGTGTTATAATTATATTTGCTCCTTCCACAGGACGCCTTCGTTATACCCACATGAACAATCCAATACCCATTTCAATATGCTCAGGTAACCACATAAGGGCTGGTGAATATTTTCCACTGACGGCCTGGAGGAAAAATAGTCCGTGGCCTCATAAAAGGGACACTTGAAAAGCTTTTACTGTGGCAACAGAAAAAATTAAGGTATTTATCAGATAACAAAAGCTAGTAAGATTTGATCGTGATAATGATTAGGATTTAAAAAAAAAAAAAAATGGAGAAAAATGCTCCTCTTTCAAAAATTGCAATTGCGAGTTAATTGAATTGTTAACCAAAGACGTTCATATTCCTGTGGGACAATTGAAGAAGACAAAAGATGCGTCACATTTTCAAAAGGCACAATAATACAGGGAAAAAAAGCTTGGCTCATGCTCAGCTTCAGAATGTCCCAGTGCCAGTTCAAGTTGTCCTCAATTAACCGCAGCTCCCCAGTGCCTGCAGCACTCCTGCAGCCCCAGACCATGATGCTTCCACCACACGTGCCTTGCCATTCACTTGGTTTGCCACACATTTAGACAAAAATGGCTGCACGCTGATTAATTTTTTTTAACGGATAGTATATATACAAACCCCCGTTTCCATATGAATTGGGAAATTGTGTTAGATGTAAATATAAACGGAATACAATGATTTGCAAATCCTTTTCAACCCATATTCAATTGAATACACTACAAAGACAAGATATTTGATGTTCAAACTCATAAACTTTATTTTTTTTTTTGCAAATAATAATTAACTTAGAATTTCATGTGCCAAAGTAGTTGGGAAAGGGCATGTTCACCACTGTGTTACATCACCTTTTCTTTTAACAACACTCAGTAAACGTTTGGGAACTGAGGAGACACATTTTTTAAGCTTCTCAGGTGGAATTCTTTCCCATTCTTGCTTGATGTACAGCTTAAGTTGTTCAACAGTCCGGGGGTCTCCGTTGTGGTATTTTAGGCTTCATAATGCGCCACACATTTTCAATGGGAGACAGGTCTGGACTACAGGCAGGCCAGTCTAGTACCCGCACTCTTTTACTATGAAACCATGGTGATGTAACATGTGGCTTGGCATTGTCTTGCTGAAATAAGCAGGGGCGTCCATGGTAACGTTGCTTGGATGGCAACATATGTTGCTCCAAAACCTGTATGTACCTTTCAGCATTAATGGCGCCTTCACAGATGTGTAAGTTACCCATGCCTTGGGCACTAATACACCCCCATACCATCACAGATGCTGGCTTTTGAACTTTGCGTCTATAACAATCCGGATGGTTCTTTTCCTCTTTGATCCGGAGGACACAACGTCCACAGTTTCCAAAAACAATTTGAAATGTGGACTCGTCAGACCACAGAACACTTTTCCACTTTGTATCAGTCTATCTTAGATGAGCTCAGGTCCAGCAAAGCCGACAGCGTTTCTGGGTGTTGTTGATAAATGGCTTCCTCCTTGCATAGGAGAGTTTTAACTTGCACTTACAGATGTAGCGACCAACTGTAGTTACTGACAGTGGGTTTCTGAAGTGTTCCTGAGCCCATGTGGTGATATCCTTTACACACTGATGTCGCTTGTTGATGCAGTACAGCCTGAGGGATCGAAGGTCACGGACTTAGCTGCTTACGTGCAGTGATTTCTCCAGATTCTCTGAACCCTTTGATGATATTACGGACCGTAGATGGTGAAATCCCTAAATTCCTTGCAATAGCCGGTTGAGAAAGGTTTTTCTTAAACTGTTCAACAATTTGCATTTGTTGACAAAGTAGTGACCCTCGCCCCATCCTTGTTTGTGAATGACTGAGCATTTCATGGAATCTACTTTTATACCCTATCATGGCACTCACCTGTTCCCAATTTGCCTGTTCACCTGTGGGATGTTCCAAATAAGTGTTTGATGAGCATTCCTCAACTTTATCAGTATTTATTGCCACCTTTCCCAACTTCTTTGTCACGTGTTGCTGGCATCAAATTCTAAAGTTAATGATTTAATTTGAAATTTTTATCAGTTTGAACATCAAATATGTTGTCTTTGTAGCATATTCAACTGAATATGGGTTGAAAATGATTTGCAAATCATTGTATTCCGTTTATATTTACATCTAACACAATTTCCCAACTCATATGGAAACGGGGTTTGTATTATTTCCTTACAGGCTGTACACCGGGGCAGAATTGCTGTCACATTCATATCACTTAATAAATCACAGGAACCGGGAAGCTCACAGAAGGCAAAAAGAAATGCGGTGACAAAAAATGTCACATATATTGAAAAGTCCAAGCACAATAAGCCTATGTCATTAGTGGTGATATTTGATTTCGCATAAAGAGGGTTTCTGCCATGAGTTCTGTAGAAAAGCCCAAAAAAGAAATGAGGAGACATACAAATTTAAAGAGAAAAACTAAAACATACATATAAAGAATGAGCATAATCTATTAATCGATCATGAAGAATTATGTTAAATGTTAATTGTCACAATTAAGGCAAAATAGAGTAAATATGGCAGCAACAAGCAGAGGTGTTGTAGAATCAGTCTCGGCTCGTTTGCCATCTAAAAAAGGATAATCTAAAGCAGGCCTGGGCAATTATTTTGACTCGGGGGGCCAAATTTAGAGAAAAAAATGTGTCTGGGGGCCGATATATCTATCTATCTATGTATATATATATATATATATATATATATATATATATAAATACATAATATACACATATGTATATACATGTACACACACACGCACACACACACACACACACACATACACACACATATATATGAAAGCTGTGAAAATCTGCTGTTCACTATGTGTGCTTGGGTCCTATTTGGTAAGAACACTAATACTAAACCTCACAATAATGTCTGATTGAATGTTAAAAACGTTATGACGGACCGCCTTAAAAAAAACGGAATGGAATATACATTTTTTTTACTGAATGAGACACTCAGAATGTACATGAAAATAAAGAATGTGGGATTTACAATATTAACTATGAACGATAAAACACTGAATATTGACCACATATGAACGTCACACCCCCTCTCGATCCACATATTTTACAATGAAGTGAAACGCAACAAAAATGCAACAAACACAGCGAAATATGAACGCGAAGGGTAAAAAAACAAAAAAACACCTACTATCTGATGTATCTGATATTTCACTAAGTTTTAGAACTTTGTTGTAAAAATCTCCTTCCACGTCTGTCCCTGACACCCACATTTCAGGCTCTGAAAACACTCTGTGGAAACGCTCCCCACCCACACTGCTTGGTGCCTCGCCTGAGCTGCTGTGACTTAGATTACCATAGTAATTAATTAGATTACCATAGTAACTAGTATATCATGCAAAAGAGCAGATTCCAACCATTGAAATACTTTGTATAGTTCAAGACTTACGGTCATTTGAAAACATCACTACACATCAATAATGGCAGCTGCAGTTCCGATTAAAGATCCAAACAAAATATTTGGGATTGTCCGGCGGGCCAGATTGAAACACTTAACGGGCCACAAGCGGCCCCCGGGCCTTAATTTGCCCAGGCCTGATCTAAAGGCAGGGGTCTCAAACTTGTGTTATGGCAATCCAAAATGACAACACAACGAGTAACTTCCTCCAAGCAAGCTGAAGTGTCTCTGACCATCTCCTGGGGCACCTTAACAGCGTCAAAATATACCAGTTTGACAATATTTTTACAAAAATAATGACTTGAGGTGTGTGGCTAAAAGATGATTCTAAAGAGATTACTTTGTGGGGCCCAGCCTTTCCCTCCATTTGAATTGAGTTTAGAGGTGACAGAGCTTTCGCCGTTGCTGCTCCCAAGCTCTGGAACGACCTACCTCTGAGTATTAGACAAGCCTCCTCTCTTCCTGTTTTTAAATCTCTCTTAAAAACATACTTTTATTCCATGGCTTTTAACACTGAGTGATATCCATCCTGCAATGGCGCCCCATAATACACATGCTGTGAACCTGTTTTTATGTTTTTATTTATTCTATTTTATTTATTTATTTTGTATCGTGTTCTGTTTGTGTTGTGTTGTGTTTGCTCGGTACTCGTATTATCTTTAAACCTGCCCATTGTACAGCACTTTGGCTACCCCTGTGGTAAATTTTAAATGTGCTTTATAGATAAAGTTGATTGATTGAGTTTCATCCATGTGCTATGGCTATGAGTTGTTTTTTCCCTTGGCCTCAGTCTGGACCCCATCTCCAGGGGCCCAAGCTTAGATCGATTTTTTTTCTCACCCCCCCCCCCCCCATTGTTTACCCGTATCTCACCTATTTTGTAAGGGGCGCCGGAAGTTGGCAGACCTGTCAGCGATCCTGTTCTGTCTGCCTGTAATATTTGTCTGATCTTGAATGGGATTGTGCTGAAAATCTTAATTTCCCCTCGGGGATTAATAAAGTATTTCTGATTCTGATCCACAATATGGCAACTCCTGGCAGAATTATGCCGCTCAATATGACACTTTTATATTGTCCTAAAAACCGGACTTTCAAACATTCATGCAAATCACAGTTTATTCGTGTTTCCCCAATTGAAAGAGACTTGGTTTCTCGTTAAAAGGTTTTCAGCTCAGTTCTTTGCGCCCTCATAAACTTACATTTTTCTTCTCCATCCTCGCACTTCTCAGCGGCAGCCTCCATTACCGGTCAGCCACCAGCACTGGGATAATTGATCAATCATGCTAATTGAAGATCCTGGACAGCTAGCCCGCCGTAGCAGATGTGCCAATTTGCATTCATTAAGGTAGAAATGAGCCTTAATCACTGCAGTGTTCAGGATTTGATTGACAATCTAACTCCCCCACCCCTGCTAAAACCATTCAGTCCAACTGTTTTTTTTTTCAAAGAATGGATTTTATGTATCATTTTAATCATTTTGGCTATGTTCACACTGCAGGGTATATGCCATATCGGATTTTTTTTTTTTTTTAATTCAATCTTTTAATGTAGTTGTTTCTTTTACAGTTTAAGTGCCGCACAAAACATGACGTCACATGTGCTGCAGTGTGTTTGCGTAAGTAAACATGGCCTCAGTTGGTGTTGATCTCAATCCAGTCACTTTTGTGTCATTTTCAAAGTGTGTGTGCCACTTTTTGGCAACCAAATTATTTCACGCATGACACGGGTGTTAAACTTAAAGGGGAACATTATCACAATTTCAGAAGGGTTAAAACCATTAAAACTCAGTTCCCAGTGGCTTATTTTATTTTTCGAAGTTTTTTTAAAAATGTTACCCATCACGCAATATCTCTAAAAAAAGCTTCAAAGTGCCTGATTTTAACCATCGTTATATACACCCGTCCATTTTCCTGTGACGTCACACAGTGATGCCAATACAAACAAACATGGCGCATAGAACAGCAAGGTATAGCGACATTAGCTCGGATTCAGACTCGGATTTCAGCGGCTTAAGCGATTCAACAGATTACGAATGTATTGAAACGGATGGTTGTAGTGTGGAGGCAGGTAGCGAAAACGAAATTGAAGAAGAAACTGAAGTTATTGAGCCATATCGGTTTGAACCGTATGCAAGCGAAAACGACGAAAACGACACAACAGCCAGCGACACGGGAGAAAGCGAGGACGAATTCGGCGATCGCCTTCTAGCCAACGATTGGTATGTGTTTGTTTGGCATTAAAGGAAACTAACAACTATGAACGAGGTTTACAGCATATGAAATACATTTGGCAACAACATGCACTTTGAGAGTGCAGACAGCCCATTTCAGGCGTGCTAAGAACATATATTTGTCCACGATTTCAGCACTCAGGTTATCCATACCTAAATAGACACAAAATACTGCATTACACAAGACTACCCGAATGTACTCGAATGATTGAAAAAAATAAATGTTTTTAAGCTAAATTATTGGTAAACACAGTTTATGTATAATAATTTACGTAAAACCGCGAGTAATGAATAAAGTTTTCATCAGTTAATATGTTCTGTAGACATACCCTCATCCGCTCTCTTTTCCTGAAAGCTGATCTGTCCAGTTTTGGAGTTGATGTCAGCATCTGCTTTGAGTGTCGCAGGATATCCACCCATTCTTGCCATCTCTGTCGTAGCATAGCTTTCGTCGGTAAAGTGTGCGGAACAAACGACTGACCATTTCCCCACAGTCTCGTATTTTGAACGAATTTCGTCCAATTTCTTGCCACTTTCGCATCTTTGGGCCACTGGTGCAACTTGAATCCGTCCCTGTTCGTGTTGTTACACCCTCCGACAACACACCGACGAAAGTGAGGAAATGGCGGATTGTTACAAATATGCGCCACACTGTGAACCCACACCAAACAAGAATGACAAACACATTTCGGGAGAACATCCGCACCGTAACACAACATAAACACAACAGCACAAATACCCAGAACCCCTTGCAGCACTAACTCTTCTGGGACGCTACAATATACACCCCCCGGTACCCCTTCAACCACGCCCCCTCCAACCCCGCCCACCTCAACCTCCTCATGCTCTCTCAGGGAGAGCATGTCCCAAATTCCAAGCTGCTGTTTTGAGGCATGTTAAAAAAAATAATGCACTTTGTGACTTCAATAATAAATATGGCAGTGCCATGTTGGTATTTTTTTCCATAACTTGAGTTGATTTATTTTGGAAAACCTTGATACATTGTTTAATGCATCCAGCGGGGCATCACAACAAAATTAGGCATAATAATGTGTTAATTCCACGACTGTACATATCGGTATCAGTTGATATCGGAATCGGTAATTAAGAGTTGGACAATATCGGAATATCGGCAAAAAAGCCATTATCGGACATCTCTACTAGTTACTATGGTCATCTAGGTCACAGCAGCTCAGACGAGGCACCAAACAGTGTGGGTGGGGAGCCTGAAATCCGGGTGTTTTCTATTCGAGCTCCAGTACTCAGGAATGCCTTAACAGCAACAGTTTATGATGCAACCTCGGTAGTAGCATTTATATACTCTTCCTTTTTTTTTTTTACACTCTGTTTTAGACCAGTTGACCTGCCGCTTCTCTTATGTGCCCCCCCCCCCCCCCTCCCCCGCCCCCCCCTCTCCTTAATCCCTGGAGAGATACCAGTCTGGAGGAAGTGCTAGCTGTTCAAGGTCATGATCCAGTGTGGACCGCTCCACTATGACCTGGATGGAGACCTCCGACAATCCTCTGCTTGCGCCCAATGGTCTGGATTCTCACAGTATCATGAAAGGTTTGCAATAACTGTACCCACTTGGCATCCATTGCAGTCTGTCACCTAGGATGTGGGTTAATCATTGTGGTTTGTGCAGCCCTTCGAGGCACATGTGACTAAGGACCATATAAATAATCTTTAATTGATTGAATAAGAATCGAGAATTATGGCAATTCATAAGTACCAGTATCGACAACTGAATTTCGGATATCGTGACAACCCGAACAAACACATTTACTATGTATGATTTAATTACTTAACTTGTTCCCAAGGTAATTAAACCAAGTGTTTTGAATAATTATAGTTAAAATGCACAGTCTATATATTTTAATAGGGCAGGTACCATAGGTAATAAAAGCGAGTCTGCTCTCGGTGCTGGAAACACAAAAAGTGCCTGACATTCTGTAATGGTCAAAATTTACATATTGTATTGAATGATTTATACACATCCATTTATAACAAAAGTTGATAGCGATCGTGAAAAAAAAAAAGAAAAAGAACCTAATGGAGAGAGCCTGATGATTATATGCTCATTTCCTCTAACTGAGGAGGTCTTGTGAGAGGGAGTGTGTTCTTTCATGAAAAGAGAAAGAATTGTCCGTTTATTCCCCCCAAGTAACAATGGCAACCCCTTTTTATTATGAGGAAGATAAGGCACATTTCCCTATGAATGATCGCTGTTTGTTTACTTCCACAATTCATCAGGGTAATCTTTTGAATAACACTGAAGGCCATTTATTTACTGCCGTGGATAGTTCAGTATTTGACTGCACCGCGTCTATTCACTACACTCATTTCTTTACCCTTTAAAATGAGGACGGCTTCTTACTTTTAATTATGTGTGCCCGCCCATGTAGAATGTGCCTTGATTGCATTGAATCATGAATCTGGAAAAAAAAAAAAAAAAAAATGCCTGTGAAGTTACCGTCGAAATTTTGAAAGGCTCACCCGGCCGCCAGAACAGTGTGAGGTTAAAGTGGAGCGAGAGCAAAATCTCATTAGGTCGGCACGGGGCGAGAGGAGGAAGACTGAATATTATTAGATTTATCTAATGACTAACTGCAGCATTTTCATTTGCGGTATAAAAAGAATTCAATAAGATACACAATAGAGGCAACGCCACAAAACCTGTCATGGGGCACTTTGCCACAACAGCAACCAAAACACACATTATTTATGTACAATGAGAAATTCGGACTTAATTTGGGAAATCAATGTTTTGTTTGACCTGATTGTGTAAATTGTTCACATTTCATGAATAAATCCATTAGCAACAGAAGATATTTTTCTGCATTCTTTCGTATCTCAAGTAATCATTACGTATATGCATTGTTGCATTTGAACAACTGTATTGTTGATAATAAAGGTAAAGTATTGGTATTGTTCATTATCAAAAGCGCTATTTCTATTGGTATTTGTATTGCTTCATCTGTAGTGTAATAATGCTCATTGTCATTTCTGTATTGTTTTTTATTTTCGCTAACTGCGAAAGTTTAGTTATAGTTTTTCCTCTGTCATTTCCTGTCAACGCTCTTATTTTGGTTATTTCCTCATTGTCTCCCTGAGTGCTGCTTCCCCTCAGCTGCGACTGATTGGCACCTGGCCACACCTGGTGTCAATCAGCCAGCTGCTATTTAAACCTGCCTTCCCTCCAGTCAGTGCTGGATTATTGTCATTGTCATTGTCGCTAATACTTGTCGTCACTACTACCTGTTGTTGTAGCTCTGTCTACTTTTGTTCACTCTGCTCATGTCACAGTTCCTTCGTGTCACAGTAAGTGTTTTTGCTGCTTCCCCTCAGCTGCGACTGATTGGCACCTGGCCACACCTGGTGTCAATCAGCCAGCTGCTATTTAAACCTGCCTTCCCTCCAGTCAGTGCTGGATTATTGTCATTGTCATTGTCGCTAATACTTGTCGTCACTACTACCTGTTGTTGTAGCTCTGTCTACTTTTGTTCACTCTGCTCATGTCACAGTTCCTTCCTGTCACAGTAAGTGTTTTTGTTTCTTGTTCACAGTTAGCATTTTTGCTATTTTTGTTCATAGCCAAGTTTGTTCTCCGCCTTGTGCGCGCCTTTTGTTGCTACCCTTTTGTTTGTTTTTTTGCCATAGTGTTTAATTAAATCATGTTTTCTCGCTCAATGCCTGCCGTCATCTCTGCATCTTGGGGTTCGTCACCAACAAAATGTGACATATTTGCTATTCCCGTATTTTTCGGACTATAAGTCGCAGTTTTTTTCATAGTTTATGAAAGTTGCATAATATTTTTTTCCTTCTTTATTATGCACTTTCGGCAGGTGCGACTTATACTCTGGTGCGACTTATACTCCGAAAAATACGGTACTTTTACCATCATATTTGTACATGTCGTATTTGCTGATGTTTCTCTATTGTTGTTGTTGTTGTGTTTGCTGTTGTTGTTTTTGTCTCTCTGTCTAATCCCCCTCTTGTCCCCACAATTTCCCCCTCTGTCTTCTTTTTTTTCTCTTTCTATCCCCTCCTGCTCCGGCCCGGCTGCACCAAGTGATAATATAAATACATTTAATAAAGTCAAATACAAATAAGGCAACAAGTGAAGTATCCTACACTTCTCTTTTGTAAAGTAAATCTGAACAGCCGATATGGGCATCTACATCAACTATATGATTTGCCTGAGAAGCTGGACAGGACAAAAAAAACAAAAAAACAGAAGATATGGTAAGCGTTGTACGGACATGAAACTAAACTAGAAAAAAGTAAACGAGGGTTGCAACGACATTGTCAACAAATATCGACCATAGTCTTTTTTTTGTTTTCATCTACATCAACAACAAGATATATCCGTTTTTTCCTGGACGGATGTGATTGAGCGCGGCCACTCGCAAGAACATCGCAGGTGAAGACAGGTAAAGTGTGGGAACATTTCACCCTGATCTTTCATCCATCCATCCATTTTCTACCGCTTGTCCCTCTTGGGGTCACGGGGGGTTACTGGAGCCTATCTCAGCTGCATTCGAGCGGAAGGCGGTGTACACCCTGGACAAGTCGCCACCTCATCGCAGGGCCAACACAGATAGACAGACAACATTCACACTCACATTCACACACTAAGGCCAATTTAGTGTTGCCAATCAACGTATCCCCAGGTGCATGTCTTTGGAGGTGGGAGGAAGCCGGAGAACCCGGAGGGAACCCACGCAGTCACGGGAATAACATGCAAACTCCACACAGAAAGATCCCGAGCCCGGGATTGAACTCAGGACTACTCAGGACCTTCGTATTGTGAGGCACATGCACTAACCCCTCCCCCACCGTGCTGCCCCACCCTGATCTTGTTAAAGATAAAAATACCTTGCTCATTTTGCAAAAAGGAGGCATGATCACATGGTCACTACCGCATAGTTTCGCTTGTTATATTTCTATTTTTACTGTTATATTTTTATTTTTATTGTAATATTTTCTATTTTATTTGCGATGAGGTGGCGACTTGTCCAGGGTGTACACCGCCTTCCGCCCGATTGTAGCTGAGATAGGCTCCAGCGCCCCCCGCGACCCCAAAGGGAATAAGCGGTAGAAAATGGATGGATGGATGGAATTCCATTTATACCCCCATTATTTACTTTTTAAATTCTATATCAATTCTCTACACTGCTGCTGGAATTTTGATTTTCCTGAGGGAACTCTCCTGAAGGAATCAATAAAGTACTATTTATCTATCTATCTATCTATCTATCTATGATGTTGGACATCTGAAGGAGGCTATCTCAACTCAGTAAGGTCATTCGTCTCAATCGATTCAAGTACTTTTTGTGTCAGAAACTTCAAGTGTGAAGTAGCGTCAGTGCAGTAACAAATGTCAATCACACACACAGACACACTCACGAACATGAGGCGCAATGGTGCTTATATCTTAAATTAATAGATATACAATCTATTAAAGGGGAACATTATCACAATTTCAGAAGGGTTAAAACCATTAAAAATCAGTTCCCAGTGGCTTATTTTATTTTTCGAAGTTTTTTTCAAAATTTTACCCATCCCGCAATATCCCTAAAAAAAGCTTCAAAGTGCCTGATTTTAACCATCGTTATATACACCTGTCCATTTTCCTGTGACGTCACACAGTGATGCCAATACAAACAAACATGGCGGATAGAACAGCAAGGTATAGCGACATTAGCTCGGATTCAGACTTGGATTTCAGCGGCTTAAGCGATTCAACAGATTACGCATGTATTGAAACGGATGGTTGTAGTGTGGAGGCAGGTAGCGAAAACGAAATTGAAGAAGAAACTGAAGCTATTGAGCCATATCGGTTTGAACCGTATGCAAGCGAAACCGACGAAAACGACACGACAGCCAGCGACACGGGAGAAAGTGAGGACGAATTTGGCGATCGCCTTCTAACCAACGATTGGTATGTGTTTGTTTGGCATTAAAGGAAACTAACAACTATGAACTAGGTTTACAGCATATGAAATACATTTGGCAACAACATGAACTTTGAGAGTGCAGACAGCCCATTTAAGGCGCGCTAAAAACATATATTTTTCCACGATTTCAGCACTCAGGTTAACCATACCTAAATAGACACAAAATACTGCATTACACAAGACTACCCGAATGTACTCGAATGATTCGAATGATTGAAAAAAATAAATGTTTTTAAGCTAAATTATTGGTAAACACAGTTTATGTATAATAATTTACGTAAAACCGCAAGTGATGAATAAAGTTTTCATCAATTAATATATTCTGTAGACATACCCTCATCCGCTCTCTTTTCCTGAAAGCTGATCTGTCCAGTTTTGGAGTTGATGTCAGCATCTGCTTTGAGTGTCGCAGGATATCCACACATTCTTGCCATCTCTGTCGTAGCATAGCTTTCGTCGGTAAAGTGTGCGGAACAAACGACTGACCATTTCGTCGGCTTTCCCCACAGCCTCGTATTTTGAACAAATTTCGTCCAATTTCTACTTTCGCATCTTTGGGCCACTGGTCCAACTTGAATCCGTCCCTGTTCGTGTTGTTACACCCTCCGACAACACACCAACAAAAGTGAGAAAATGGCGGATTGCTTCCCGATGTGACGTCACATTGTGACGTCATCGCTCCGAGAGCGAATAATAGAAAGGCGTTTAATTCGCCAAAATTCACCCATTTAGAGTTCGGAAATCGGTTAAAAAAATATATGGTCTTTTTTTCTGCAACATCAAGGTATATATTGACGTTCCCCTTTAAATAGCTAAATATTGATAACTCAAAATGCTAGGAGTTAATCAATAATATACCTGCTTTTTAAACATGTCACTCACGCATCAAACGTCAACACATCGCACATCAACACATGGTTTCAGACAGCTTTGGTGTTTGTTTTTATTGCTGCTTTTTTTAACTGTCCTTTTTTAAAAAGTAAAACAAAAATACTGGGGCTGTCTTTGTTTTTTAAATGGACAAAAGTTGAGTCTTTATTATTGTTTTTGTAACAACCTAGTGAGCAGCACAGTTACAGTACAAATACATATTTCTGAATTAATTAGTCATTTTTATCGCAGGGCCAACACAGATAGACAGACAACATTCACACTCACATTCACACTCTAGGGCCAATTTAGTGTTGCCAATCAACCTATCCCCAGGTGCATGTCTTTGGAGGTGGGAGGAAGCCGGAGTACCCAGAGGGAACCCACGCAGTCACGGGGAGAACATGCAAACTCCATGAGGTGGCGACTTGTCCAGGGTGTACCCCACCTTCCGCCCGAATTCAGCTGAGATAGGCTCCAGCAGCCCCTGCGACCCCAAAAAGGACAAGCGGTAGAAAATGGATAAATGGATTTTTGTTGGTTAGCACATGCCATAAAATATCCTTAACTGAATGTAAAAGCTTCATTAGAGCCACTGAATAGTTTATACTTAATAATCCGATTAGTCGACTAATCGTTAAGATAATCGATGACTAGTCGACTATTAAAATAGTTGTTAATTGCAGACCTACTACAAATGCAGATTGCAATTCATTTGGTGATTTTCATTGGTTAACAGTATTGTGTGAATGGGTGAATGTGGAAATTGTGTCAAAGCGCTTTGAGTACCTTGAAAGTAGAAAAATACAAGTATAACAAGTATATCATAGTACCATATTTTCCGGGCCATAGAGCGCACCGCATTAAAGGGGTCACTTATGTATTATTTTTCTAAATGTAAAACACTTCCTTGTGGTCTACATAACATGTAATGGTGGTTCTTTGGTCAAAATGTTGCATAGATTATGTTTTACAGATCATCTTCAAGCCGCTTTCTGACAGTTGCTTCAGGAAGCGCCGTTTTGTGGGTGGTCTTATTTACGTGGCTCACCTTCGGCAGCGTCTTTTCCCCGTCATCTTTGTTGTAGCCGTGTAGCGTGCAAGGACGGGAGTAGAAGAAGTGTCAAAAGACGGAGCTAACTGTTTTAATGACATTCAAACTTTACTTAAATCAATAACGGAGCAGCATCTCCTCATCCGTGGCTCACTAGTGCAACAACAACGCCGGAAATGTGTCCCGTCCGACGAGAACTCTCTAATATCTAAAGTTTCTTGGTTGAATAATGTAAACTCACTACACCGGTATGTTTTATCGCTTTCATGGCGAGTTTACTGACAGATATAAGTAAGAACTTTACACTACTTTATATTAGAAATGGCAACAGTGGAGGATGCATGTTCCATAACAAGCAGATAGAGAAAAAGAAGAAGCGTATCGACTACGGTGTCACCACAGTCTACAAAGGCGGACGCGCGCACATTTTCAAGACTTATGCAGATCCCAAATACAGATCAGCAGGTACCAGAAGGTAAGAAAAGTTGCTTTTGCATAATATTGCGAAACAAAACGCCAGATAACATGTCTTACCTTATACACACACCATAATAATACTCGTATGTTAAAGTATAGTACAATCCATCAAGCGGTGCAGCTTCATATCTTACCAAAGTCGTACTAAAACATTTTGATAGATTTTTGAGCGCCTTTTGTAATGTTCTATATTTTCAATGGAACATATAAAATGTAGGTGTTGTTCACTTGAGTCATATTGCAGTCTACACATATCTCTTATGTGTGACTGCCATCTACTGGTCACACTTATCATTCCACCATGTACCAAATAAAATAGCTTCGCGGTCGGTAAGCACAACCAGAATGATTCTGTGCATTAGGTTATAAGGTGCACTGTCGAGTTTTGAGAAAATGAAAGGATTTTATGTGCGCCTTATAGTCTGAAAAATACGGTACTAGTGAGTCCGAAGCAACTGGAATTCTAAAGTCTTAAGGGGTTGAAGGGGAAAGAAGCATGAAAAAAGCAATTGCGACAACCAGAATCATATTTATAAAAAAATGTATTCAAAAAAATCCATACCCTTTCAAGTGAATACTGAAAACCACTATTGCAGGTGTAAGACGCCTACTAATACTATGTAAGGAACAAAAATCGGATTGGCACACTATAGAAAAGCTATGTCAATAAAGACAGTTTGTTTGCCCATCAAGAAACACAGGATAAGATTCTCCCGCGATGCCTTTAAGCCAAATGTCAACAACTGGTGACTGGTGAAAGTACATCTGCCAAATGCAGAAGGTGTGCAGTGGTTTAACCCAATGTTTTTCAACCTTTTTTGAGCCAAGACACATTTTTTGTGTTGAAAAAATACGGAGGCACACCACCAGCAGAAATCATTAAAAAAACGAAACTCAGTTGACAGTAAAAAGTTGTTGGATATGACTTTAAACCATAACCAAGCATGCATCACTATAGCTCTTGTCTCAAAGTAGGTGTAATGTCACCACCTGTCACATCACGCCGTGATTTATTTGGACTTTCTTGCTGTTTTCCTATGTGTAGTGTTTTAGTTCTTGTCTTGCGCTCCTATTTTGGTGGCTTTTTCTCTTTTTTTGATATTTTCCTGTAGCAGTTTCATGTCTTCCTTTGAGCGATATTTCCCGCATCTACTTTGTTTTAGCAGTCAAGAATATTTCAGTTGTTTTTATCCTTCTTTGTGGGGACATTGTTGATTGTCATGTCATGTTCGGATGTACATTGTGGACGCCGTCTTTGCTCCACAGTAAGTCTTTGCTGTCGTCCAGCATTCTGTTTTTGTTTAATTTGTAGCCATTTCAGTTTTAGTTTCGTTCTGCATAGCCTTCCCTAAGCATCAATGCCTTTTCTTAGGGGCACTCACCTTTTGTTTATTTTTGGTTTAAGCATTAGACACCTTTTTACCTGCACGCTGCCTCCCGCTGTTTCCGACATCTACAAAGCAATTAGCTACCTGCTGCCACCTACTGATATGGAAGAGTATTACACGGTTACTCTGCCGAGCTCTAGACAGTATAGACACTAAACAACAACACATCATTTGCAGACTATAATTATTGGTTTGCAAAAAATATTTTTAACCCAAATAGGTGAAATTAGATAATCTTCCACGGCACACCAGACTGTATCTCACGGCACACTAGTGTGCCGCGGCACAGTGGTTGAAAAACACTGGTTTAACCGATGCGCGTTCTGATTAATAGTTTTTTTATGAACTTGAAGGGAAAGCTTGCTGATGGTAGCCCGTTAATAGAGAGAAGTTTCTCTAACATTTAATCAGACAGGACACATTCTGCATATGTCAATATATTGCAGGTTTTTACAACTGTAAGGCTGTGTCCACATGTCATACTTTTGGTCCCAGTTAGAGTAGATATCTGTGAAATTTCGCAGGTGGTGTAGTTTGTTAAATCAAGCATGAAAGCCATCCTTCTCACTATTGTGCACATTCAAAAACAGGCCACTTTGAGCTTCATTTCGGTTTTATTTTGTAAAAAGGCTAATAGAATGTTTTAAAGAGAACACTTTGTGTTTGTATTAGTTATTAGTATCCCCGAATGACGGGTCAAACGATACTAAGAAAAAAAAGCATGCGAGCGATACAGCTGCTTTGTCATTTGACTGTGAAGCGTCAAACTGTTCTTTCAACTTAGGAGTGACAGCTTGCACTGAAAGAAGTCAGAGGGGTGGCGAGCCGCGTTGGATATCGGTTTTCGGCGCCATCAAAGCTCTAAATGGAAGTAATAAAAAGTAAAAGACACAAAGTGGGGGACCATTTTGATCTGGCCCTCTTGTCATTTAAGAATGGTGGGATTTTTTCCAAAGTGTCATCATTTTAGGGTACCAGCACTCTGTGGAGAAAATGTGGCGTGGTGCTTGGGAACAAGCATCGTCTAGGTGCCTGTCCCTTTAAGAAGGCCGACCTGCCTTGGTTCTCCACCTGGGTCAGGAATTCAAAATTAGTCCCTCTCCTAGTTGGAAGTCACACACAGAGGGCTGTAAATTTGCCCACGTGTAAATTTAGGGTAAAAGCAGGGAGTAGAAATTACTCTCTTGTCATTTAAGAATGGTGGGATTTTTTCAAAGTGTCATCATTTTAAGGTACCAGCACTCTGTGGAGAAAATGCGGCGCGGTGCTTGGTAACAAGCATTGTCTTGGTGCATGGCCCTTTAAGAAGCCCGACCTGCCTTGGTTCTCCACCTGAGTCAGGAACTCAAAATTAGTCCCTCTCCTAGCTGGAAGTCACCAAAAAAAAAGGCGTAAATTGCCTGTCCTTCTAGGAAGCCCGACCTGCCTTGGTTCTCCACCTGGGTCCGGAACTCAAAATTAGTCCCTCTCCTAGCTGGAAGTCACCAAACAAAGGCGTAAATTTGCCTAAGTGTCTAGGTGTGTGGCCCTTTAAGAAGCCCGACCTGCCTTGGTTCTCCACCTGGTTCAGGAAGTCAAAATGAAATCCTTCTCCTAGCTGGAAATCACCAAAAAAAAGGCGTAAATTGCCTGTCCCTTTACAAGCCCGACCTGCCTTGGTTCTCCACCTGGGTCAGGAATTCAAAATCAGTCCCTCTCCCAGCTGGAAGTCACCAAAAAAAGGCGTAAATTTGCTTAAGTGTCTAGGTGCGTGGCCCTTTAAAAAGCCCGACCTGCCTTGGTTCTCCACCTGGGTCAGGAACTCAAAATTAGTCCCTCTCCTAGCTGGAACTCACCAAAAAAAGGCGTACATTTGCCTAAGTGTCTAGGTGCGTGGCCCTTTAAGAAGCCCGACCTGCCTTGGATCTCCACTCGGAGGTCACAATCAAAATTAGTCCCTCTCCTAGATGGAAGTCACTAAAAAAAGACAGGATTTTTTTTCTAAGTGTCACATTTTAGGGTACCAGCACTCTGTGGAGAAAATGCGGCGTGGTGCTTGGGCACAAGCCTTGTCTAGGTCAGGGGTCGGCAACCCAAAATGTTGAAAGAGCCATATTGAACCAAAAATACAAACACATCTGTCTGGAACCGCAAAAAATTAAAAGCCATATTACATACAGATATAAATTGAATTAAGATGACTTAAAGGAAACTAAATGAGCTCAAATATACCTACAAATGAGGCATAATGATGCAATATGTACATATAGCTAGCCTAAATAGCATGTTAGCATCGATTAGCTTGCAGTCATGCAGTGACCAAAAATGCCTTATTAGCACTCCACACAAGTCAATAACATCAACAAAACTCACCTTTGTGGATTCATGCACAACGTTAAAAGCTTGGTGGACAAAATGAGACGGAAAAAGAAGTGGCATAAAACACGTCCTAGAAAGTCGGAGAAGGTTATACATGTAAACAAACTAGGGTGAGTTCAAGGACCGCCAAAATTAGTAGGACAAAACGGCGCTCGCCAAATACTCGAATCAGTGAAGCATGTTTAATATAAACAGTGTGCTTTATAACAATTAGGGAGGTTTGTGTCATGTTTGTCCTCCTACAGAAACCATATTAAAACAAAAAATATATATTTTTCCCCACATCTTTTTCCATTTTTCATACATTTTTGAAAAAGCTCCAGAGAGCCACTAGGGCGGCGCTAAACAGCCGCATGCGGCTCTAGAGCCGTGGGTTGCCGACCCCTGGTCTAGGTGCATGGCCCTTTAAGAAGCCCGAAATGTCTTGGTTCTCCACCTGGGTCAGGAACTCAAAATTAGTCCCTCTCCTAGCTGCAAGTCACCAAAAAAAGGCGTAAATTTAGGGGCCCTATTTCCAGTCATTAGGGGCCATATTTTCAGACAGTTTGGCGTATTTCGGTGACGCCGAGGAGTCCTTCAGGTGTTCCCGGGGAATGTGAGGCCGTTCTGGGCCCTATTTTCAGACAAACTGAGTCCTGACCTATTATTATTATTATTAGCCTTTATTTAACCAGGTAAAATCCCATTGAGATCAAATATCTCTTTTCTAAGGGAGACCTGGCCAAGAGGGCAGCAGCAAGGTTACATTAAAAACAGTAAACAAATACATAAAACATCACATTTACAACATTAAAACTTGCTCACATTACACATGTGCATACAGACAAGGTAGACTGCAGTCCTTTCACAGAAGCTTTAAACTCATTCAACGTAACTAGGGTTTGAAGTTTAATATTCGATTGTAGGTTATTCCAAGCCTTCGGTGCTGAAAACCTAAGTGCTTTCTTGCCCAGTTCAGTTCTTACTTTGGGGACGACAAATAGCAGAACATTCATTGAACGAAGATTGTGACTTCCTTTTTTTCTTTGTTAAAAGACAAGACAGATAAGATGGAGTGATGACCTGAACCCGATAGAACACTTTTGGGATGACGGCGACTGAGAGCCAGGCCTTCTCGACCAACATCAGTGTGTGACCTCACCAATGCACTTTTGGAAGAATGGTCTAAAATTCCTATAAACACACTACCTTGTGGACAGCCTTCCCAGAAGAGTTGAAGCTGTAATAGCTGCAAAAGGTGGACCGACATCATATTGAACCCTATGGGTTAGGAATGGGATGGCACTTCAAGTTCATATGTGAGTCAAGGCAGGTGGCCAAATACTTTTGGCAATATAGTGTATGCACCGAACTGTCAGAATGTCATACCGTTGCACCTTATGGAATACAAACTGTAGGTAGAGTCGTCATGACTTGAGTGCACTCACGTGCAAGTACACACCTATTATCATCACTCACAGAGGAAAAAATCCTGAGCCGCCTGCTCCGCTTTGGACTGCGAGCCAAGTCAGAGACAAAGTCCACCGTCCTCCACTGGGTTATCAAACCGCGGGCCAGGCTTCCACCCATCTGTGGAAAACATGGAGGCATGTTCTCCCACACCGTACAGGCCGGCCTTTATCTGCAGATGGTACAACTGAGCAGGAATGTGACCTTTGATTTAGTTTCTCACGCAGGATGACCATCCCTGTGCAAAGTATGTGGATCGCATTCAGGGGCCTCCAAAGAGTGAACAAATAGGCACATGATCGCTTACATGGCCTGAGATTGCTTTAACGCAATTTAAAAATTTAGATAAGTGTTCAGGGAAAGTGCCCTCATGTGAGGCTCATTTCGACTGAAAAACTGGGGAAAAGGTGGCCTCCTCAAACACAAATGCTTGAAGGGGAACATTATCACCAGACCTATGTAAGCGTCAATATATACCTTGATTTTGCAGAAAAAAGACCATATATTTTTTTAACCGATTTCCGAACTCTAAATGGGAGAATTTTGGCGAATTAAACGCCTTTCTAATATTCGCTCTCGGAGCGATGACGTCACGTTGTGACGTCACATCGGGAAGCAATCCGCCATTTTCTCAAACACCGAGTCAAATCAGCTCTGTTATTTTCCCTTTTTTCGACTGTTTTCCGTACCTTGGAGACATCATGCCTCGTCGGTGTGTTGTCGGAGGGTGTAACAACACGAACAGGGACGGATTCAAGTTGCACCAGTGGCCCAAAGATGCGAAAGTGGCAAGAAATTGGACGTTTGTTCCGCACACTTTACCAACGAAAACTATGCTACGACAGAGATGGCAAGAATGTGTGGATATCCTGCGACACTCAAAGCAGATGCATTTCCAATGATAAAGTCAAAGAAATCTGCCGCCAGACCCCCATTGAATCTGCTGGAGTGTGTGAGCAATTCAGGGACAAAGGTCCTCGGTAGCACGGCAAGGAATGGCGGCAGTTTGTTCCCGCAGACGAGCGAGCTAAACCCCCTGGATGTCTTGGCTCACACCGTCCCTTAAACTGGACAGATCAGCTTTCAGGAAAAGAGCGCGGATGAGGGTATGTCTACAGAATTGATGAAAATTGGGCTGTCTGCACACTTAAAGTGCATGTTGTTGCCAAATGTATTTCATATGCTGTAAACCTAGTTCATAGTTGTTAGTTTCCTTTAATGCCAAACAAACACATACCAATCGTTGGTTAGAAGGCGATCGCCGATTTCGTCCTCGCTTTCTCCCGTGTCGCTGGCTGTCGTGTCGTTTTCGTCGGTTTCGCTTGCATACGGTTCAAACCGATATGGCTCAATAGCTTCAGTTTCTTCTTCAATCTCGTTTTCGCTCCCTGCCTCCACACTACAACCATCCGTTTCAATACATTCGTAATCTGTTGAATCGCTTAAGCCGCTGAAATCCGAGTCTGAATCCGAGCTAATGTCGCTATAGCTTGCTGTTCTTTCCGCCATGTTTGTTTGTGTTGGCTTCACTATGTGATGTCACAGGAAAATGGACGGGTGTATATAACGATGGTTAAAATCAGGCACTTTGAAGCTTTTTTTTAGGGATATTGCGTGATGGGTAAAATTTTGAAAAAAACTTCGAAAAATATAATAAGCCACTGGGAACTGATTTTTAATGGTTTTAACCATTCTGAAATTGTGATAATGTTCCCCTTTAAAGATCTGTGAACATGCAAAAAAAAACAACACATTGTTGTCCGAGGACGCGATGAACGTCCGACAGATCCTCAGCCACCTCTGACACTGACAACTAAAAGAGGTTGTGTGATGCTCTGAAGTGGAATGGTCTGGTTATTTCTGCTCTGCTTCTTCACTTCTGAGCCTTGACCATGCAACTCGGCAGAAGGGGGTTTGGTTTGTGCATACTCTCCGCACAGATGCGGGACGAGTGAACCGGCACAACAGCGCCTTGTTCCCCACCTTTTGTGCAGCTTCCTTAAGAGTAGCCAGAAGGGCCCTTGGTGTAGGAGTGTTACATTATACACCACTGTGATGTTGATGTGAAAAAAAAAAAAAAAAAAAATGCTTTGGTTGACCACAGATATGTTAAATAAAGGCGTGGCGGGAGTGGATAAAGTTTTGGTGAATATCCAAAGATTTCAGGGCTTTTTTGAGAGCAATATCTTGTTTGAAGGAAGAAATCTGTGGTCACCATTACATAAGAGAGGAATGCATCTATTTATTTTTTATGCAGGTGAGCCCGAGCTTTTGCGACACGGGCCCCTGATGAAAGAGTGAGTCAACTGCTTGCCGGAGCACTCCCCTGCACTCTGCCAAGCAGGTAATTCACAAGCATGAATAAAAGATAATGGGCCACAGCTGACTCTTCTTTGCTACATTTAATGTCTTTAATTTCACCAGGTAAAACACTTTTCCTATCCGACAAACTCCCTCCCGTATAGTCCCCTCGTATTGGTTCCCTGGCTCATGAGGATGATGGTGGCAATTTACACGATTGACTTGTAAAATAATACAAATTACAAAAATATTTGATCAATATACACAATAGCAGGGTAGGCTGATTGTATTGTTTCTTTTCCACTGGAAATGATGACAATAAAATTAATGAATTAGTCAGGTCCTGTGTCAAACTCTCACCACTAACAAACTCTTGACGACATGTGACAAATGGTAGAAGTGCGGTTGGAGCTCACTTTGTAGTGCATATTCCTTTCCTCTGCTGTGATTTTTTGTTACTGTTACTGAACTGCCTGGGCACGTAGTAAACAATCAACCACATGGCTAATTTGCATAAGAGACGAGAGACTAACCTGATGCTGAGTTCAGCTTGGGGGTCTGGTTACGTAAGAAACAGACCATTGAGTCAACATATTTATCACGGTATAAACAAAGCTTATTTTCTGGTGTAAATTTTATTTAAGTGTCCACTATATACTATATACATATATATATATACATAGTATATATATATATGTATATATATATACACACATATATATATACATGTATATGCATATATATATATATGTATGTGTATATATATATACACACAGTATATACATATATGTACATATAAACATATACATATATACAGTATATGTACATGTGTACATATGTATGTATGTATATATACACACATATATACATACTGTATATATGTGTGTGTGTGCGTGTATATATATATATATATATATATATATATATATATATATATATAATTTTATTTTTATTTATTTTATTTTTTTTAACAAATAACTTCCTGTTTTTTTTGTTTTTTTTAGATTTAAATGTAGTCCGGGCTCACCATTAAGGCTGGCTTTAGGGCAACTTCTATAGCAGCATTTTCCAAAGGCTTTCAAAACACAGTCGTAGCAATGCCGGCATTTTAAGTGACTGATAAGGTTTGATGTGTTGAAACTCGATATCTGTGTCCTTCTTCGCGAACTTTGGTGCAAAAAGCTCGCAAAATGTCTTCCTCTGAAACAGTGAAGAAGTCCCACACGATCGATGCCATGTCTGTTTACAACGAGCTCAGGGAAAGTTGTCAAGAGGCCGTTTACAGCACGAGCAGGAGAAGAGGAGCGCTTGATTTGCGCATATTGCGTCATACTGCCATGATGTCCGCTGTAATATTGGCACAAATATTCCATCTCTATTGGCAATGCTGATGTTAAATAGCAGACACTATCAAGAAATGATCTTGGATTGTGCTACAAATATGACGTCACTACCGAGAATGTTTCGGGGCGGATGCAGAACCGAAGCAAAGAAAGACTGGCGGGAGAGTTTTCTTAAAGGAAGTAGCAGTAAAACTGCTAACTATTTATTGCTACCACAAAAATGTGTGATAGCTAACATTAGCATTAGCATTTTGTTTTGAGCATCGGAAAGTCATTTACTAGTTTAGCAGGAAAACAGCCAAGGCAGCATTGTCTGAAATTACTCGCGAGTGAAAGCTAGGCCAATGTTGATCCTGACTGTTCTTTTGTCCGGTTTCTTTTTTTTGTCTCCTCAGACAAAACTTTTTGTTTCTTTGGTTGTTTCGGAGCTTCTGCCATGATAGCAGTAATTGCACGTAGGCGTTTTTCTTCTTCTTCTTTTAGTTTTCTGGCGACAATTAGGCATTCGCGTAGACTTCCAGGGGGAGTGACGTATGCCGTAAAGCAAGTCAGCACAGTTGTAGTTTTTTGTGTGGCAGGGTTCCTCCCACCCTCCTCACAGTCACTAAGTGGCAGTGAAATCGGTACAGGCCCTCTAAGGCCATGACAGAGGTGTCATTCAATTAGTTGTAAGTCCATGTATCATCCCAAAAGTTATGAAAATATTTTACGAAGGTTGAAAAGTTACTTAGTGCTGCTTTAAGCAAGCCTGCTTCTCCAGTGAATGAGCAGTATCACTGGTCCGTGAGTTTATAAATCCCGGTTTTCCAATGATTTCAATTCAAAACTAACCATCGGGAGTTGTACCACCGTTTATCCTTACACTCCTAATCAGCAATCATTTTTGGGACAATATACCATCCAGGAAAATGTATAAAACGCTGGGTTCTTGTGTGACTTTAGTGCCAAGTTTTGGTTCAACTGAATTCGGTGCATTCACGACTTGAGAGGTGCCACTGTGTACAGGCAACAGCTTGGAATATGTTGAGGAAAAAAAAAGATGTTGTTTTACAGATGTCTTCCAACGAGATCTCACCTTCATTATTGTAATTTAGCTTGCTGTTTACGCTTCTGGCAGACAACACCCGATCCTGGCATAACAAGCATTGGCATTTATCTACTTGCATTCAATACTTCAATGCAAAAAAAAATAAATAAGTATTGGATGTGCCAGGACTGAATTGTACTGTACAATACAGCCAGCCTGATGACAGTTATTATATCTTCAGGGAAACAGGGTCATCCTTAGTGGTCAGCAGCAACTGATAGGTTTCCGCCACCATTTAGCGGCTGAACTTATCACGACGCGCAGACCTCCTGTGCTGTCTGACTGGTGACTACAATAAACATGTGTACACATTACCATTAACAATGCAGGTGTTTTATAATACCGCAAATGAGGGGATATTCCATTGCCAGCACCCGGAACAAAAATAATTCTGTCATACTAAATTGGATTTACGGCTTTGTGCTACAGCCGCATGAGTGTAGAATTCACCGTGGATGTGTCTTGCACACAAGGTCACTCACCTCGACAATGTCAGAGTTGGTTCTGCTCTCGTGGGGCTCGTTGTACTCCGTATACTTCAGCAGCACTTTGTCCATGTCGGTGCTGGCGTATTGGAACAGTTTGTTGGAGCTGTTGAAGATGATGAGGGCGATCTCGCAGTCGCACAGGACGCTCAGCTCGTAGGCCTTCTTCATCAGGCCAAACTTCCTCTTCGTGAAGGTAACCTGGGGAACAACATGGGTTACACAGGAAGCAATCTCTTGTTCGATGGGAAGTATAGCATTTTTTAGACTGTTAGCCAGACCTAGGCAATTTAAGGCCCTGGGGCCACATGCGGCCCGTTAAGCTTTTCAATCTGGCCCGCCGGACATTCCCAAATATTTTTTTTAGATCTTTAAGATGGAAAGTGTAGCTGCCATTATGATGTGAAGTGATGTTTTCTAATGACCGGAAGTCTTCAACTATACAAAGTATTTAAATACTTTAATATAATAATATATTATATATTGGATTGGCAGACCTGGGTGGTGGTTCCTCTCTTTAAGAAGGGGAACCGGAGGGTGTGTTCTAACTATCGTGGGATCACACTCCTCAGCCTTCCCGGTAAGGTCTATTCAGGTGTACTGGAGAGGAGGCTACGCCGGATAGTCGAACCTCGGATTCAGGAGGAACAGTGTGGTTTTCGTCCTGGTCGTGGAACTGTGGACCAGCTCTATACTCTCGGCAGGGTCCTTGAGGGTGCATGGGAGTTTGCCCAACCAGTCTACATGTGTTTTGTGGACTTGGAGAAGGCATTCGACCGTGTCCCTCGGGAAGTCCTGTGGGGAGTGCTCAGAGAGTATGGGGTATCGGACTGTCTGATTGTGGCAGTCCGCTCCCTGTATGCTCAGTGCCAGAGCTTGGTCCGCATTGCCGGCAGTAAGTCGGACACGTTTCCAGTGAGGGTTGGACTCCGCCAAGGCTGCCCTTTGTCACAGATTCTGTTCATAACTTTTATGGACAGAATTTCTAGGCGCAGTCAAGGCGTTGAGGGGATCTGGTTTGGTGGCTGCAGGATTAGGTCTCTGCTTTTTGCAGATGATGTGGTCCTGATGGCTTCATCTGGCCAGGATCTTCAGCTCTCACTGGATCGGTTCGCAGCCGAGTGTGAAGCAACTGGGATGAGAATCAGCACCTCCAAGTCCGAGTCCATGGTTCTCGCCCGGAAAAGGGTGGAGTGCCATCTCCGGGTTGGGGAGGAGATCTTGCCCCAAGTGGAGGAGTTCAAGTACCTCGGAGTCTTGTTCACGAGTGAGGGAAGAGTGGATCGTGAGATCGACAGGCGGATCGGTGCGGCGTCTTCAGTAATGCGGACGCTGTATCGATCCGTTGTGGTGAAGAAGGAGCTGAGCCGGAAGGCAAAGCTCTCAATTTACCGGTCGATCTA
This sequence comes from Nerophis lumbriciformis, assembly GCF_033978685.3. Taxonomy (NCBI): domain Eukaryota; kingdom Metazoa; phylum Chordata; class Actinopteri; order Syngnathiformes; family Syngnathidae; genus Nerophis; species Nerophis lumbriciformis. The sequence continues at coordinate 13,419,461 of NC_084576.2, forward strand.
CGTTTCCATCCTCACCTATGGTCATAAGCTTTGGGTTATGACCGAAAGGACAAGATCACGGGTACAAGCGGCCGAAATGAGTTTCCTCCGCCGGGTGGCGGGGCTCTCCCTTAGAGATAGGGTGAGAAGCTCTGCCATCCGGGGGGAGCTCAAAGTAAAGCCGCTGCTCCTCCACATCGAGAGGAGCAAGATGAGGTGGTTCGGGCATCTGGTCAGGATGCCACCCGAACGCCTCCTTAGGGAGGTGTTTAGGGCACGTCCGACCGGTAGGAGGCCGCGGGGAAGACCCAGGACACGTTGGGAAGACTTTGTCTCCCGGCTGGCCTGGGAACGCCTCGGGGTCCCACAGGAAGAGCTGGACGAAGTGGCTGGGGAGAGGGAAGTCTGGGCTTCCCTGCTTAGGCTGCTGCCCCCGCGACCCGACCTCGGATAAGCGGAAGAAGATGGATGGATGGATGGATTATATATTATATATACCGTATTTTTCGGACTATAAGTCGCAGTTTTTTTCATAGTTTGGCCGGGCTCCAGTGCGACTTATATATGTTTTTTTGCCTCCCTGCTTGGCACTCAGCATCAAGGGTTGGAATTGGGGGTTAAATCACCAAAAATGATTCCCGGGCGCGGCACCGCTGCTGCCCACAGCCCCCCTCACCTCCCAGTGGGTGAACAAAGGGATGGGTCAAATGCAGGACAAATTTCACCACACCTAGTGTGTGTGTGACAATCATTGGTACTTTAACTTAAATGGTTAGAATCTGCGCTTTTGAATTATATACTAGTTACTATGGTAATCTAATTAGTTACTTTGGCAATGTAAGTCACAGCAGCTCAGACGAGGCACCAAGCAGTGTGGGTGGGGAGCGTTTCCACAGAGTGTTTCCAGAGCCTGAAATGCGGGTGTCAGAGACAGACGCGGAAGGAGATTTTTACAACAAAGTTATACAAGAAAAGTGATATTATGTCAGATTTTATTTTATTTTTTAAATTTTTACCCTTCGCATTCATATTTCGCCGTGTTTGTTGCATTTTTGTTGTGTTTCGCTTGATTGTAAAATATGTGGATGGAGAGGGGGTGTGACGTTCATATGTTGTCAATATTCAGTGTTTTATCGTTCATAGTTAATATCGTAAATCCCACTTTCTTTATATTCATGTACATTCTTGGTGTCTCATTCAGTAAAACATTTAAAATTCCATTCCGTTTTTAAGGTGGTCTGTCATAACGTTTTTAGCTTTCAATCAAACATTATTGTGAGGTTTTGTATTAGTGTTCCTAAAAATAGGACCCAAACACACACATATTGTACAGCAGATTGTCACAACTTGTGTGTGTGTGTGTGTGTGTGTGTGTGTGTGTGTGTGTGTGTGTGTGTGTGTGTGTGTGTGTGTGTGTGTGTGTGTGTGTGTGTGTGTGTGTGTGCATGCGTATATTTATATTTATATATATATATATATATACATAGATAGATAGATATACCGGCCCCCAGACACATTTTTTTCTCTAAATGTGGCCCCCAGGTCAAAATAATTGCCAAGGCCTGCTGTAAGCCGTTGAATCTCGCTGCTTATAAAACGCTGAGGTTAATTTATGGATTTTTGGCGGTGTATTGCGGGCGGCTGCAGCAACACAAACACAGCCGGTGGTTCATTGTTTACATTCCCGAAAGATGACTGTCAAGCTTTACCATTGGCCTGTGGAGAAGTGGGAAAACAGAGACTCTTACCAGGAGGACTTTGAGTTGGATGCGCAGACACGGTACCGTGAGTACACATGCAGCTGCGGCTTCCAAACATTTGATCGCTTGCCCGTACGTGCGTGCCACTATGTGCATGTCACGTACGTAACTTTGGGGACTTTGGGGAAATATATGGGCTGTATGAACTTTGGGGAGGTGAACGGTACTTTGGGCTGTGGGATTGAGTGTGTTGTGCAGGTGTTTGAGTTGTATTGGCGGGTTATATGGACGGGGGGGGGAGGTGTTTGTTATGCGGGATTAATTTGTGGCATATTAAATATAAGCCTGGTTGTGTTGTGGCTAATAGAGTATATATATGTATTGTGTTTATTTACTGTTTTAGTCATTCCCAGCTGAATATCAGGTCCCACCCGCCTCTCACAGCATCTTCCCTATCTGAATTGCTCCCACTGCCCTCTAGTCCTTCACTCTTACTTTCCTCATCCACAAATCTTTCATCCTCGCTCAAATTAATGGGGAAATCGTCGCTTTCTCGGTCCGAATCGCTCTCGCTGCTGGTGGCCATGATTGTAAACATTGTGCAGATGTGAGGAGCTCCACAACCTGTGGCGTCACGCTACTCGTCTCCTACTTCCGGTACAGGCAAGGCTTTTTTATCAGCGACCAAAAGTTGCGAACTTTATCGTCGATGTTCTCTACTAAATCCTTTCAGCAAAAATATGGCAATATCGCGAAATTATCAAGTATGACACAAAGAATGGACCTGCTATCCCCGTTTAAATAAGAAAATCGCATTTCAGGAGGCCTTTAATGCTTTAAACAAATAAACTTATCTTTACACTTGTGTGACAAGTTGGAAATTCCAAAAGTTGCATTTTTGTTTAAAAAGTGATGCATCTGCAATGCAAATCACCATTTCGTGACGCCATCTTTGATTATTCTTGTCCCATCTTCATATTATCAGTGTTAACTTATTGTTACGCATGTTTTATTCCATGATATAACATCTTACTTTTTTTTTTTTCGTTTTGTTACGACACAGTTCTGATAGGCAACAAAGACATGTGTCGTCCGTTAGAGCAGTGTTTTTCAACCTTTTTTGAGCCAAAGCACATGTTTTCCATTGAAAAAATACGGAGGCACACCACCAGCAGAAATCATTAAAAACTGAAACTCAGCAGCCGATATTGACAATAAAAAGTTGTTGTCGCAATTGTTGGATATGACTTTAAACCATAACCAAGCATGCATTACTATAGCTCTTGTCTCAAAGTAGGTGTACTGTCACCACCTGTCACATCACGCCGTGACTTATTTGGACTTTTTTGATGTTTTCCTGTGTGTAGTGTTTTACTTCTTGTCTTGCGTTCCTATTTTGGTGGCTTTTTCTCTTTCTTTGGTATTTTTCTGTAGCAGTTTCATGTCTTCCTTGACCGCTATTCCCCACACCTACTTTGTTTTAGCAATCAAGAATATTTCAGTTGTTTTTATCCTTCTTTGTGGGGACATTGTTGATTGTTGTGTCATGTTCGGATGTACATTGTCTTTGCTCCACAGTAAGTCTTTGCTGTCGTCCAGCATTCTGTTTTTGTTTACTTTGTAGCCAGTTCAGTTTTAGTTTCGTTCTGCATAGCCTTCCCTAAGCTTCAATGCCTTTTCTTAGGGGCACTCACCTTTTATTTATTTTTGGTTTAAGCATTAGACACCTTTTTTACCTGCACGCTGCCTCCCGCTGTTTCCGACATCTACGATGCAATTAGCTACCTGCTGCCACCTACTGAAATGGAATAGTATAACGTGGTAAGTCTGCCGATCTCCAGACAGCACAGACACTCAACAACAACACATTATTTGCGGATTACTGGTTTGCAAAAAATATTTTTAACCCAAATAGGTGAAATTAGATCATCTCCCACGGCACACCAGACTGTATCTCACGGCACCCTAGTGTGCCGCGGCACAGTGGTTGAAAAACACTGCGTTAGAGGAGCCTGCAGACACACAGTGCATGTTTGAAACGTCTTGTCAAGACGTCAGGGTGAGATGCACGAGTCGGCGAGCTGAGTCAGAGCTTTGGCAACGACATGGGTCCATACATTACTGACGCTAGCCCCTGACTCCGTATATGGAAAGTTATCTGTGTAGCGCAGCATAAGCCTTGTAACTTGAGCCCTCAGATGGGACTTTGGGTCATACATCACTCCGATGGTAATGCAACTCCCCTCACCTCAGCAAAGCAAAGTGACGAGATGTCCCGTATCTGTGCAGGTCTGTTTCTGTGGTCAGCTCAGTCCCGTGCACACCTCATTATGTTACACCACCTTTTCAACAGTACCGTACAACCCTTTTTATTAGGGCTGTGAATCTTTGGGCTACACACCATTCGATTCTTGGGAGAAACAATTTGATTCAGTATCGATTCAAAACGATTCTCCAATCAAAGTCAATACTTGTTAATCACATTGAGTGCCAGTTGTATGAATAACTACATGCATCCATAAAATAAATTAATATCTGTGTAACATTTCTATATTAATAATATTCTACCCAAACATTTAATAAAGTCAAATACAAATAAGACAACAAGAGAAGTATGCAACACTTTTCTTTTCTAAAGTAAAAGTAATGTAAATCTGTACAGCAGATATGGACATCTACCATTTACATCAAAAATATGATTTGCCTGAGTGGCTGGACAGGACAGATTAAAAATAATAATAATAATAATAATTTTCATTTTAAGAATCGTTACAGATTCGGAAAATGCTTTTGACACCCTTAATTTTTATAGTAAGAAACACAATTAAATAGGTTTTATCCTCTGAGCCTGTAAAACAATCTGATCTAAAAAGTACCGTATTTTTCGGAGTATAAGTCGCACCGGAGTATAAGTCGCACCTGGCGAAAATGCATAATAAAGAAGGAAAAAAACATATATAAATTGCACTGGAGCCCGGCCAAACTATGAAAAAAACTGCGACTTATAGTCCGAAAAATATGGTATATTGTATAGTATGTGTACTACAGGAAAATAAAATATAACTTTGTTTTAAGGGTAACCTATGATTAATTTGATCTTTTCTGACTTAAACATGGTACAATGTCAGATTCATGCATACCTTGCAAACACAAGAAAGGTAGGATAAAGTATTGTTTTCACCTAATCTTGGCATACCGTATGTATAACAACATAAACATGCAGTGACATAAATGCTAAAATTTTTTTATTTATGCAAGGTGTGAATATATGTGAAATTGCGCAGGTGTACCTAATAATGTGACTGGGTGAGTCTATATACCAAATTGTGGTACGGGCCCCATCTATGGGTATGGCAAAGAATCACTTGAAAAAAGTAGCATTTTTGTTTTGTTTTCCTATATTCAAACAAAGTGTTGTTGTTCAAACTGTGTGTAATGTTACAGTGGCCAAAAATATTAAACATACTTGTTAAATAAAACCTCTGTCTTGTTTTTAATGAATACTGAATACAGCAGTGTTTTTCAACCTTTTTTGAGCCAAGGCACATATTTTCCATTGAAAACATACAGAGGCACACCACCAGCAGAAATCATTAAAAACTGAAACTCAGCAGCCAATATTGAAAATAAAAAGGCGTTGTCGCAATTGTTGGATATGACTTTAAAGCATAACCAAGCGTGCATCAATATAGCTCTTGTCTCAAAGTAGGTGTACTGTCACCACCTGTCACATCAAGCTGTGACTTATTTGGACTTTTTTGATGTTTTCCTGTGTGTAGTGTTTTACTTCTTGTCTTGCGCTCCTATTTTGGTGGCTTTTTCTCTTTCTTTGGTATTTTCCTGTCGCAGTTTCATATCTTCCTTGACCGCTATTCCCCACACCTACTTTGTTTTAGCAATCAAGAATATTTCAGTTGTTTTTATCCTTCTTTGTGGGGACATTGTTGATTGTTGTGTCATGTTCGGATGTACATTGTCTTTGCTCCACAGTAAGTCTTTGCTGTCGTCCAGCATTCTGTTTTTGTTTACATTGTAGCCAGTTCAGTTTTAGTTTCGTTCTGCATAGCCTTCCCTAAGCTTCAATGCCTTTTCTTAGGGGCACTCACCTTTTATTTATTTTTGGTTTAAGCATTAGACACCTTTTTTACCTGCACGCTGCCTCCCGCTGTTTCCGACATCTACGATGCAATTAGCTACCTGCTGCCACCTACTGATATGGAAGAGTATAACATGGTAAGTCTGCCGATCTCCAGACAGCACAGACACTCAACAACAACACATTATTTGCGGATTACTGGTTTGCAAAAAATATTTTTAACCCAAATAGGTGAAATTAGATCATCTCCCACGGCACACCAGACTGTATCTCACGGCACACTAGTGTGCCGCGGCACAGTGGTTGAAAAACACTGGGCTACTGTATTTAAATGTTGGAAAAAGTTTAAGAATCACTGTTGTATGTTATATTCTTTATGGAGTTATTTTGGTGGTGTCAACTTCAATATCTATAAATTAGGGATGTCAGAATTAAAGAGTTAACTCATGTGATTAATCATAAAAAAATGTCACATTAATCATGTTACATCACACTTAGATTAATTATGCAATTTATAAAAGCTCTTTTACTTTAACAGCTATACGGTCAGTGATCAGATAAATACATACGTCAGTACAAAAAAAAATTCTGACTGATGTGCAGCACCCCCACGACCCCGAACGGGACAAGCTGTAGAAAATGGATGGATGGATGTGCTCGCTGGCACATTTCAAACCAACATACAGTTTGAAAAAACTTCAGATAACAGTGTTACCAAGTTGTGAGCAGATAAATGACATGCAGTCAAGTAAAATGTGACTGGATGACAGTCTGACAATGAAATGACATTTGTGTGCAAATATTGAGGTCTTTTCTGAAGCTAATTTTTATTATGCAAGCAAGTAATCGCCTGTGATTAATCATGATTAATCCAAATTCTAAATGTGTTTATTTGTTATTCCAGTGTACATTTTTAGAAGATAGATTTAAAGACGGTGGGGCGAGGTTTCATTTGCAACCTGCAGACGGACTCAAAAAAACGGGTTATAAAGGTGACTGTGGAGAAAAACTTACGAACATTTTTTTTACAGCACAGCATATCCAATATTTATTATCTAAACCACAAGGAAGTGTTTTAAATGTAGATTATAATCATCATCGGTTTCCTTTTTAGCAAAAAAACATCACCTATGTAGTTTGTACTTGAATAAAAATTATGTTGAATGCGATTTCAGCATGCAAGTCTCATGTATATGATTTTAAGTACAATTGATTCTTAAATTAAAAAAACCCTGATGTTTCTATACATAATAATAATAATTAGCTTTATTGTCTCCGAGGAGAAATGTGTCTTGGACATCAAGACACAGCGTTTTACATACATACATATCATCAGTGAAAATATATTTTGAGAATTGATACTCTGAAGGATAAAAACATGACATCAGCTATGGAAAGATCTACATCCATGCAGACGTTTGCTATGGCACGTTTTTCTATTTAATGTACCGTATTTTTCGGAGTATAAGTCGCACCGGAGTATAAGTTTCACCTGCCGAAAATGCATAATAAAGAAAGAAAAAAAACATATATAAGCCGCATTTTTTGGGGAAATTTATTTGATAAAACCCAACAGCAAGAATAGACATTTGAAAGGCAATTTAAAATAAATCAAGAATAGTGAACAACAGGCTGAATAATTGTACGTTATATGAGGCATAAATAACCAACTGAGAACGTGCCTGGTATGTTAACGTAACATATTATGGTAAGAGTCATTCAAATAACAATAACATATAGAACATGCTATACGTTTACCAAACAATCTGTCACTCCTAATCGCTAAATCCCATGAAATCTTATACGTCTAGTCTCTTACGTGAATGAGCTAAATAATATTATTTGATATTGTACGGTAATGTGTTAATAATTTCACACATAAGTCGCTCCTGAGTATAAGTCGCACCCCCGGCCAAACTATGAAAAAAACTGCGACTTATAGTCCGAAAAATACGGTACATACAGTAAAAAGCCAAAAGTTTGGACACACCTTCTCATTTGATGCGTTTCCTGTATTTTCAAGACTATTTACATTGTAGATTGTCACTGAAGGCATCAAAGCTATGAATGAACACATGTGGAGTTATGTACTTAACAAAAAAAGGTGAAATAACTAAACACATGTTTGATGTTCTAGTTCCTTCAAAATAGCCACCCTTTGCTGTGATTACTTTTTCGCACACTCTTGGCATTCTCAAAAAGTAGTCACCTGATATGGTTTTCACTTCACAGGTGTGCTTGAAGCTCATGGAGAGAATGCCACGAGTGTGCAAAGCAGCAATCAAAGCAAAGGGTGGCTATTTTGAAGAAACTAGAATATAAATCATGTTTTCAGTTATTTCACCTTTTTTTGTTAAGTACATAACTCCACATGTGTTCATTCATAGTTGTGATGCCTTCAGTGACAATCTACAATGTAAATAGTCATGAAAATAAAGAAAACGCATTGAATGAGGAGAAGGTGTGTCCAAACCTTTGGCCTCTACTATATATGTTGATACTAATCAATAAAAGCACATTTGTTTTCAATGTATGTACACATTTTTGAGCCTTTTTAAAGGCCTACTGAAATGCGATTTTGTTGTTTAAACGGGGATAGCAGGTCCATTTTATGTGTCATACTTGATCATTTCGCGATATTGCCATATTTTTGCTGAAAGGATTTAGTAGAGAACATCGACGATAAAGTTCGCAACTTTTGGTGGCTGATAAAAAAAGCCTTGCCTGTACCGGAAGTAGCAGACGATATGCGCATGATGTCACAGGTTGTGGAGCTCCTCACATCTGCACATTGTTTACAATCATGGCCACCAGCAGCGAGAGCGATTCGGACCGAGAAAGCGACGATTTCCCCATTAATTTGAGCAAGGATGAAAGATTCATGGATGAGGAAAGTGAGAGTGAAGTACTAGAGGGCAGTGGGAGCGATTCAGATAGGGAGGATGCTGTGAGAGGCAGGTGGGACCTGATATTCAGCTGGGAATGACTAAAACAATAAATAAACACAAGACATATATATACTCTATTAGCCACAACACAACTAGGCTTATATTTAATATGCCACAAATTAATCCCGCATAACAAACACCTCCCCCCTCCCGTCCATATAACCCGCCAATACAACTCAAACACCTGCACAACACACTCAATCCCACAGCCCAAAGTACCGTTCACCTCCCCAAAGTTCATACAGCACATATATTTCCCCAAAGTCCACAAAGTTACGTACGTGACATGCACATAGCGGCACGCACGTACGAGCAAGCGATCAAATGTTTGGAAGCCGCAGCTGCATGCGTACTCACGGTACCGCGTCTGCGCATCCAACTCAAAGTCCTCCTGGTAAGAGTCTCTGTTGTCCCAATTCTCCACAGACCAATGGTAAAGCTTGACTGTCATCTTTCGGGAATGTAAACAATGAAACACCAGCTGTGTTTGTGTTGCTGCAGCCGCCCACAATACACCGCTTCCCACCTCCAGCTTTCTTCTTTGCTGTCTCCATTGTTCATTGAACAAATTGCAAAAGATTCACCAACACAGATTCACCAACACAGACGACTTAATAGCTGGCCACCATGCTGTCCCAAAATGTCCTCTACAATCCGTGACGTCATGTGCCGGCGTCATCATACCGAGACGTTTTCAGCAGGATATTGCGCGCAAAATTTAAAATTGCACTTCAGTAAGCTAACCCGGCCGTTTTGGCATGTGTTGCAATGTTAAGATTTCATCATTGATATATAAACTATCAGACTGCGTGGTCGGTAGTAGTGTGTTTCAGTAAGCCTTTAAAGAAAATCATATAATCATAGCAGATTATGCAAATTATGTAAGGACGTCATGGTGACCACACCCCCTAAACACCCCCCCAATGGAAGGAAAAGCCTGTACGTGACTATCTATCTGAGTACTTTCCACCTGCCCAGAGAACCTTGCACACCTTGCTCATCCGCTTGTTTGCATATGTGTTTGTTTGCTTAACCGAGCGGAATGCGAGTGAGTGTCACGTGAACAAAATGATTAACAAATGGCACACTCTTTAGCAGATGAAAGCGGTCTAAGCCATGGAGATGTCTGTTTTTGTGTTGTTGGGTTGTTTTTTTTTCCAACAGGAAGCACGCGGATTGATGATGGGTCACAGAGTGCTGAGTGCCCGGGTGCTGAGGCAGGCACAATAAGCCACGTCCCACTAGAGGTGACTTTACATTGCTGCTGGTTGTGTATTTACCTTTAATTGAGAAAGAACTGGTAGTGTATATCTAGATTATGCCCACTTGATGTTGTGTCAATGTAGTGTAAATGCCTATCAGATGTTAACAATAAGTTGGCTTTATTCATATAAATAGCAGGAAATAACTTTTATCAAGGCCATCAGTCGAGACAGTGGGGAAACACAAATAGCCTTGGAGATAATGAGAGTCACACTAAGTCAAGCACTACTTGAATTCACAAAAATGATGCCGCACAAACAACCACTGATGTCCATTAGTTTCTCAATAAGACATACACGGTAGTATAGAGCAGTGTTTTTCAACCACTGTGCCGCAGCACACTAGTGTGCCTTGAGATACAGTCTGGTGTGCCGTGGGAGATTATCTAATTTCACCTATTCGGGTTAAAAATATTTTTTGCAAACCAGTAATTGTAGTCTGGAAATGATGTGCTGTTGTTGAGTTTCGGTGCTGTTTAGAGTTCGGCAGAGTAACCGTGTAATACTCTTCCATATCAGTAGGTGGCAGTAGGTGCTTTGTAGATGTCGGAAACAGCAGGAGGCAGTGTGTAGGTAAAAAGGTGTCTAATGCTTAAACCAAAAATAAACAAAAGGTGAGGGCCCCTAAGAAAAGGCATTGAAGTTTAGGGAAGGCTATGCAGAACGAAACTAAAACTGAACTGGCTACAAAGGAAAACAACAGAATGCTGGACGACAGCAAAAACTTACTGTGAAGCAAAGATGGCGTCCACAATGTACATCCGAACATGACATGACAATCAACAATGTCCCCACAAAGAAGGATTAAAACAACTGAAATATTCTTGTTTGCTAAGACAAAGTAGATGCGGAAAATAGCGCTCAAAGGAAGACATGGAACTGCTACGGGAAAATACCAAAAAAAAGAGAAAAAGACACCAAAATAGGAGCGAAAGACAAGGACTAAAACACTACACACAGGAAAACAGCAAAAAAGTCAAAATAAGTCAGGGCGTGATGTGACAGGTGGGGACAGTACACCTACTTTGAGACAAGAGCTATAGTGATGCATGCTTGGTTATGCTTTAAAGTCATATCCAACAATTGCAACAACGACTTTTTACTGTCAACTGAGTTTAGTTTTTTTTATGATTTCTGCTGGTGGTGTGCCTCCGCATTTTTTCAACGCAAAAAATGTGCCTTGGCTCAAAAAAGGTTGAAAAACACTGGTATAGAGTGTAAAGATTCATTTTAACGATCTCTATATAAACGACATTTGTAAATTCACAAAGGACTTAAAATTAGTATTATTTGCAGATGACACGACTGCGTTTTGTTCTGGAGAGAACACACAGAAGCTAATACAAATAATAACAGAAGAAATGAACAAATTATAAAGATGGTTTGACAAAAACTGACTATCTTTGAATCTCAGTAAAACTAAAATAATGCTATTTGGCAACAGTAGAAGAGAGAGTCAAACGCGGATACAAATAGATGGAGTAGATGCTGAAATAGATGACAAAATGAGCTGTAAATCTCATGTAAAAATTATACAACATAAAGTAGCAAGAACACACATGCTTGGCTTTTTTATGCATTCAAAATAATAAATAAATAGCTAACAATTGAGTCAACAGATCGGGGGTCCTCCATTGCGCACATAAAAGCCTTTAAAAACATCCAGAAAGTGCCAACAATACTCCATTTACATATCATGACCTGCAAATTAACCAAATATGAGTGATAGTGTTTTTAAAAGTGCCAACGCGGACAGACTGTTTTAGCGCCGCATTGATAGCAGCGAGCTAATGCTAGCTTACGCCGTTTTTGTTGACACACTGAGCCGGCGGCTGCTTCTGCTTTGTCTCAAACTTCGTAAAAGTACATTTTAGATTATAATTAATGTATCTCTGACCTGCTAGTAGACAAATGTGGCCATGGATCGACAGGCTGGTCGACTTTGACGTCCCCCGAAATGGCAAAAAAGATGTGGTTGTATCAGCGTTTATTAATCCTTCGTGGGGATTGCGATTGAATCTTCATCTAAACGGGATTATGTGAGCGTCCCGTCAGTCGGCATCCCAGCAAGAGTGGAAATATTACAGTAAGTGTTTGTTTTATTATGGTTTGTTATGTTTAATTTGTATGTTTAGCACCTAGCAGTGATGCTAATGCTATAGTGTTTCAATAAAGCTGCATCTGTTAAGCACTCGGCTTCTAAAACCTTTTGCTCATTCTCTTTGTGTTCGGGCTCAATTATATAAGGGTCTGTATCATCATTTTTACCAAAGCAATCGCTGTTGGCTCTCACAAAGTCTGCTTGATTAGCATTGTTGTTGATGTGGAAAGGATCTGTGGTTCCTCCTCTACGTCACGGTTCGCGTGACTGGTTTGCTCATTAACCCTAAAAATGACTTGGGAATTTCCATGAGATTGATACTAATTAATGGCAAACTTTGGAAGTCGTTTGGTGTCATAAATCAGATATATATGATAACAGCTTCATTATAATTGTTTTTCCACTCTACTGGTACTTTAAATCTTGAGAAAATTATTTTTAAGAGTGCATGAATCCACTCCATCACATTTTTTAAATATACAGTACAGGCCAAAAGTTTGGACACACCTTCTTCTCATTCAATGCGTTTTCTTTATTTTCATGACTATTTACATTGTAGATTGTCACTGAAGGCATCACAACTATGAATGAACACATGTGGAGTTATGTACTTAACAAAAAAAGGTGAAATAACTGAAAACATGTTTTCTATTCTAGTTTCTTCAAAATAGCCACCCTTTGCTCTGATTAATGTGTTGCACACTCTTGGCGTTCTCTCGATGAGCTTCAAGAGGTGGTCACCTGAAATGGTTTCACTTCACAGGTGTGCTTGAAGCTCATTGAGAGAATGCCAAGAGTGTGCAAAACAGTAATCAGAGCAAAGGGTGGCTATTTTGAAGAAACTAGACTATCAAACATGTTTTCAGTTATTTCACCTTTTTTTGTTAAGTACATAACTACACATGTGTTCATTCATAGTTTTGATGCCTTCAGTGACAATCTACACATTGAATGAGAAGGTGTGTCCAAACTTTAGGCCTGGACTATATATATATATATATATATATATACATACATATATATATAGTATGATATTATCATGGTATTAAGGCCACGGTATTATATTATTGCGGTATACTGTATGTGTACAAAGCAGCAGAGGTGGGTAGTAACGCGCTACATTTACTCCGTTACATCTACTTGAGTAACTTTTGGGATAAATTGTACTTCTAAGAGTAGTTTTAATGCAACATACTTTTACTTTTACTTGAGTATATTTATAGAGAAGAAACGCTACTTTTACTCCGCTACTTTTATCTACATTCAGCTCGCTACTCGCTACTAATTTTTATCGATCTGTTAATGCACGCTTTGTTTGTTTTGGTCTGTCAGACAGACCTTCATAGTGCCTGCGTTTCAACAAATACAGTCACTGGTGACGTTCACTCCGTTCCACCAATCAGATGCAGTCACTGGTGACGCTGGACCAATCAAACAGAGCCAGGGGTCACATGACCTGACTTAAACAAGTTGAAAAACTTATTGGGGTGTTACCATTTAGTGGTCAATTGTACGGAATATGTACGGTACTGTGCAAACTACTGATAAAAGTTCCAATCAATCAAACAAAAGTGTGAAGGAAAAAAGACCATTTTTTATTTTAACCGTACACCCCGTCAAAAGCCTAAAGACTGACTGCACAGTTCCTGTCTTCACAATAAAAGTGCCGCTTCATCGCGCCTGCGCTTTCAAAATAAGAGTCTCCGAAAGCCTGCGCAAACAAGCTAGCAAGCTACGGAGTTTGCCGCCAATGTATTTCTTGTAAAGTGTATAAAAACGAATATGGAAGCTGGACATATAAGATGCCAAAAACCAACCACTTTCATGTGGTATTAGACAGAAAGGAGGAACTTTTTTTCTCCTCCATTTGAAAACGTGGACGTTTGTCATCACTACTGTCTGATTCCAATCAATGCAAGTCATCAGAATCAGGTAATACATCAACTTATATTCTTGTCTTCATGAAAGAAAGGAATCTATATGTGTTAAACATGCATGTATATTCATTAAAACACTATTAACATGTAAACAAAAACGGCAAAAAAAATAAATATAAATTATATACTGTATATATCAATGTATGTATATATATATATATATATATATATATATATATGTATATATGTGTGTGTATATATATATATATATATATATATATATATATATATATATATATATATATATATATATGATATGTGTGTATATGTTACTCATCAGTTACTCAGTACTTGAGTAGTTTTTTTACAACATACTTTTTACTTTTACTCAAGTAAATATTTGGGTGACTACTCCTTACTTTTACTTGAGTAATAAATCTCTAAAGTAACAGTACTCTTACTTGAGTACAATTTCTGGCTACTCTACCCACCTCTGCAAAGCAGTAATCAGAGCAAAGGGTGGCTATTTTGAAGAAACTAGAATCCATTCATCCACACACTAAATAATGTTGGGTTAAAAAATAATCAAATTTTAACCCAACTGCTGGTTCAGAAGAGGACCAGCAGTTGAATTATTCAACCACAAAGTTGAGTTATGATAACTTCATGTTGGGTTATTCCCAACCAAACTATTGGGTTGAATTATTTAACCCAAAAGTTGAATTTTGCTAACTCAATGTTGGGTGATTGTAAATAATGTTATGAGATTAATCCATAATAAAATTCCCTTTAAGAAAAAAGTAACTTTTTAATTTAAAAAAAAGCCTTTTACCCAAAAATGCGTTACTCGTTGAAAAATAACCCAAAAATGGTTCATCATTTTGAAAACCCAGAAATTGAGTTAAAATAATACCCTTATAACCCAAAAAATTAATTGCTCTTCATAAAAATAGTTTATTTTAATACCTATGATATACACCTTAAACCTCTTAATGTTTTGTTTAACACCCTGGGTAGATTTATTTTAAGTTGTCTATACAGAACTCATCACTGTCATTTATACACCCAGCTCAACTGGCTCCATCCCGACTGCTTTCTATTTATTTTCAAGTGTATTTATTTTAATCTACTAGCATATTTGACATTTTTTCTTGTGCCCTTTACATCATCCTACCCTCTAAGACAGTGGTTCTCAACCTTTTTTCAGTGATGTACCCCCTGTGACATTTTTTTTAATTCAAGTACCCCGTAATCAGAGCAAAGCATTTTTGGTTGAAAAAAAGAGATAAAGAAGTGAAATACAGCACTATGTCATCAGTTTCTGATTCATTAAATTGTATAACAGTGCAAAATATTGCTTATTTGTAGTGGTCTTTCTTGAACTATTTGGAAAAAAAGATATAAAAATAACTAAAAACTTGTTGAAAAATAAACAAGTGATTCAATTAATCAATAAAGATTTCTACACATAGAAGTAATCATCAACTTAAAGTGCCCTCTTTGGGGATTGTAATAGAGATCCATCTGGATTCATGAACTTCATTCTAAATATTTCTTCACAAAAAAATAAATATTTAACATCAATATTTATGGAACATGTCCACAAAAAATCTAGCTGTCAACACTGAATATTGCATTGTTGCATTATTGCATTGTAATGAATGGAATAGCCTACTTGATTTGATGTTCAGTTTATGAACTTACATTCATATTTTGTTGAAGTATTATTCAATAAATATATTTATAAAGGATTTTTGAATTGTTGCTATTTTTAGAATATTTAAAAAAAAATGTCACGTACCCCTTGGCATACCTTCAAGTACCCCTAGGGGTACGCGTACCCCCATTTGAGAACCACTGCTCTAAGACACTCTCAATATCCTACATTTACTAGAATCATCTGCCTGTCTCCCTGAGGTCTTTATCAACCATTGGTTCCTTCAAAATGTCTCTTTTTGTTTATCTTAAAACTGAATGTCACTGCATGTAGTATGTCCTTGGTTGGAATTTAATTTAATAATATTATATTTATTTTACTGCATTATATGTTATTCTATTGTAAATATTGTACATTCTGAGAGAGTTGTGTGAGCTGCGAGGCATCTGAGCGAAATTGTCTTTAATGATTGTTTGTAATTGTTTATTGTGTAACTTGTCCTGTGTTGTACTGTATTGTGTTCATTTTAAATGTCTTTGGTCCCCCTTGACAACGAGATGCTGCATCTCAATGGGTTTTCCATTAATGAAATACATTCAAATTCAAAAATAACTCCAACATTTCACCCAACACTAGCAACTCATAAATTGGGTTATCAAAATAACCTAATAGTTTTAGTGTGCATCCATCCATCCATCCATCCATCCAAACTAGAATATAAAACATGTTTTCAGTTATTTTACCTTTTTTTTCTTTTTTTACATAACTCCACATGTGTTCATTCATAGTTGTGATGCGTTCAGTGACAATCTACAATGTAAATAGTCATGAAAATAAAGAAAACCCATTGAATGAGGAGAAGGTGTGCCCAAACGTTTGGCCTGTATTGTATACCTGGCTTATATATAAATATATATATATATATATATATATATATATATATCTTTCTGTCTTGCCTCCTGGTGAGGGCGGTCAACGCCTTCACCACTGCTTGTGAGGTTTTTTCCTTGGACTCAGTCTGGACCCCTCCCGAGGGTCCAGCCTTAGACTGATAATTTTTTTTACTCTTCCCCCTTTCCCAATGTCACCTTTTTCCCACCTTTTTTAAGGAGCGCCGTAAGTGGCTGAACCGTCGGCGGTCCCGTCTTGTCCCCCTTGTAACGTATGTCTGCTCTTAGTGGGACTGTGCCGAAAATGTAATTTCATTTCTTATGTGTCTTGTAGATGTTAAAGAATGGACAATAATAAAGCATTTTGAATCTTGAATCTATATCAATACTGAAATAAACTACAATTAGCAACAGTGCAATAACAGTGCAATACATTTTCATAACATGGTCACTACTGCCTAGTTTCTCTTGTTATATTCTTATTTTTACGGTTATATTTTTATTCTTATTGTTGCTTTTTATTTTTATTCCTATTTTAATATGTTCCATTTTATTTCCATTTATACCCCCATTATTTACTTTTTACTTTTTAAATGAAATCTCAATTATGTACACTGCTGCTGGAATTTTAATTTTCCTGAGGGAACTCTCCTGAAGGAATCAATAAAGTACTATCTATCTATTCACCACTAGAAAATTTTAAATATGCTCACATGTGACTGCTAAAGGTCAATAAAGAGCAGCCTTATTGAATGTTTGCCATCCTTTTGAGGGGGGGACAGCCTCTAAGTCACGCGTTTGCAAGCCAGAAAATGAAGCAAATGGAGTGCAACACTTGGCTGCAATCAAGGATATCCAGTCAAACGCCAGCCCCAGAAATATACAGTACATACATGACATGTCAGTCAAAGCCTCTATCAGTGTCGTTCTTGAGGCAGAGGTGCCAAGACGACAAACAAGACATCTGGGGCCCCTGGAGTTCAGCTGTGACTATAACACGGCCAGGAGTTGCCAGAGTCGTGCTCACACCTCCGGAGGGGTGAGGAGCTGCAAGCCTTATTAGAAAAACCCAACGTCACCCCGCAGATGGCAGACATGAGAGTTTTGAGAGACAAGAGAGATCTGGCACCAGCTGGCAGAGTGACCCCTACCCTCTGGCTGATGCCCCGGCCATGCAGCGCACGGTCCGCCCTGACTGTCTGTCCGCATCATCTCTCCCTGAGACAGAAAAGGGCCGCAGGATCTCCGCGTGGACAAATGACGGCACAAAAAGGTCTTGGGTGGGAAAGACCTTGAAATTATATCATGAACTCATCCTGAACCTGAATGGAGAGGATGTCATGGTAATTTAGGAGAATGGTTCAAGGGGAATTGTGGGCCATGAAGTGTTACAAGGTAGGAAATGGTAGATAAAGGTAAATGATCATCTATGAGGGTAAGGGATGGAATCAAACATGAGTTAAGGGGCAGTTTTATTAAGGGGCACACATTTTATTTGGCTATTTCAGTCATGCTTGCTGTAATAAATACATGTCTGAAATAATAACATTTTAATAAACGGTACATACTGTATACTAATTATTTCTATATAAACTATACTTATACACTGAGCAAAGCATTTTATCAACTAGATGTGGCAATTCCTGTGAGAATTGCGTGTGAATGCTCCAATGCTGAAGTTGAACTGAAATCCTGGATTTTTGTTTTTTTTAGAATTGTTGAAGTAGAGCACACAATTCCCAAACAGGCTGACTATTTTGAAGTTGGAACCGTTTGAATCAGATGGAAAATGTGGGAGTTGTGGAACTTTGAAGAATTTTCCATTGATTTCAATGGGAATTTCTTAAAGATTAAGGGAATTTTGGGAAAAGCGGGAATTTTTTTGAAAATGGTAAAAAAAAAAAAACTTGAATGGTCTGGAGTTGAAATGGTTGGTGTTGGAATTTTTCAAATCGGTCGAGAAATGTTAAAGTAGTAACATGTTGAATTGAGAAATGGTATTATGGAATTCGGGCAGCATGGTGGAAGAGGGGTTAGTGCATCTGCCTCACAATATGAAGGTCCTGACTAGTCTTGGGTTCAATCCCGGGCTCGGGATCTTTCTGTGTGGAGTTTGCATGTTCTCCCCGTGACTGCGTGGGTTCCCTCCAGGTACTCTGGCTTCCTCCCACTTCCAAAGACATGCACCTGGGGATAGGTTGATTGGCAACACTAAATTGGCCCTAGTGTGTGAATGTGAGTGTGAATGTTGTCTGTCTGTCTGTGTAGGCCCTGCGATGAGGTGGCGACTTGTCCAGGGTGTACCCCGCCTTCCGCCCGATTGTAGCTGAGATAGGCTCCAGCGCCCCCCGCGACCCCAAAAGGGAATAAGCGGTAGAAAATGGATGGATGGATGGATGGATGGATGGATGGATTATGGAATTCCTGGAATTTCGGGAAAACCGGAAATTTTTTCAGTTCAGAAAAACAACTTCGTTTTTTGTTCTGATTAAGAGGAATGTTTTGACGGTGGAACGGTTGGAATGCGTTGAAAAATGTGGAAGGAGTAGTCGCCAGAAAAAAAGGTGGAAATAGGGCTTTGGAAAACCAGGAATTCTGGAAAATCCTGGAAATGTTTTTAACTTGGAAAAAAAAGTAATTTAAATTTCCAAGGATGGTGGAATGTGTTGAAGGGGGAATGGTTTGAATCGACTGAAAAATGTGGAAATGGTGGAAATTTTAAAAATGGCCAATTCATTTTGAATGGGAAAAATGTCCCGGAAAACCTGGAATTCTGGGAAATCCTGGAAATGTTTTTAACTTGAAAAAAAAGTAATTTAAATTTCCAAGGATGGTGGAATGTGTTGAAAGGGGAATGGTTTGAATCGACTGAAAAATGTGGAAATGGTGGAAATTTGAAAAATGGCCAATTCATTTTGAATGGGAAAAATGTCCCGGAAAACCTGGAATTCTGTGAAATCCTGGAAATGTTTTTAAATTGAAAAAAAAACAATTTAAATTTCTAAGGATGGTGGAATGTGTTGAAAGGGGAATGGTTTGAATCGACTGAAAAATGTGGAAATGGTGGAAATTTGAAAAATGGCCAATTCATTTTGAATGGGAAAAATGTCCCGGAAAACCTGGAATTCTGGGAAATCTGTTTGGGAAGTTTAGCACAATCAGGATAATTACATTGTTTAGCACATTTTGCATGTTTAGAATGTTTAGCACATTTAACACATTAAGCTGATTTAGAATGTTTAGAATGTTTAATACAATCAACACAATTACAATGTTTAGCACATGTAGCACATTTAGCATGTTTAGAATGTTTAGCACATGTAGCACATTTAGCATGTTTAGAATGTTTAGCACATATAGCATGTTTAGCACATTTTGAATGTTTAGAATGTTTAGAAACTTTAGCATGTTTGGGAAGTTTAGCACAATCAGGACAATTACATTGTTTAGCACAATTTGCATGTTTAGAATGTTTAGCACAATTAACACGTTAAACAGATTTAGAATGTTTAACACAATCAACACAATTACAATGTTTAGCACATTTAGCATGTTTAGAATGTTTACAATATTTAGCACGTTAAGCAGATTTAGAATGTTTAGAAAGTTTCGCATGCTTGGGAAGTTTAGCACAATGCGGACAATTACAGTGTTAAGCAAATTTAGCTCTTATATTTATATATTCTTTAAAGACAAACATGTGACATTCAGTATTGGAAGGGTTGACTAGGAGACAGTATACCGTTTCAGTCTGTCTGTTCTATATGTCCGTCACAAAGGTTAATTGCAGTGGATGCCATGAATGACAAGAATCAAGCCTCACTGGGGCTGCTGTATATGATAATTATCTAGCATTCAGTGGCAATCAGAGTGACCATCTGAGTGATGAGAGCGGCAGGGTATGGTGTGCACGCCTCTCACACATGCAGGGTGTACCTGCAGGAAGTGGCTGTTCACTCTCCTACCGTGTGCATGGTGACGGGACCTTCAAGACTCATTAAGTTCACCTCAGCGAGCCGTGCGTCAAGAGACACAAACTTCATGTGGAGTAATAGCAAACTGCAACACGGACTGCATGTATGATGCCTTACAGGCAAACTGGTGCTTTTGTATCTTGTTCAAGGACCCAGTGATCGAACCTGCAGCCTTTTCAGTTGTAAGACGACACAACACTCTGCCGTGTAATCTGAACTGCCGCCAAAACACATGGAGATCAATAAGGACACAGAGCACACAAGCTACCTAAATGCAGTACCTGTCCAGTGATGGCAATCAAAAAAAAACTCAGCTTTGGAGACAATGTTATTAAAGTGGAACATTATCACCAGACCTATGTAAGTGTCAATATATACCTTGATGTTGCAGAAAAAAGACCATATATTTTTTTAACCGATTTCCGAAGTCTAAATGGGTGAATTTTGGCGAATTAAACGCCTTTCTATTATTCGCTCTCGAAGCGACATCGGGAAGCAATCCGCCATTTTCTCACTTTCGTCGGTGTGTTGTCGGAGGGTGTAACAACACCAAAAGGGACGGATTAAAGTTGCACCAGTGGCCCAAAGATGCGAAAGTGGCAAAAAATTGGACGAAATTTGTTCAAAATATGAGGGTGTGGAAAAGCCGACGAAATGGTCAGTCGTTTGTTCCGCACACTTTACCCACGAAAGCTATGCTACGACAGAGATGGCAAGAATGTGTGGATATCCTGCGACACTTAAAGCAGATGCATTTCCAACGATAAAGTCAAAGAAATCTGCCGCCAGACCCCCATTGAATCTGCCGGAGTGTGTGAGCAATTCAGGGACAAAGGACCTCCGTAGCACGGCAAGCAATGGCGGCAGTTTGTTCCCGCAGACGAGCGAGCTAAACCCCCTGGATGTCTTGGCTCACACCGTCCCTTATGCCACCGAAGATGATCAAGAGAAGAATATCGACCATAGCTTCCCTGGCCTGCTGACATCAACTCCAAAACTGGACAGATCAGCTTTCAGGAAAAGAGAGCGGATGAGGGTATGTCTACAGAATATATTAATTGATGAAAACTTTATTCATTGCTCGCGGTTTTACGTAAATTATTATACATAAACTGTGTTTACCAATAATTTAAATAAATAAATAAATGGGTTGTACTTGTATAGCGCTTTTCTACCTTCAAGGTACTCAAAGCGCTTTGACACTACTTCCACATTTACCCATTCACACACACATTCACACACTGATGGAGGGAGCTGCCATGCAAGGCGCTAACCAGCACCCATCAGGAGCAAGGGTGAAGTGTCTTGCTCAGGACACAACGGACATGACGAGGTTGGTACTAGGTGGGGATTGAACCAGGGACCCTCGGGTCGCGGACGGCCATTCTTCCACTGCGCCACGCCGTCCCTATTTAGCTTAAAAACTTTTTTTTTTTTCAATCATTCGAGTACATTCTGGTAGTCTTGTGTAATGCAGTATTTGGTGTCTGTTTAGGTATGGTTAACCTGAGTGCTGAAATCGTGGAAAAATATATGTTCTTAGCGCGCCTGAAATGGGCTGTCTGCACTCTCAAAGTGCATGTTGTTGCCAAATGTATTTCATATGCTGTAAACCTAGTTCATAGTTGTTAGTAATTATCTTATCAGACAGTGTTAAGCCGCTGAAATCCGAGTCTGAATCCGAGCTAATGTCGCTATACCTTGCTGTTTGTTTGTATTGGCATCACTGTGTGACGTCACAGGAAAATGGACGGGTGTATATAACGATGGTTAAAATCAGGCACTTTGAAGCTTTTTTTAGGGATATTGCGTGATGGGTAAAATTTTGAAAAAAACTTTGAAAAATAAAATGAGCCACTGGGAACTGATTTTTAATGGTTTTAATCCTTCTGAAATTGTGATAATGTTCCCCTTTAACACTGAGGTGTCAAGGCGATGAGACGCAAATGTGGCTCACGCATCTCACCATGTCATTTTTCAATCCAATCAATCCGAACTACTTTATTTATATAGCACATTTAAATAACAACAATGTTTCCAAAGTGCTGCAGAAAAATATTAAAAACAAGATTCAAATACTATCCTCAGCTCCACCAATGACTGAATAAAAACAAAATAAATAAATATAAAACCAATACAAAAATAATTTAAAACAATTTTAAATGGTAAAACCAATTAAAACAACAACTAGAAATACAAATTTAAAAACACAGAGGACCACACAACTTGCGTAGTGTTAAAAACCAGAGAATAAAAGTGGGTCTTAAGACGAGACTTAAAACACTCCACTGTGGGAGCAGTTCGAACATGGAGTGTTCCAGAGCTTAGGGCCGACCACAGAGAAGGCCCTGTCTCCCCTGGTTTTATGTCTCGTCTTTTTAAAGTGCATATAAGCGTAAAAAGAAGTTAATCACCGCAAAGGTAAAACAACAAAAGTTGGATAAAAGCCGTGTTCTGATGTCTCATAATGCGTCAGATTTGAACCGATACAGTACCAATTCTTGGTATATGTTCATGAGGTAGTAAATATTCATTTCTTTGATATATATATATATATATATATACCGTATTTTCCGTAAAATAGGGCGCACCGGATTATAAGGCGCACCGCCGATGAATGGTCTATTTTCTATCTTTTTTCATATATAAAGCGCACCGGATTATAGGGCACATTAAAGGAGTCATATTATGATTATTTTTTTCTAAATGTAAAACAGTTCCTTGTGGTCTACATAACATGTAATGGTGTTTCTTTGGTCAAAATGTTGCATAAATGATGTTTTACAGACCATCTTCAAGTCGCTTTCTGACAGTTGTTTCAGGATGCGTCGTTTTGTGGGCGGTCTTATTTACGTGGCTCACCATCGGCAGCGTCTCCGTCATCTTTATTGTAGCGGTGTAGCGTGCAAGGACGGGAGTGGAAGAAGTGTCAAAAGATGGAGCTAACTGTTTTAATGACATTCAGACTTTACTTATATCAAAAAACGGAGCAGCACCTCCTCATCCGCCGGAAATGTGTCCCATGAAAAACCGTCCGACCGGAACTCTCTAATAACTAAAGTTCCTTGGGTGAATAATGTAAACTCACTACACTGGTATGTTTTAGCGCTTTCATGGCAGATGTAAGAACTTTCCACTACTTTATATTAGAAATGGCAACAGCGTAGGATGAATGTCCCATAACAAGAAGATAGAGAAAAAGAAGAAGCTTATTGACTACGGTGTCACCACGGACTATTAAAGCGAATGCGCGCAATTTTTCAGGACTTTTGCAGATCCCAAATAAAGATCAGCAGGTACCAGAAGGTAAGAAACGTTGCTTTTGCATAATAATGCGAAACAAAACGCCAGATAATATGTCTTACCTTATACACACACCATAATAATACTCGTATGTTGAAGCACAGTACAATCCATCAAGCGGTGCGGCTTCATAGCTTACCAAAATGGTACAAAAAAAATTGATAGATTTTAGAGCGCCGTGTGTAATGTTCTATATTCTCAATGGAATATATAAAATGTTGGTGTTGTTTACTTGAGTCATATTGCAGTCTACACGTATCTCTTATGTGTGACTGCCATCTACTGGTCACACTTATCATTAAACCATGTACCAAATAAAACAGCTTCGAGGTCAGTAAGCAAAACCAGAATTATTCCGTACATTAGGCGCACCGGGTTATAAGGGGCACTGTTGAGTTTTGAGGAAAAAAAAGGATTTTAAAAAATACAGTATATTTTTTAAATGTAACACTGATGTGATAATAATAACTATTGTTATATACTGCTTTCTTCCACTGAGTGTTATTTGCAAGTATTCATTCATTTCAGTTCGTCAAAGGTGTGTTGCCATAGTCAGGAAGTAGTCTTTGCCGTTAAGTTGCATGGGCCAGTCTTGTCGCATGTTTTACAAAGTCTATACTGTAAGTATTGTATTTATTACACGCCAGCTGTTTGATTGCGACATGCATCTGAGTTGTCGTTTTAATTTTCCTGAGGGAGCTCTCCTGAAGGAATCAATAAAGTACTATCTAGTTGTCGTTTTCATTAACAAATTCTGAGGTGTTGAAATAGCCAATGCTAATCAGCAGTATGGCATATCCAGTGTACGTTAGCATGGAGCTCGCTTAAAAAGTGGAGCCTTACTTACTTTCTTTGTTGGCACTGGAAATTGCAACATTACCTAAAGACGATTTCGCCTAATTTCCCGCGTCAGCTGGTGTCAAGTGCAACTTGATGCGACATGAATTATCAAAAATTGGTACTGTTTGATTTTGAATCGGGGCAGCACGGTGGTACATGGGTTAGTGCATGTGCCTCACAATACGAAGGTCCTGAGTAGTCCTGAGTTCAATCCCGGGCTCGGGATCTTTCTGTGTGGAGTTTGCATGTTCTCCCCGTGACTGCGTGGGTTCCCTCCGGGTACTCCGGCTTCCTCCCACCTCCAAAAACATGCACCTGGGGATAGGTTGATTGGCAACACTAAATTGGTCCTAGTGTGAATGTGAGTGTGAATGTTGTCTGTCTATCTGTGTTGGCCCTGCGATGAGGTGGCGACTTGTCCAGGGTGTACCTCGCCTTCCGCGCGAATGCAGCTGAGATAGGGTCCAGCACCCCCCGCGACCCCAAAAGGGACAAGCGGTAGAAAATGGATGGATGGATGATTTTGAATCGGTACTCGGTGGTACCGATGAAATTTGGCCAAGGTATCAATCCGTACAAATTATATTAGTCAATCTTTTTATACAAAACCAACAAATAGAGACCGTAGGAATTCAAAATCTGAATACCGTATTCTTCGGACTATAAGTCGCAGTTTTTTTCATAGTTTGGCCAGGCTCCAGTGCGATTTATATATGTTTTTTTCCTTCTTTATTATGCATTTTCGGCAGGTGCGACTTATATTCCGGTGCGACTTATACTCCGAAAAATATGGTAATTGTGCGATTACTGATGAATATTTTGCATGAATGCACAACTTCAGAGCCATTTGACTTCAAAGGTAGCACTGTTTATGGGTTTCTACAGAAGCAACAGAATAATGTGGATTATATGCTAATGGTTAGCGCCCCCCCTCCCCCGGTTAGAGTCATGCCTTGGGGAGATGACAGTGTGCATCATGCCCAGGGGAAAGAAAGAGAAAGGCACATGCTCCTACATCACTTCGTAGCAACAGCGGCAGATTTTTGTCATCACGTGTTCACTGCTGAGCCAGCTAATGTGAACTGAAATATCTGAGCGCCGATGGTGACCTTTAATAATATAAACTCCTGTCATGTCACCAACAGTTTATATCCAAACAAAAAAGAAAAGCGGATCTCAAAAAGTAATTAGTCATTGTGAAAAACACAAGTTAAATTAAAATTATAAATTATATTATTAAATTATATGTAGACTGCAGGGGTCCGAGAATTATCTTATTATACAGATAACCAATCCTAGGGGTAGTTCTGTTAGGTACCAATTGTATATATGGAAACACTGTGCCTTTCATAGAATATGTAGACGCATTTTTAAAGTATACAGTACAGGCCAAAAGTTTGGACACACATTCTCCTCATTCGATGTGTTTTCTTTATTTTCATGACTATTTACATTGTAGATTGTCACTGAAGGCATCAAAACTATGAATGAACACATGTGGAGTTATGCACTTAATAAAAGGTGAAATAACTGAAAACATGTTTTATATTGTAGTTTCTACAAAATAGCCACCCTTTGCTCTGATTCCTGCTTTGCACACTCTTGGCATTCTCTCCATGAGCTTCAATCACACCTGTAAAGTGAAAACCATTTCAGGTGACTACCTCTTGAAGCTCATCGAGAGAATGCCAAGAGTGTGCAAAGCAGTAATCAGAGCAAAGGGTGGCTATTTTGAAGAAACTAGAATATAACACATGTTTTCAGTTATTTCGCCTTGTTTTGTTAAGTACATAACGCCACATGTGTTCATTCATAGTTTTGATGCCTTCAGTGACAATCTACAATGTAAATAGTCATGAAAATAATGAAAACGTGTTACGACTTGGACTTTGGCGTGGATTGTTTTCCCGAGGTGCAAAGGATTTGGACCGGACACAGCGTGAAGGTGAAGACATATTTAATTTTAACACTCAAAAAAGGAATAAACAAAAGGCGCGCACAAGGGCGGAAGTATAAAACTTGGCTATAAAAACAAAAACTCGCACAAAGGCAGAACTATGGACAAAAAAACAAAAGACTAACTGTGGCATTAATCAACAAAACTTACTTGCGATGACGTGAACAGGGCAGCATGGACTATGAACATGAAACAGAATGTCAGGAGTGTGTCAAGAGTGATGTCGTCAGGCTGACTGCCTGGCAACTACAGGCTTAAATAGTGATGACATGATTAGTGAAAACAGGTGCGTGACTCAAAATGTGAAAACGTGAGACAGGTGCGTGACATGACGATGTGAACCAGGTGAAACTAATGGTTACTATGGTGACAAAGGGAGTGAAGACAAGAACTCAAAAGTGTCCAAAAACCAAGCAAAACATACAGTAACTAAACAAAACATGATCACAGACATGACAAAACGCATTGAATGAGGAGAAGGTGTGTCCAAAATTGGCCTGTACAGTATATATAGTTTTTTTCTATTGATGCATATATTTATTTATTAGATTCCTTTTTACTGAATATGCACAAGCACTGTTTTAATTTGATATGATAATGCCTTTTGTTTTATGTACTGTATTTGATTGTATGTCTACTTGGACGTTGTTGGAGTCTGCAATACAGCTTGATTGATTAAGTCTAAGTAGTCTTAACAGTTGTTTTTTTCCAACTCCTTTCACAGATCATTACCTAGAGAACACAGATTTTAATTTAGCCTGCTGTCAACAGTGTGATACGCCCACAACCAGGTGTTGCGCTGTTAATTAGCTCAAAGCATGTCACAGGACAGAACTGTAAAGTTAGAATTGCGAGTCCACAGTCAAACATTGTTTCTACACAACAGGGAGAAAGAAACACATCCTGAATTTGTTTGGTATACTTAACAATGGTCATGATGATTTATTTGTTTCGAACATACTTAACAAGTTCCACAAAGGAACGTCACAGCTCTACATTTACACAATTAATCACAGTAAGAAGAAGCAGATCTTATTCAATCCTAAAAAAAAAAGAGCGTTTTTCACTTCAAATTAACACAGCGTGCGTGACTTTGAGGAACTTTTGAGGAGTGTTGTGGTGTGTTGTGTTGCAAACTTTTGTGTGGTGCTGCTTCCTTATTTGTCATTATTCAAAGCTAATTTTAATGTGTAGCAACATAAAATGCAGATCGCATCATTAGTCCAGAATCTTCACAGAATTTGAATGAATCATGATTAATCACAGGGGATTACTATTCTGCATAATTGAAATTACCTTATGAAAAGACCCCGATATTTGTACAGAAATGCAATTTTATTGCCAGAATGTCATTCAGGAACGTTTTACTTGACTGCATGTCATTTATTTGCACAAAACTCGTTAACAGTTTTATCTAAAGTTCACTCAATGTTGTACTGACGTATGCATTGATCTGATCACTGGCCATAAAGCGACCAAGGTAAAAGAGCTTGCACGGTCAAAAATAAACTGTGTGATTAATGTAATTGTTTTTATGATAAATGCGTTAATTTGTGATTAATCACATGAGTTAACTCATTAATTTCTACAGCCCTAAAAAATTTTTTTATAAAAAACTAATTTGCAAGTATTATATAGTAGACATTGCATGCCTTTGCAATTTTAAGATGTTCGGTGGCAGTAGTATATAGATTATGGTGTGTTTCCCAGTTAAGAATAAAGTTAAAGTACCAATGATTGTCACACACACACACACACGAGGTGGGGCGAAATTATTCTCTGCATTTGATCCATCACCCTTGATCACCCCCTGGGAGGTGAGGGGAGCAGTGAGCAGCAGCGGTGGCCGCGCCTGGGAATCATTTAACCCCCAATTCCAACCCTTGATGCTGAGTGCCAAGCAGGGAGGTAATGGGTCCCATTTTTATAGTCTTTGGTATGACTCGGTTTGAACTCCCAACCTACCGATCTCAGGGCGGACACTCTAACCACTAGGCCAATAAGTCTTTGTCATGAAGTTGAACGTGGCGTTTTAGGCAGCTTATAAGGTTCGATGTGTTGAAGCTCTATGTTTTCCCCTCCTCACGGAAAGTTTGCAGAACATTTGCTGCAAATAGCACAAAAATATCTTCCTCTGAAACAGTGAAGAAGTCTCACACAATAGACGCCCTATTTGTTTATAGTGAGCGCAGGCACATGGAATGACCTAATTAGGAAGCGGTACTAAAAAACACCGGTACTCGGTATGCATCCCGACTCTCAGGGCCGGCCCGTGGCATAGGCCGTATAGGCAAATGCTAAGGGCGCCGTCCATCAGGGGGCACCACGCCAGTGCCACAAATGTTGGAGAAAAAAAAAAAGAAAAAAAAATTGGTACTATTATTTCTAAATACAAAAAATAATCCCACGTTAATTAAAATGCAAAGTAAAGCCTATTTAATAGAAATATTATTTGTTACAACATTACGCCCCCTCCCCCCGCACGGTGCGCCCCCTCCCTTCCCTTATCATGACTCTTTTTGGACGTCACCACATCAAAAAATCAACACAAGATGTCAAAACGGCCAAAACTGTCAGGTGCCCAGGGAAGAAAAAAGAGAAAAGAAGAGGAGGAGAAACGAGAAAAGACAGAGGTAGCAGGTAGGTAACGTTAGCCTACATGAAATTATTTGTCTGTTACAGAATGTGATAGTAACCTGGCTTTTTAGCATTAAGCTAATGTTACATGATTCGGCAATTGCTAATCAATAAATAGCTAGTTCTGTTTTAACTTCGGGTTAATATTGTGGAGGGGGCTAAATTGTTATGGAAAATAATAATGTAACGTTAGGTAATTACAGTACTCCCACCTTACATTCCTCAGGGACATTTGTATTAGATCTTTTAAGCAGGTGTTTTTTGTTTACATTGTTATTGCCTTCTGGTTAGCTAATGTTTGCCCTGCAGGTAATAGTCACTTTTCCACCCCTTTATATATTAGGTATAGTTGTAAGTAAAAAAAAAAGTCAAAGACAAAGCTATTCGGTTTCTTGTGAGTATATACACTTCACTACCGATGTGGGGGGGCGCCACCTAAAATCTTGCCTAGGGCGCCAGATTGGTTAGGGCCGGGCCTGCCGACTCTTGAGTGATTGACGCAGCGCAGTGTTTCCCACCCTTAGATCCTTCAGGTCCGCCTGGATTGTGTTGATGTCATTCTCCAGACCCTTGACGCTACTGCTTGGGTTTTAATTATCGTCTTTCGGTTCCTCTATGACAGCGCTAAGCTAATTTCAATTATGCAGAATAGTAATCCCCTGTGATTAATCATGATTAATTAAAATTCTGTGAAGAATCTGGACTAATGATGCGATCGGCATTTTTATGCTGCTACACATTAAAATCAGCTTTGAATAATGACAAATAAGGAAGCAACACCGCACAAAAGTTTGACATCCCTATCTATGACAGGGATGTCAAACTGGTTTTCATTGAGGGCCACATGGCAGTTATGGCTGCCATCAGAGGGCCGCTTGTAACAGCGATTAATGTATGAATTTGCCTCTGGATTTCTTTATTAATTATATAAATTGTTTTAAGTAGACTGTCGATTTTACAGTAACAACTTTACATTTACAAAATTTTACTGTAAACTATAGTGCACAACTTTTTAATTTTTTTTACAGCATTTTAAATGGAAAAACAGAACCATGTTTTTTTTGGGAGGGGGTTTACGGAAAAAAGCTGGCAGCTTAGTTGCAGGAATTTTTGTGTTAAATTTACATTGGTTTTTACAACATTCTAGAAAATGGATGGATGGATGGCTATTGTTAATGGAAAAACAGTACAAGTTCGTTTGCCAATTTTTCTATTGTAAAAACAAATGTACCAGTACTGTCTTTCCATTTACAGTAATACTGTAGATTTTACAGTCAAAAACTGGCAACTCAGTCAACAGAATTTTAAGGCAAAAAACAGCAGTAGTTTTTTTCAATTTACAGTAATATGCTGGAAATAACAACGTAAAATGTATTGTAATTTTTATTAATTTGATGGGTGGTTTGCTGTAAAGTTAAGTATTTTTATTTAGACAAAAATATGTTTGGAAAGTATGTTAATATACTGTAATATTTGTTGCAATATTGGATACTATTATTTTCATTTTTTCATTTCATTTAATTTTTATTTATCTCCTTCATTGATGTGCATCTTGGATCGATAGACAATTATACTATATATATATATATATATATATATATATATATATATATATATATATATATATATATATATATATATATATATATATATATATATATATATGTCTTAATAAGGTTATCCAAAAAATAGTGCTCGATACCGTAGTAGAGCGCAATATATGTATGTGTGGGGAAAAAATCACAAGACTATTTCATCTCTACAGGCCTGTTTCAATCTCCTGATGATTGAGGGAACCCCCTCATGAAACAGGCCTGTAGAGATGAAATAGTCTTGTGATTTTTTCCCACACATACATATATATATATATATATATATATATATATATATATATATATATATATTATATTAAAGCTTAAAAGGTATGCAATTTCAAGCAGTACATATATTTTTTCTGTCAAAATGAATAAAATCTTTTACATTTCATGAGAAAATATTAAGTACTTTATTGACACATATCATTTCCAGATAAAATGATGTGGCGGGCCAGATCTGGCCCCCGGGCCTTGAGTTTGACACCTGTGCTCTATGACATGCTGTGGCTTGAACTGCTCCGTTATTTTTGGTTCTAACTTTATCTTTGAATTTTATGAATGATTAATCCACCTATCTCTGATTTAGCACCTCAGCTGAACAAGCTGATTTATAGTTTATTTTGCAGAAAATTCCATCTCTCTGTGGTTGTACCAAACCAGAGTAGCCCAGAAGGATGCTGTGTGTCCCGCTGACCCGCCCTACAAAATGAGAGGGTGCTGCAATGCCATGGCCGCTGGTAATTACTACCAAACAGCTGCAAAAGGGACTTGGCCGTACTGCCAGGGTGGACAAGGGGGTGCGGGGTGGACAAGCACTACAGTGTGGGGAGGCCACAGGCTCCCCTCTGTGCTTGGAACCAACCTCGGTCCACTCAAGACACACCATGAGGTTCCCATTGCCGCCGAGAACTCCTGCTGCCTCATCAAGTTTTCTGGCCAAAATTGCAGGGCGGCAGGGGAAGCGTGTCTGTAAATATGACTGCATTGACAAAGAAATGTCATGGTCGCTCTCCTGCGACTTCAGGGAGGGAGGTACGTCTGTTCCGATCAATGCAAACAATGACAGCTGCTATGGTAGATATGAAGCAGGAGGGGAAAGCAGAGCTGGAACACTGACAGGCGCGTTTTGATGACAGTGATGTTTTTAAATCATATCAGTAGATTGGTAAATACATTAAGTGCACTCAGAGAATGCAGACTTCTGCAAAGATCTTCCTAACGCTGCAGCTGCAAAATGGTATGCTAACCTGAAAAAGTCTTTTTTTTTTTTGTAATAGCTGTTGAGAGATTATGAGCAGCATTAGACGGTAAATTGACTTAAAAAAATAAAATAAAAACGTTATTAAAATCCAAGTACCATGTATTTTTATCTATTAATTAATTTAACATATTTGATTGTATTTTTATGTAACTATAATAGTTTTATTAAGTATTTTGACCAATATACAGCCAATCAGCAGTGCGTATTCAAAGTGGTAACAGCCAATCAGCAGTGCGTATTCAGAGCGCATGTAGTCAGTGTTTCAGCATCGAGCAGATAGGTGTTTAGCAGGTGAGCATCAGGCAGCGTACTCTCCCCAAATTAAAATACAACTACTAGTGACATCACTATGAGCCCGTTGACGTTCTAGAAACTTAAACTGCAGCTCAGCTCGCTCGCACTCTTGGCTTGAGGTGAAGGCTAATTAGCTTTTAGCGTAACGTTAGCTCATTTTGCGGTGTGTGTGTGTGTGTGTGTGTGTGTGTGTGTGTGTGTGTGTGTGTGTGTGGGTGTAGTGTGTGTAGTCTCTCCTATTGCTATTGTACTATTTTTTCAGCTATAGTTACATTAATCATTAGTAATGGAGCAGCCTAGTTTTGAATGGCAGGATCCCTGCTATCACAAGTTGATAAAAATATAACATTTACATAATAACTACAGGCTTCCCAAATGCTGTTATAAATTAAGCATGATGAGTTGACTTGAAACTGTTTAATGTTGCACTTTTTATATGTAGAAGAAAAGTTTTGTCATTTTATTTAATCTGAGCAACAACCTGAGGCAGTTTAATGTTGACTAACGTGGGCAGAATTAATATAATGTTCCCAATGTTAAAAGGATAAAGCCATTGTTTACACATTTGGTAAATAAATAGCCAAAAAATTTATATTTTGTTGTTTTCTTACTGTACCGAAAATGAACCGAACCGTGACCTCTGAACCGAGGTACGTACCGAACCGAAATTTTTGTGTACCGTTACACCCCTAGTATACATATACATATATATATATGTATATATATATCTACATATATATATATATATATATATATATATATATATATGATACTAATGATGATTAAATCATATCTATCTGCAATTATCGTGATTAATTTTGAGTTAACTATGAAGAAAATGAGATTAATCGTGATTTAATATTTAAATTATTTGACAGCCCTAATATATATACATATATATATATATATATATATATATATATATATATATATATATATATATAAATATATATATATATGATTAATTTTGAGTTAACTATGAAGAAAATGAGATTAATCGTGATTTAATATTTAAATTATTTGACAGCCCTAATATATATATACATATATATATATATATATATATATATATATATATATATATATATATATATATATATTTAAATTATTTGACAGCCCTAATATATATATACATATATATATATATATATATATATATATATATATATATATGTATATATATATTAGGGCTGTCAAATAATTTAAATATTAAATCACGATTAATCTCATTTTCTTCATAGTTAACTCAAAATTAATCACGATAATTGCAGATAGATGTGATTTAATCATCATTAGTATCATATATATATATATATATATATATATATATATATATATATATATATATATATATGTAGATATATATATATATATATATATATATATATATGTATTCATAATAATATATGTATGTTCATATATATATATATATATATATATATATATATATATATATATATATATATATATATATATATATATATATATATGAACATACATATATTACGGGTGTATCAGTATTATGAATACCGCGGTATTTCGGTTTCAAAGTCTTCACAATAATGCCGTGACGCGTGACAATATCAAAACAAAAAATTTGGTGTGTCGTTTTTTTCCTGGCATTTTAGCGTTGGCCTGGTCTGAAAATAAACTAGATCTCCCAGAATCCTCTGCGCAGTGGGGGCCGCCAAGGTGGTGGGCTTGGAGTGCCCTAAGCAGGAAGTGAAGTGTGTCCGTAAGATGAGAGGAATTGTCTTTTGGGACATTTCCTAAAAATGTAATCAAAATTCATCCATAACTGTTTTAGTTATGTTGCTAACAAACACACAAATAAACCCTGGCAAAAACAAAACCTCTTTGGCGCTGGTAAGAAAGTCTGCATTCTGCAAAGCGTGCTACCTATTGTCCCATTTGATGGGGGGGGGTGGGAATGCAGGATGCACCCTGGACAAGTCACCACCTCATAAACCATCACCCAGAAAATTTCATTGAAGCCAGCAAAGCAAAACATCAGTGTGTGAGGGATTTACATTATTAAAAGTTATATTGCTAGTTAACATTTATGAGAAACAGCATTTTCAAAACTAATACAGTATAAACCATGTCCACTGTGGAGGACACTACTTCTCACAAAGTAAAAGTTGAAAGACACTAAAGTAAACATTATTGCTTTACACTGGATGTTTACATTGTCACCTTTAAGACACTCAACTGTAAGTTTATATATATATATATATATATATATATATATATATATATATATATATATATATATATATATATATATATATAAATTGTGCAGGGACAGCCACTGTTTCAAAAAAAAAATTGATAAATTATATATATATATATATATATATATACAAACGTATATATATATATATATATATATATATATATATATATATATATATATATATATATATATATTTTTTTTTTTTTTTTGCACTTGAAGTTGCTGTGTGCAATTTTCTCACGGTAACATTTTTTAAAGCAAAAAATATAACAAAAACACCACTAGCTTGTTTATATTACCATTAGTGGTTATAACAGAGCACAGTTGTTTGACAATTGTCTATATTTTTCACAATGACGAAGTTTATGCAATAAAACATGTTTACCAGCCCAAATAAAATGATTGATGTTTACGGCGGTCACTCGCCCGGTCTCGCCAACACGTTCACTCAGGGAGAGCGTGCACTCATACAAACGCAGTCCAAGACAAGAAACAAACAATTTGCAGTCATGTTGTTGTTATGATAGAATATACATTCAATGACAGCTAACGCAAGCTATCCAAATTGCTATTATAAGCGAACAACACCAAATGCTAATGCACGTAAGAGGGCGGGATATACTGTGTAAAATACATTTATGTGTTTGTAGAAATAAATATCATTAGATCATTTTAGAATTACATGTATGTTCAATTCCAGTAAGTGTGTTTATCCTAAACATTCCTGCCACTTCATTTTATACACTACAACATTTATAAATCGTTTTTTTTTTGGGGGGGACATACAGTATACCGCAATAATATAATACCGTGGCCTTAATACCATGATAATATCGTACTATATATATGTATATATATATATATACATATATATCCATCCATCCATCCATCTTCTTCCGCTTATCCGAGGTCGGGTCGCGGGGGCAGCAGCCTAAGCAGGGAAGCCCAGACTTCCCTCTCCCCAGCCACTTCGTCCAGCTCCTACCGGGTGATCCCGAGGCGTTCCCAGGCCAGCCGGGAGACATAGTCTTCCCAACGTGTCCTGGGTCTTCCCCGTGGCCTCCTACCGGTCGGACGTGCCCGAACCACCTCCTCTAGCTCCTCTCGATGTGGAGGAGCAGCGGCTTTACTTTGAGCTCCCCCCGGATGACAGAGCTTCTCACCCTATCTCTAAGGGAGAGCCCCGCCACCCGGCGGAGGAAACTCATTTCGGCCGCTTGTACCCTTGATCTTGTCCTTTCGGTCATAACCCAAAGCTCATGACCATAGGTGAGGATGGGAACGTAGATCGACCGGTAAATCGAGAGCTTTGCCTTCTGGCTCAGCTCCTTCTTCACCACAACGGATCGATATAGCGTCCGCATTACTGAAGACGCCGCACCGATCCGCCTGTCGATCTCACGATCCACTCTTCCCTCACTTGTGAACAAGACTCCGAGGTACTTGAACTCCTCCACTTGGGGCAAGATATCCTCCCCAACCCTGAGATGGCACTCCACCCTTTTCTGGGCGAGAACCATGGACTGGGATTTGGAGGTGCTGAATCCCATCCCAGTCGCTTCACACTCGGCTGCGAACCGATCCAGTGAGAGCTGAAGATCTTGGCCAGATGAAGCCATCAGGACCACATCATCTGCAAAAAGCAGAGACCTAATCCTGCAGCCACCAAACCAGATACCCTCAACGCCCTGACTGCGCCTAGAAATTCTGTCCATAAAGGTTATGAACAGAATCGGTGACAAAGGGCAGCCCTGGCGGAGTCCAACCCTCACTGGAAACGGGTCCGACTTACTGCCGGCAATGCGGACCAAGCTCTGACACTGAGCATACAGGGAGCGAACCGCCACAATAAGACAGTCCGTTACCCCATAAACTCTGAGCACTCCCCACAGGACTTCCCGGGGTACACGGTCGAATGCCTTCTCCAAGTCCACAAAGCACATGTAGACTGGTTGGGCAAACTCCCATGCACCCTCAAGGACCCTGCCGAGAGTATAGAGCTGGTCCACAGTTCCACGACCAGGACGAAAACCACACTGTTCCTCCTGAATCCGAGGTTCGACTATCCGGCGTAG
This sequence comes from Nerophis lumbriciformis, assembly GCF_033978685.3. Classification (NCBI taxonomy): domain Eukaryota; kingdom Metazoa; phylum Chordata; class Actinopteri; order Syngnathiformes; family Syngnathidae; genus Nerophis; species Nerophis lumbriciformis. The sequence goes on from NC_084576.2 coordinate 13,456,143, forward strand.
CCTCCTCTCCAGTACACCTGAATAGACCTTACCGGGAAGGCTGAGGAGTGTGATCCCACGATAGTTGGAACACACCCTCCGGTTCCCCTTCTTAAAGAGAGGAACCACCACCCCGGTCTGCCAATCCAGAGGTACCGCCCCCGATGTCCACGCGATGTTGCAGAGTCTTGTCAACCAAGACAGCCCCACAACATCCAGAGCCTTAAGGAACTCCGGGCGAATCTCATCCACCCCCGGAGCCTTGCCACCGAGGAGCTTTTTAACTACCTCGGCAACCTCAGCCCCAGAAATAGGAGTATACATATATAGTCCAGGCCAAATGTTTGGACACACCTTCTCATTCAATGTGTTTTCTTTATTTCCATGACTATTTACATTGTAGATTGTCATTGAAGGCATCAAACTATGAATGAAGACATGTGGAGTTACTGTATGTACTTAATAAAAAAAGGTGAAATAACTGAAAACATGTTTGATAGTCTAGTTTCTTCAAAATAGCCACCCTTTGCTCTGATTACTGTTTTGCACACTCTTGGCATTCTCTCAATGAGCTTCAAGCACACCTGTGAAGTGAAAACCATTTCAGGTGACTACCTCTTGAAACTCATCGAGAGAATGCCAAGAGTGTGCAGGCAAGGCGGTGTTTCGGCAAGAGGAACCGCGAGCACCTGCGGCTGGGGCGCGCGTTCAACAAATGTTGTTAATATAGCATTTTTACCGATATTTCAGTTTTTAAAAACATGCATTTGATATTTTCACTTATAGAAGTCAAAATTAATATCTAAAAATACGGATTTCTGCGTTTTTGTGGAAATGCCACATGCCTGAATGTAACCTAACAATGCATCAACCATAAATATATGTGCATAGAAGCTGTTTACATTGTCACCTTTAAGACTCTCAACTGTAAGGGCCAAAATTGGCCCTTGTCAAAATGTAGAAGTGACATTACAAGAGTTTTACTCTGATCCAAATCAAGACTAATATAAATGATGTCCACTGTGGAGGACGTTGCTTCTCACAACATTTTAAAAAGTCAACATGAGTCAACATTTTGAAAACACATACCATTTTTGGCCCTTGTCAAAATCTAGAAGTGACTTTACAAGACTTTTACTGTGATTCAAAACAAGACTAATGTAAATCATGTCCACTGCTTCTCAAAAAGTAAAAGTTGAAAGACACTAAAGTAAACATTATTGCTTTTCACTGGATGTTTAAATTGTCATCTTTAAGATACTCAACTGTAAGGGCCAAAAATGGCCCTTGTCACAATCTAGAAGTGACGTTACAAGACTTTTACTCTGATCCAAATCAAGACTAATATAAATCATGTCCACTGTGGAGGACGCTGCTTCTCACAACATTTTAAAAAGTCAACATGAGTCAACATTTTAAAAAGACATACCATTTTTGGCCCTTGTCAAAATCTAGAAGTGACTTTACAAGACTTTTACTGTGATTCAAAACAAGACTAATCATGTCCACTGTGGAGGACACTGCCTCTCTAAAAGTAAAAGTTGAAAGACACTAAAGTAAACATTATTGCTTTACACTGGATGTTTACATTGTCACCTTTAAGACACTCAACTGGAAGGGCCATTGACCCTTGTCAAAATCTAGAAGTGACTTTACAAGACTTTTACTGGATGTTTACATTGTCATCTTTAAGACACTCAACTGTAAGGGCCAAAAATGGCCCTTGTCAAAATCTAGAAGTGACGTTACAAGACTTTTACTCTGATCCAAATCAAGACTAATATAAATCATGTCCACTGTGGAGGACGCTGCTTCTCACAACATTTTAAAAAGTCAACATGAGTCAACATTTTAAAAAGACATACCATTTTTGGCCCTTGTCAAAATCTAGAAGTGACGTTACAAGACTTTTTCTGTGATTCAAAACAAGACTAATGTAAATCATGTCCACTGCTTCTCAAAAAGTAAAAGTTGAAAGACACTAAAGTAAACATTATTGCTTTACACTGGATGTTTACATTGTCACCTTTAAGACACTCAACTGTAAGGGCCAAAAATGGCCCTTGTCAAAATCTAGAAGTGACGTTACAAGACTTTTACTCTGATCCAAATCAAGACTAATATAAATCATGTCCACTGTGGAGGACGCTGCTTCTCACAACATTTTAAAAAGTTAACATGAGTCAACATTTTCAAAAGTCAACATGAGTCAACATTTTAAAAAGACATACTATTTTTGGCCCTTGTCAAAATCTGGAAGTGATTTTACAAGACTTTTACTGTGATTCAAAACAAGACTAATGTAAATAATGTCCACTGTGGAGGACACTGCTTCTCAAAAAGTAAAAGTTGAAAGACACTAAAGTAAACAGTATTGCTTTACACTGGATGTCTACATTGTCACCTTTAAGACACTCAACTGTAAGGGCCATTGGCCCCTGTCAAAATCTAGAAGTGATGTTACAAGACTTTTACTGTGATCCAAATCAAAACTAATATACATCATGTCCACTGTGGAGGACGCTGCTTCTCACAACATTTTAAAAAGACATACCATTTTTGGCCCTTGTCAAAATCTAGAAGTGACTTTACAAGACTTTTACTGTGATTCAAAACAAGACTAATGTAAATCATGTCCACTGCTTCTCAAAAAGTAAAAGTTGAAAGACACTAAAGTAAATATTATTGCTTTACACTGGATGTCTACATTGTCACCTTTAAGACACTCAACTGTAAGGGCCATTGGCCCTTGTCAAAATCTAGAAGTGACGTTACAAGACTTTTACTGTGATCCAAATCAAAACTAATATACATCATGTCCACTGTGGAGGACACTGCTTCTCACAAAGTAAAAGTTGAAAGACACTAAAGTAACGTTACACAACTTTTATTGTGTATAAGTATCTTGGACAAAAATGCCGTAACTTAGTAAACATTTTAAAAAGACATACCATTTTTGGCCCTTGTCAAAATCTAGAAGTGATGTTACAAGACTTTTACTGTGATCCTAATCAAGACTAATATAAATCATGTCCACTGTGGAGGACACTGCTTTTCACAAAGTAAAAGTTGAAAGACACTAAAGTCAACATTATTGCTTTACACTGGTTTACATTGTCACATTTAAAGACACTCAACTGTAAGGGCTATTTTTGGCCCTTGTCAAAATCTAGAAGTGACGTTACAAGACTTTTACTGTGATCCTAATCAAGACTAGTATAAATCATGTCCACTGTGGAGGACACTGCTTCTCACAAAGTAAAAGTTGAAAGACACTAAAGCAACGTTACAAGACTTTTACTGTGTTTAAAAAGTATCTTGGACAAAAATGCCGTAATCAACATTTTAAAAAGACAAACCATTTTTGGCCCTTGTCAAAATCTAGAAGTCATGTTACAAGACTTTTACTGTGACCCGAATGAAGCTGCGACCAATATTCAGGAAATAATCTAAAGTATAGAAGATCTACATTGGTTCAACATACCTGTCTGTTCCTTTCATCCATGATCCTGGTGATCTGTATCTTCTTTCGCCCCATGGCTCTGTCCTTTCCCCGTCTCTCTGACACTTAGACGATATCGGACAAACACGACACACTGACTTTCGTCCGCCGCCTCTCCTAGCACATTATGCACAGGTTCTTCTTCTTGGTTTCTCAACACACCATATGCTGGTCAGCGGTTGTCGGCAAAAGCTGCAAAATACACACAAAAAGAGACAGACGGACATGGTGAGAGCGAGCGAGTTAACATGCCACTCAGTAAATGTCTCCTTAGGCACTTCAAAGCACAAGAGTCTTCTGTTCTCAATGTCATTGGGAGTATGGGACCCACATGTCGCGCCCTTATCTCCTCATGCGAATCGCAGCTGAAGTCAATGAAAGACAGCCTTGCACTTGTGGAGCATTAACACAGTATTGTATTGCATCAATGCAGTTTCAAACAACAAACAAAACCCTGTCGAATTATCACATCATTATCGCTGAACTGAGGTAATGATGTCCATCCATCTTTCATTTGTGGGACAGATGGTGCTTGTGCAAAACTGTCTTTAAATATTGACTTTTGTGTCCACAGACTCCTCATCATTAGGCAACTATCAATTGGAATTTAATGGCTTTTTGTTTTTTATTTGAACACTATGAACTCGAAATTCAACTGACATTTTCAGGGTAAAATACATCACAAAAATCACGCAAAAGCTTGGAGGTAGAAACATCATGCTGTGGAACACCAATGTGGATCATGACGAATGTTGGCTACTACCTACTGTAACTACTAACTGGCCAGCTGCTAATGCTTTGTAACAAAAGCGGATTTGTTTTGTTTTTACTCATTTTAAATTTGCCTGACAGTTAATGTTGAATAAAAGTCAGAGTTTTACTGTTCCTAATATATTCCGAATAAAGTGGTTAACTTATCACATGTCCAAATGTGTCACTGCTAATGTAAAGTACTAGCATGAGCTGTAGGTACACTAGACATGAATTTATTGTATTTTTTTCCAATTTTATAGTTGTAAACATATTGTTTGACTATTACAAACAATTGCCCGTGACACCAATGGGGTCAATTAGGTACATGCTTTAGGTACAAGCGTTAGGTACGAGCGTTAGGTACGAGCGTTAGGTACGAGCGTTGGGTACGTGCTTTAGATACGAGCGTTGGGTATGAGCGTTAGGTACGAGCGTTAGGTACGAGCGTTGGGTACGAGCGTTGGGTACGAGCGTTGGGTACGAGCGTTGGGTACGAGCGTTGGGTACAAGCGTTGGGTACAAGCGTTGGGTACATGCTTTAGATACGAGCGTTGGGTACGAGCGTTGGGTACGAGCGTTCGGTACGAGCGTTGGGTACATGCTTTAGATACGAGCGTTGGGTACGAGCGTTGGGTATGAGCGTTGGGTACGAGCGATGGGCACAAGCGTTAGGCACGAGCGTTGGGTAGGATCATTACATAGCCTATAAGCGTTAGGTACGAGCATTGGGTAGGAGCATTACATAACCTATAAGCGTTAGGTACGAGCGTTGGGTACGAGTGTTAGGCACAAGCGTTAGGTACAAGCGTTGGGTACATGCTTTAGATACGAGCGTTGGGTACGAGCGTTGGGTATGAGCGTTGGGTACGAGCGTTGGGCACGAGCGTTGGGTAGGATCATTACATAGCCTATAAGCGTTAGGTACGAGCGTTAGGTACAAGCGTTAGGTACAAGCGTTAGGTACGAGCGTTGGGTACAAGCGTTAGGTACGAGCGTTGGGTACAAGCGTTAGGTACGAGCGTTGTGTACAAGCGTTAGGTACAAGCGTTGGGTACATGCTTTAGATACGAGCGTTGGGTACATGCTTTAGATACGAGCGTTGGGTACGAGCGTTAGGCACGAACGTTGGTGTTAGGCACAAGCGTTAGGCACAAGTGTTGGGTAGGATCATTACATAGCCTATAAGCGTTAGGTACAAGCGTTGGGTAGGAGCATTACATAACCTATAAGCGTTAGGTATGAGCGTTGGGTACGGGTATTAGGCACAAGCGTTAGGCACAAGCGTTAGGCACAAGCGTTAGGTACAAGCGTTGGGTACATGCTTTAGATACGAGCGTTGGGTACGAGCGTTGGGTACGAGCGTTAGGCACGAGCGTTGGGTACGAGTGTTAGGCACAAGCGCTAGGCACGAGCGTTGGGTAGGATTATTACATAGCCTATAAGCGTTAGGTACGAGCGTTGGGTAGAAGCATTACATAACCTATAAGCGTTAGGTACGAGCGTTGGGTACAAGTGTTAGGTACAAGCGTTGGGTACATGCTTTAGATACGAGCGTTGGGTACGAGCGTTAGGCACGAGCGTTGGGTACAAGTGTTAGGCACAAGCGTTAGGCACGAGCGTTGGGTAGGATCATTACATAGCCTATAAGTGTTAGGTACGAGCGTTGGGTAGGAGCATTACATAACCTATAAGCGTTAGGTATGAGCGTTGGGTACGAGTGTTAGGCACAAGCGTTAGGTACAAGCGTTGGGTACATGCTTTAGATACGAGCGTTGGGTACGAGCGTTAGGCACGAGTGTTGGGTACGAGTGTTAGGCACAAGCGTTAGGCACAAGCGTTGGGTAGGATCATTACATAGCCTATAAGCGTTAGGTACGAGCGTTGGGTAGGAGCATTGCATAGCCTATAAGCGTTAGGTACGAGCGTTGGGTACGAGTGTTAGGCACAAGCGTTAGGCACATGCGTTAGGGACGAGCGTTAGGCACGAGCTTTAGGTACGAGCGATGGGTACGAGCGATGGGTACGAGCGATGGGTACGAGCGATGGGTACCAGCGATGGGTACCAGCGATGGGTACCAGCGTTGGGTACGAGCGTTGGGTACGAGCGTTGGGTACGAGCGTTGGGTACGAGCGTTGGGTACGAGCGTTGCGTACGAGTGTTGGGTACGATGCGTTGCGTACTATGCGTTGGGTACGATGCGTTGCGTACTATGCGTTGGGTACGATGCGTTGCGTACGATGCGTTGGGTACGATGCGTTGGGTACAAGCGTTGGGTACGATGCGTTGGGTACAAGCGTTGGGTACGATGCGTTGGGTACAAGCGTTGGGTACGACCGTTTGGTACGAGCGTTGGGTACGAGCGTTGGGTACGAGCGTTGGGTACGAGCGTTGGGTACGAGCGTTGGGCACGAGCGTTAGGCACGAGCGTTGGGTACAAGCGTTGGGTACAAGCGTTGGGTACGAGCGTTGGGTAGGAGCATTGGGTAGGAGCATTAGATAACCTGCTAGCATAATACCTTTTGGTATTATTTGAAATTAGTTTTTGACATTTTTAAGCAGTTTTGAATGTAGAAATGCAAAGTAAGCATGATGCACCAAACCATAAAGGATGGATTGATTATGCTCAGTGATTTTTCATTAACCTTTATTAATCTACCACCAGCTTGCAAACAGAAAGTAGTGCCATTTAAATGACCTTCCTTAGCTGACCATGGTGCCAACTTTGCTCTTAAGATGATTAAGACAGCACCAAGTCTGGGGTTGATATCAGCTGAAGTCTCCTGGGCTGGAAGGGAAAACTGGGGAGGTGACTCGAAAAGGATGCGTGTACAGTATATTCCCACATGAGCTGGTAACCTGACGACACTGTTCCGTGGGGAACATCCATGTCTGTCCTATCTGTTTCTCCGAAGGAAGAATTATGGCCCCTGCCCTGGAGGTTCATCTATCACTTACACCGAGCAAATAAAGACGTCTAAACAACTACATTCCCCTACCTAGTACAAAGCTAGAAACGACTCCAACCGTAAGATGCGGTTGTGAAACAAGGCAGCCAAAGGGAGAGCCGGCATTGTAAATGAAAATGACCGGTTTGTAATGGCACACAGTCATTATGGGTTAAAGATGGTCTGGAATTATGGTGTCTGGCTTTCTGCACTGGGGCTCCACTGTGGGCAAACCTGACTGAAATCACCCTACTAACTGTCCGCAGAAGTCTGACTAAGCTTGGACATGAAAATCCTAAACCACATCAAAACAGGCGACAGAGAACCATGACGCTCACACAAAGACAGGCGACAGTTATATTACGTAATATCATCGTGACGTTATGTTCCACTTTTGTCAAGCCCATCCTTAATTTATCTCTCACGTTGTGATACCCATTTTATGAAAGTCAAGTACGGCTGCACACCTGCAAGAATGGAGACCGTCACCAATACAGTATGCATGCTGTCTTTACGCTGTCACAGCGGGAGGGATCAAGTCTGGTGGCTTAATGGACTGTGCCGTGACAGTTCTCTTACGCAGATTTGAAATGACAAGCTTAGAGGGAATTCAGACAGCAGGTGTGCGACACTCGCAATTTATTGCATGGGCGAAAAGTTGTCCAAAAGCAGGGTTTTTGGACACAAAAGCTCATGTTGGACTCTGACATATCCACTCATATGTATATCTATATCTATTGAGATATATATATATATATATATAATCATTGAGCACTGTATAACGGATAAACCACAGAAACCATGACTATATATATATATATATACATATATATATATATATATCATGTTGGACTCTGACATATCCACTCATATGTATATCTATATCTATTGAGATATATATATATATATATATATATATATATATATAATCATTGAGCACTGTATAACGGATAAACCACAGAAACCATGGCTATATATATATAGTCATGGTTTCTGTGGTTTATCCGTTATACAGTGCTCAATATGACTATATATATATATATGTATATATATATATATATATAGTCAAGGTTTCTGTGGTTTATCCGTTATACAGTGCTCAATACCGGGGTAGAGCGGAATATACGTTAGGTCATGAAAAAACACAGTCTATTTCATCCCTACAAGCCTGTTTCGATTTTTATAAAATCCTCTGACGAGCAGGGCAACAAGCAAAACAGGCTTGTAGGGATGAAATAGCCTCTGTGTTTTTTTCTGACCTAATGTATACACACACACAAATATATATATATATATATATATATATATATATATTCTTTCTTGTTGTAGTCTGGTACTGATTGTATAACTGTCAATGCTATGTTGTAATCCAGTTTAGCACTGACACTACACCAAGATCACCTGATCTTACTGATTACTCAGTTATTCACTTCACTAAGCTAACTTCCAAACACTAATGTCATTCAAGGCGCCTCATCGAAGCTATTTCTAGGCCTTGTTGCTTCCACGGAATCCTTTAAAGGCCTACTGAAACCCACTACTACCGACCACGCAGTCTGATAGTTTATATATCAATGATGAAATCTTAACATTGCAACACATGTCAATACGGCCGGGTTAGCTTACTAAAGTGCAATTTTAAATTTAACGCGCAAAATATCCTGCTGAAAACGTCTCGGTATGATGACGCCTGCGCGTGACGTCACGGATTGTAGAGGACATTTTGGGACAGCATGGTGGCCAGCTATTAAGTCGTCTGTTTTCATCACAAAATTCCACAGTATTCTGGACATCTGTGTTGGTGAATCTTTTGCAATTTGTTCAATGAACAATGGAGACAGCAAAGAAGAAAGCTGTAGGTGGGAAGCGGTGTATTGCGGCAGGTGTTGTGCCGGATAACGCACCCCCGCCGTAGAATGCACCCCCTGACTGTTGTGCTGGATAACACAGCCGGTGTTTCATTGTTTACATTCCCGAAAGATGACAGTCAAGCTTTACCATTGGCCTGTGGAGAACTGGGACAACAGAGACTCTCACCAGGAGGACTTTGAGTTGGATACGCAGACGCGGTACCGTGAGTACGCATGGAGTTGCGGCTCCCAAACATTTGATCGCTTGCCCGTACGTGCGTGCCGCTATGTGAATGTCACGTACGTAACTTTGGGGACTTTGGGGAAATATATGTGCTGTATGAACTTTGGGGAGGTGAACGGTACTTTGGGCTGTGAGATTGAGTGTGTTGTGCAGGTGTTTGAGTTGTATTGGCGGGTTATATGGACGGGAGGGGGGAGGTGTTTGTTATGCGGGATTAATTTGTGGCATATTAAATATAAGCCTGGTTGTGTTGTGGCTAATAGAGTATATATATGTCTTGTGTTTATTTACTGTTTTAGTCATTCCCAGCTGAATATCAGGTCCCACCCGCCTCTCACAGCATCTTCCCTATCTGAATCGCTCCCACTGCCCTCTAGTCCTTCATTCTCACTTTCCTCATCCACGAATCTTTCATCCTCGCTCAAATTATTGGGGAAATTGTCGCTTTCTCGGTCCGAATCGCTCTCGCTGCTGGTGGCCATGATTGTAAACAATGTGCAGATGTGAGGAGCTCCACAACCTGTGACGTCACGCGCATATCGTCTGCTACTTCCGGTACAGGTAAGGCTTTTTTATCAGCGACCAAAAGTTGCGAACTTTATCGTCGATGTTCTCTACTAAATCCTTTCAGCAAAAATATGGCAATATCGCGAAATGATCAAATACGACACATAGAATGGACCTGCTATCCCCGTTTAAATAAGAAAATCGCATTTCAGTAGGCCTTTAACTTGCTAGCCACCTAGGCACTTCCTTACTGTATATGCTGCATCTGACTCAATCAATAGCTATGTGCACATGGACACAATTAATCGGATTGAAAGCCTAACCGTAATTCAAATGCTTCATGTAAACACGCATTTTCCGGAATATTCTGACCCTATCACACGCGTTCGGATCTAAATTTAATTTCGATCGAGAAGGGTGGTTAATGACAGTCATTCGGATTGTAACGCATGAAAACACATCTTTTGAAATTCACATCCACTATACTTTGGTGGTGGAGAGATGGGTTGTACTTATATAGCGCTTTTCTACCTTCAAGGTACTCAAAGCGCTTTGACACTACTTCCACATTTACCCATTCACACACACACATTCACACACTGATGGAGGGAGCTGCCATGCAAGGCGCTAACCAGCACCCATCAGGAGCAAGGGTGAAGTGTCTTGCTCAGGACACAACGGACATGACGAGGTTGGTACTAGGTGGGGATTGAACCAGCGACCCTCGGGTTGCGCACGGCCACTCTTCCACTGCGCCACGCCGTCCCTAGAGAGGACTAAATTAAATAGTCTCAGAATGAAGCGATTGTGGTGCTGCTGTCTCCCCCAATTCAACAGGTACAGAAGTAGCGTGACATACTGTTCAGTTTATTGCTTTAAAAACAAGACTAAAACAAAAGTAGTGAACAAAAGGAAAAATTCCTGTAAAGAACTTTGGATGATCAGAAATGCACAAAGCCATGTTTGTTTACAGTGGAAATCACTGCTTTTTCAGCACATGCCATAGAACAAGCAATAACACACATTTCTGCTTATAGTATGGCGCTGCCCATGTCAAAGTAAAGTATTCCGATTTAAGGTGTGATGCATGAAAATTATCGATCATAATAAGATCTTTTTTTTTCAGGGTCCATGTACACAAGAACATTCTAATCCGAATTATGACCAGATTAAATACATTTTGCCATAGATAGATAGATACAAACCCCGTTTCCATATGAGTTGGGAAATTGTGTTAGATGTAAATATAAACGGAATACAATGATTTGCAAATCCTTTTCAACCCAGCACCTCCCGCTGCCTCAACAGAGCCAGTGCCATCATCAAGGACAGCACCCACCCTGGCTCTGACCTGTTCCACCTGCTGCCCTCTGGGAAGCGCTACAGGTGCATTAAAACCAAAACAAACAGGCTAAAGAACAGCTTCTTCCCCAGGGCCATAACCATCCTGAACGGACTGCCCCATTGTCCCTCATAACTGCCTTCTCTTCGGTGCAATAACCCATTCCACCAACCACCCTGTTTTTGTTTTGTTTTTTTTCATGTATATATTCATTTCACACCATATTCATTGCACTTCTACATTTTTTACATTTTTATATATTTGCACATTGTTTTTCTAGCATGCACACATCGCACTGTATGGAATGGCCTCAATCTCGTTACCTTGCGTAATGACAATAAAGCTGATTCTGATTCTGATTCTGATATTCAGTTGAATATGCTACAAAGACAACATATTTGATGTTCAAACTGATAAACATTTTTTTGGGGCAAATAATCATTAACTTTAGAATTTGATGCCAGCAACACGTGCCAAAGAAGTTGGGAAAGGTGGCAATAAATACTGATAAAGTTGAGCAATGCTCATCAAACACTTATTTGGAACATCCCACAGGTGAACAGGCAAATTGGGAACAGGTGGGTGCCATGATTGGGTATAAAAGTAGATTCCATGAAATGCTCAGTCATTCACAAACAAGGATGGGGCGAGGGTCACCACTTTGTCAACAAATGCGTGAGCAAATTGTTGAACAGTTTAAGAAAAACCTTTCCCAACCAGCTATTGCAAGGAATTTAGGGATTTCACCATCTACGGTCCGTAATATCATCAAAGGGTTCAGAGAATCTGGAGAAATCACTGCACGTAAGCAGCTAAGCCCGTGACCTTCGATCCCTCAGGCTGTACTGCATCAACAAGCGACATCAGTGTGTAAAGGATATCACCACATGGGCTCAGGAACACTTCAGAAACCCACTGTCAGTAACTACAGTTGGTCGCTACATCTGTAAGTGCAAGTTAAAATTATATGCAAGGCGAAAACCATTTACCAACAACACCCAGAAACGCCGTCGGCTTCGCTGGGCCTGAGCTCATCTAAGATGGACTGATACAAAGTGGAAAAGTGTTCTGTGGTCTGACGAGTCCACATTTCAAATTGTTTTTGGAAACTGTGGACCATCCGGATTGTTATCGGCGCAAAGTTGAAAAGCCAGCATCTGTGATGGTATGGGGGTGAATTAGTGCCCAAGACATGGGTAACTTACACATCTGTGAGGGCGCCATTAATGCTGAAAGGTACATACAGGTTTTGGAGCAACATATGTTGCCATCCAAGCAACGTTACCATGGACGCCCCTGCTTATTTCAGCAAGACAATGCCAAGCCACGTGTTACATCAACGTGGCTTCATAGTAAAAGAGTGTGGGTACTAGACTAGCCTGCCTGTAGTCCAGACCTGTCTCCCATTGAAAATGTGTGGCGCATTATGATGCCTAAAATACCACAACGGAGACCCCCGAACTGTTGAACAACTTAAGCTGTACATCAAGCAAGAATGGGAAAGAATTCCACCTGAGAAGCTTAAAAAATGTGTCTCCTCAGTTCCCAAACGTTTACTGAGTGTTGTTAAAAGGAAAGGCCATGTAACACAGTGGTGAACATGCCCTTTCTCAACTACTTTGGCACGTGTTGCAGCCATGAAATTCTAAGTTAATTATTATTTGCAAAAAAAAATTAAGTTTATGAGTTTGAACATCAAATATCTTGTCTTTGTAGTGCATTCAATTGAATATGGGTTGAAAAGGATTTGCAAATCGTTGTATTCCGTTTATATTTACATCTAACACAATTTCCCAACTCATATGGAAACGGGGTTTGTAGATAGATAGATAGATAGATAGATAGATAGATAGATAGATAGATAGATAGATAGATGAATAGTACTTTATTGATTCCTTCAGGAGAGTTCCCTCAGGAAAATTAAAATTCCAGCAGCAGTGTACAGAATTGAGATCGAATTTAAAAAGTAAAAAGTAAATAATGGGGGTATAAATGGAAAGAAAATAGAAAAATATTACAATAAGAATAAAAATAAAAAGCAACAATGAGAATAAAAATATAACAGTAAAATAATAATATAACAAGAGAAACTAGGCAGTAGTGACCATGTTATGAAAAAGTATTGCACTGTTATTGTTTTGCATCACCTGTCATCCTAGTATCCCCCCCCCCCAAGAGAGGAGTTGTACAGTCTAATGGCGTGTGAGACAAAGGAGTTTTTGAGTCTATTAGTCCTGCACCATGTACACGTGGCTACTGTCACACCTTTTAGTCACTGTTGTGATGCTTCTTGTGGTCTTACATGCTTTCCTCACTGCCTATGCTAGTCGATCTTAGATGCTGCAGGTATTTCACATTTCACCCCAAACCTGACAAAACGAGATAATGCGGTGTGACTGGTGTGACTTATAAAATAGTTGTCGTACTGCGACAAAGGGGACCTATGAAGATTTTCATCTTTTCTGACCTCTAAATGTTAGTGTTAGATACTCGTGTTGAACATTGTCAAAGCATCAGATCATAGGGTTCATGTATTTTGGCGTGAGCTTGCATGCAGTTTTGAATGCCTCTGCCTTCAGTGTTTTGTAGTCTGGCTACATTGTGACATGGGTTGTACTTGTATAGAGGTGGACGTACTGTTTTGGTCATTAAGTAGAGGGGGAGGCTCTCTGTTGAGGCCAGTTGAGTTTGAGGAAACAAACTAACAAAAAATGGCATTGGTGTTCAAAATATATTTTAACAGTAGGGCTGAGCGATAAAACAATCAAAATACAAACCCCGTTTCCATATGAGTTGGGAAATTGTGTTAGATGTAAATATAAACGGAATACAATGATTTGCAAATCCTTTTCAACCCATATTCAATTGAATGCACTACAAAGACAAGATATTTGATGTTCAAAATCATAAACTTTATTTTTTTTTTGCAAATAATAATTAACTTAGAATTTCATGGCTGCAACACGTGCCAAAGTAGTTGGGAAAGGGCATGTTCACTACTGTGTTACATCACCTTTTCTTTTAACAACACTCAATAAACAATTGGGAACTGAGGAAACTAATTGTTGAAGCTTTGAAAGTGGAATTCCTCCCATTCTTGTTTTATGTAGAGCTTCAGTCGTTCAACAGTCCGGGGTCTCCGCTGTCGTATTTTACGCTTCAGAATGCGCCACACATTTTTGATGGGAGACAGGTCTGGACTGCAGACGAGCCAGAAAAGTACCCGCACTCTTTTATTACGAAGCCACGCTGTTGTAACACGTGCTGAATGTGGCTTGGCATTGTCTTGCTGAAATAAGCAGGGGCGTCCATGAAAAAGACGGCGCTTAGATAGCAGCACATGTTGTTCCAAAACCTGTATGTACCTTTCAGCATTAATGGTGCCTTCACAGATGTGTAAGTTACCCATGCCTTGGGCACTAATGCACCCCCATACCATCACAGATGCTGGCTTTTCAACTTTGCGTCGATAACAGTCTGGATGGTTCGCTTCCCTTTGGTCCGGATGACACAATGTCAAATATTTCCAAAAACAAATTGAAATGTGGACTCGTCAGACCACAGAACACTTTTCCACTTTGCATCAGTCCACCTTAGATGATCTCGGGCCCAGAGAAGCCGGCGGCGTTTCTGGATGTTGTTGATAAATGGCTTTCGCTTTGCATAGTAGAGCTTTAACTTGCACTTACAGATGTAGCGACCAACTGTATTTAGTGACAGTGGTTTTCTGAAGTGTTCCTGAGCCCATGTGGTGATATCCTTTAGAGATTGATGTCGGTTTTTGATACAGTGCCGTCTGAGGGCTCGAAGGTCACGGTCATTCAATGTTGGTTTACGGCCATGCCACTTACGTGGAGTGATTTCTCCAGATTCTCTGAACCTTTTGATGATATTATGGACCGTAGATGTTGAAATCCCTAAATTTCTTGCAATTGCACTTTGAGAAACGCTGTTCTTAAACTGTTTGACTATTTGCTCATGCAGTTGTGGACAAACGAGTGTACCTCGCCCCATCCTTTCTTGTGAAAACTGAGCATTTTTTGGGAAGCTGTTTTTATACCCAATCATGGCACCCACCTGTTCCCAATTAGCCTGCACACCTGTGGGATGTTCCAAATAAGTGTTTGATGAGCATTCCTCAACTTTATCAGTATTTATTGCCACCTTTCCCAACTTCTTTGTCACGTGTTGCTGGCATCAAATTCTAAAGTTAATGATCGTTTGCAAAAAAAAAATGTGTTATCAGTTTGAACATCAAATATGTTGTCTTTGTAGCATATTCAACTGAATATGGGTTGAAAATGATTTGGAAATCATTGTATTCCGTTTATATTTACATCTAACACAATTTCCCAACTCATATGGAAATGGGGTTTGTATATCACGATAGACATGTACTCCATATCAATAGAAAATGTGGTCTCTAAAACGCTGAATTGTTTTTTTTCATTTATGTTGGAAAAAACTGGAAGTAGCAAAGCAAGGTTGGTTGCATGAACAAAGGCACACGCTCTGCAGGAAGTGATCACTGATCAATGGCAGTGACACGCTAACAGCCAATCAGGTAATAGTATCAACTATCAAGTTGTGTTGCGCCACTTTGTTGTTTCACGTTTGATTCGTTGTTACGAGTCAGAAGAGAAATGAAAAATGAGTGCTACAGAGAGCAAGGAAGTTGTCGATAAAACCGGACAAGTCACCTCGACGATATGCCATTTTTCTGGATTTTAAAAAAACGGATCATAGTCAGACCAATGTGAACCATCTCAGCCGCGCTCACCCTTCAGAGCACAACTGGGACTGCCTGGCATTAAATCTGCAGAAAATAATTCTTATCAGGGTTCTCTATGTTTACATTTGTTAAACTTTGTACTATTTTGTTACACTTTATGAAGCATTTCTTACATATTCCTTCTTTTTGCATCTTCATTTTAAGAGGTTATTGTAAAGTGGTCAACGTGATTTTAGAGTTCGGTTTTCATTGATTGTTTTCCAAGCTTGTGTTGACATTTCCTTTCTTTACTGCCTTGATAGCCGAGGGGATCATAATCAGAGGAAAGTTACATTTTAAAATAAAAAATTTCATATTTAATATAGTTTTGTCCTGTCCCTTATGTTGTGCCTTATCTTTATTATCGATATCGACCGACATAAAACACTTATATCGTGATACAGTTTTCAGCCATATTCCCCAGTCCTATTTAACAGTTAACATTTTCAAACGTTAAATGATGATACTTTAGGAGAGGATGAGCGATGGTTTCATTTGCAATCTGGGAACGCCTCCACAAACGAACATGCGCAGAATGTAGGTTATGGAGCAAAATGTACGCATTATTCACCCCAAAGCATATCTAATACATGTTATGCAGACCACAGGTTTTTAACCTTTTTGATTTTGGGGACCAACTTTTCCACTAAAGAGGGGCTCGGGACCCACTAAAATATGAACACTGAGTTAATAATCTTATTCTTCATTTTAATCGTATTCATTTAATTATTAACTATGTCTAGCCTACTTACAATGTATTTATTTATTGATATGAAAGCATGTGTTACCGTATTTTTCGGAGTATAAGTCGCACCTGCCGAAAATGCATAATAAAAAAGGAAAAAAACATATATAAGTCGCACTAGAGCCCGGCCAAACTATGAAAAAAACTGCGACTTATAGTCCGAAAAATACGGTAATTACAAAAATCATTATCTATTTAACACATAAAATTTAGACTTAGGTCAGGCTGATTAGATACGTAAACTAACCAATATATGTTGCATAATAAGGGACTCAAAAATAACTAATGAAAAATAAACATACAATTTTGTAATGCTAAAATTAACTAAATTAGTAATAAATAATAATAAATGTTTTTGGAACTAAACTGTCAAAAAAATTAAAGTGCAAAAGAAAATACATCTTCACCACTGTAGTCATAATTTTTGCGCTTAAAAAACTTCTCTATGACTTTAAATTGAACCTTTTTTTGAGAAAATTATTGATGAATTATTTATTTATAATTTATTTATTCACTCTGTTCTGTTACAAACAGAGAACAAGGAAATTAGATAAAATTGCTATGATATGAAAAGGGGTAGGATCAAATAAGCTCTGCTTCTTTTCGGAAATATGTGATGCATTACATTGTATTGTATGCATGTTCCAAATAAACTGAAACTGAACTGGAACTGAACTAGCTCCAGACTTCTTCTGTTTGTTTGATATTGTCATTACTGCCAAAAGTGGTGGACAAGTGTATCACAACTAAGTACTGCTACAAATTTTTTTGGCAACCCTGTAGGGGGCGCTCGCGTCCCAACAATGTATCCCCGCCGTACGGTTAAGAAACACTGATCTAGACCACAAGATGTGTGCTGAATGTAGATTAAAATCATCACAGATCCCCTTTATCACGACTGACATGGCATTGCAAAATACCCTTGCATACAAATGCTCTTTAAACTTTGCTCCCAGTATTCTGTCACAAGTCAGAAAAAGGTACAATCTCCGCCTTTTTCCACCAGTGAACCCCAACTTGTCAGCTATGGAGGTAGTGTCTGGGGCATTATGAAGAGGAGCGGCGGAAATGTGGAAGGGTAATTCGCCATGCCGGAACCCGAGTGAGAAGTCGAACACCCAAAACTCACTTATACCGTACTTGTCAATTTGACAAGTATTATACGCATCACGTTAGATGTTGAGACAGACGTCGCCACACAATTATCTAATCACTGTAAGCTAGGCCCAATATCCCAACTTTGCTGGCCGTTACGTGGAAGACACAAGGAAACTGGTGTTTTCTCTCATGGGAATGTTGCTACGTATCTGCGTGAAAGAGTACAAACCGTATGTTTCCAATTCTGTTCCGACACGACTTTCCATTTCCACCTCAGAACTTGTAAGCTGGATGGCAATAGCACTAACTAGTCAGTGGACAGCTAAATTTAGCTCCAACCACCACAAGAATACCGAAGCCTTTTCAAATGTTCTTGTAATCAGACCATATTTTCGGTATATTAGATGGAATTTTTACCTGACATGTTTCGACTGTCATCTGCAGTCTTCTTCAGAAGGGTCACCTGAACACTGTGACGTGTTGCCTATCAGCTATTTTTATAGGCATGGTCAACCAGGCAGACCTGTCAAGTCTACCTGGTTGATGGTTAATGGAGGACGGAGTACCAGGTATGCTCCCTCATCCCGATTGATAGTTTCCTTGGGCCGCTTCCTTAATTCGATCACCTCCTTAATCCATCGTTTGAATTTGTTACTTTCTGTCCCCATGATTTTGCCGTTGTCCCGGTCCATGATGTGGTTATTTATTTTACAATGATCTGATATGGCTGATTTTAAGATTTCCTGTTCAGATTTTTGTTTTAGGCTTCTTGTAAACCTTCCAGTTGTCTCTTTTTCGCATTCTATCTGATGTTCTTTCTTCCTTGTGCTGAATGTCCTCCCTGTTTCTCCGATGTATGATTTTTTTGCATGATTTCTGGTCTTGTTCTATTTTGTCTTTTGGATGTACAAGTAACTACTCAGTGGCCTAGTGGTTAGAGTGTCCGCCCTGAGATCGGTAAGTTGTGAGTTCAAACCCCGGCCGAGTCATACCAAAGACTATAAAAATGGGACCCATTATCTCCCTGCTTGGCACTCAGCATCAAGAGTTGGAATTGGGGGTTAAATCACCAAAAATGATTCCTGCTCCCCTCACCTCCCAGGGGGTGATCAAGGGTGATGGGTCAAATGCAGAGAATAATTTTGCCACACCTAGTGTGTGTGTGACAATCATTGGTACTTTAACTTTTAACTTTTAACTGTGTGAGGTTTAACTGTTGTGTTTATTTTGTTTTTTTTCATAGCCCGCTGTATTGGTTCAGGTGACCCTTCTGAAGAAGACTGCAGATGACAATCGAAACATGTCAGGTAAAGATTTCATCTAATATACCGAAAATATGGTCTGGTTACAAAAAAAATTGAAAAAGTATATGAATAAGAAGACAAAATGAACCTTTTTGAGCAATACCGACAAACCCCAACAAAGAGCTACGGTAAAGTGGGTTGGTTCAGGTCTGATATTTTGGAATCTGGACAATAATAACAGCATTGATGGTAAATAAAACAAACAAAAAAACATGTTCAAGATCTTTTCAGATCAATGAAGTTGCATTAAAGCAAATGTCTGCTGTTTAAAGCCTGCTTTGTAGCATGCATGGGATGAAATCATAAGAACTATGGCCAGTGCCCGGATCAGGTTGCAGCAGGATTTCTCTGCTTATCCTCAGAATCCAATCATAGGCACAGTGTAGACAAGATTCCACTTCCTGCCCCTTCCACTTCCTGTTATTCTTCTGCACGTCTGCATGTACTCTGCGGGGCCGTCAAAAGGGGAAAAGTTGGAGAGGAGGAAAGGGAGGGACAACCTCGGGGACACCCTTCCCATCTGATCTTTCCCCTTAGCACCACTGTGACTATTTGTCCCAGACTAAACAACAAGGGAGGTTCTTCTCTTGTGGTTACACTTTGGTGGACTTTCTGGAAGGTTCATTTAACAGTACACACACTTTCAGCCGTTGACTTTACAATTGGTAGGCGGAGACCATGGTTTTTTTTTCCCCCAAACACTCCACTGGTTACATAAGAATGAATCACTGATATACTGTACATTATATCAAGATTATGCTGGAGCTACATTCCTAAAAGGATGCAAGCTCACATACACTATGTTGCCAAAAGTATTTGGCCACCTGCCTTGACTCACATATGAACTTGAAGTGCCATCCCATTCCTAACCCATAGGGTTCAATATGATGTCTTCCCACCTTTTGCAGCTATTACAGCTTCAACTCTTCTGGGAAGGCTGTCCACAAGGTTGCGGAGTGTGTTTATAGGAATTTTCGACCATTGTTCCAAAAGCGCATTGGTGAGGTCACACACTGATGTTGGTCGATAAGGCCTGGCTCTCTGTCTCCGTTCTAAGTCATCCCAAAGGTGTTCTATCGGGTTCAGGTCAGGACTCTGTGCAGGCCAGTCAAGTTCATCAACACCAGACTCTGTCATCCATGTCTTTATGGACCTTGTTTTGTGCACTGGTGCACAGTCATGTTGGAAGAGTAAGGGGCCCGCTCCAAACTGTTCCCACAAGGTTGGGAGCATGGAATTGTCCAAAATGTTTTGGTATCTTGGAGCATTCAAAGTTCCTTTCACTGGAACTAAACAACCCCCACACCATAATTCCTCTTCCAAAAATGTCACACTTCTACCACTTTGTAGTTGAGTTGCTGTTGTTGCCAAACTCTTCAATTTTCTTAAAATAAAGCCGACAGTTGACTTTGGAATATTTAGGAGCGAGGAAATTTCACGACTGGATTTGTTGCACAGGTGGCATCCTATGACAGTTCCACGCTGGAAATCACTGCGATCCTGAGAGCAGCACATTCTTTCACAAATGTTTGTAGAAACAGTCTAAGTGCTTGATTTTATACACCTGTGGCCGGGCCAAGTGATTAGGACACCTGATTCTGATCATTTGGATGGGTGGTCAAATAATTTTGGCAATATAGTGTATGTATACTACGGCAGCACGATCAATCGACTTCGAATCGACATCGTGGTTTTAATTAGTACGGTAAATAAGCACAAGAGGTTGGGGCTGTTCTTTGTTTTTTCCTCGCGGCCATTAGCATTTGAATGACAGACATTTTTGTCAGGACTTGGACTATGGCGTGGTTTGTTTTCCCATGGTGCAAATGATTTGGACCGGACATGGCGTGAAGGTAGTGACATCTTTTAAATTTTAACACACAAAAGGAACAAACAAAAGGCGCTCACAGCGGAGGTACAAAACATGGCTATGAAAATAAAACACTAGCACGAAGGCAGAACTATGAACATGAAACAAAACTTGCAAACTATGGCCTGAATAAAGAAAACTTACTTGGAACAAGAAAAGAGCATGAAAAAGATCAGCATGGATCATCAACAAGGGTGTGTCAAGAGTGTGATGTCTCCAGGAAGACAGCCTGGCAACTGGGAGCTTAAATAATAGTGACATGATTAGTGACAGCAGGTGCGTGACGCAAAATGTGAAAACGTGAGACAGGTGCGTGACATGAGGATGTGAACCAGGTGAAACTAATGGTTGCTATGGTGACAAAACAAACAAAAGTGCACAAAAAGTCCAAAAACAAATCCGAACATGACTAAAACAAAACATGATCACACAGACGTGACAATTTTGGCCCATCAGAATCGTTGAGCCTCGCGTTTGTTCGTCTCTCATTTCAAACAGAGAGAAAGACGTCTCACTCTGTGTTTCGTCTCTTGTGTGTTTATTTAACAAGAGAATTAACAGAACGCAGTGAGCCCTCTTTTCGGTCATTCACAATCTTTATCTCAGTGGGAGGAGAGCGGGACGCCAGTTTTACGCATGCAGGAAGCACAGACAGACAGTCTCCCTCCTCGCGACTCATCAGGGAGAAGTGTCGCAAAGTTAAAAAAAAAACATGATTACAAAGCCAAATGTCCCGTTGCGGTAATATTTCAGCTTCAAATTGGATGGGCAATATGAGCCCATCAGCACCGACAAGCGAGCGAGAAAGACAACGTCCGATCTACATTTTTCCAACTGAATGCACTTTAAGATGTTCAATATTTATTTCAAGTAAATATTTGCTCACAAAAATGAGAGTCCTTTTATTTTTTTTAGTATAACAAAGTTATTTATCTTCCAATTGCAGTGCAATGGTAAACAATACTACAGTAATGAGAAATCAAAGTTTATATCCTTTTAAATGGTTACCTGCAAAATTATTATATATTATGATTACAATACATTCTGATCACTGCATGGTTTTGATCCATTATTTCTTCAGTTCAAGAGCTTTGAACCGGAAGTAGAAGTGCCGTTCCGTTTTCTAATTGTCCATAGCGTTTCTACTCGTATGGATTCTTCATTCATCACTCCAAGCAACGTTTGTAAGTTTCACAATACAACTAAAACAATTCATACTAACTAAACCGTCCCATGTGTGATGTCTGTAAGAGTGTTTCATGCATATTTGTCCGTGCTATCGTAATTAATTAGCTAATATGCCAACACGTTTCCTAGTGTCTGTATTAGTATTATTAACTTACAACGGCATTCTATTTGTATTGTTCCAGTTTCACAAATTCCTCAGTAAATTCACCAAAACGTCACCGTGGAGTTATTGAGTCTGTTTAGCTGATTGGAGAGCTAGCTTCCGCAGCTCGTGGGTCCATGGCGATGACTTCTGTTTTGTTTGATCTGCCGTTTTACTGCTGTCTTACAGGCATCGTTTGAAAAACAATTAAGGTATGTAAATAAAAATGTACAAAATATTTCTGTTTGAATAAATAATTTCACGACATACCGTATATATCTGCAGCTTATAGTCCAATACGGCTAATATATGGGAAAAATTATACGATTTAGTGGGTGCGTCTTATATACCAATGCGCTCTATGATCCAGAAAATACGGTAGGTATTTTTTCCCAAAATTGTGCAGCCCTAATGTACGTATACGCTAACTCTGTGAAAGCAAACATGAAAATAATACAAGTCTTGTGTCACTAATCGGCCTGGGGCTGAGGAACCTAAAGCCACGGTTTTACCAATTTGTTTCAATGGCACCTTGACACCAGTGTGGTAGGAAACAAACATCCAGCCTCTTTGTTCTTAGGTTTCATCACGAGTTTTGTACCTGTAAATGAGGCTGTTGGCCTGAGGGAAGTGGAGGTAAGCCAGCCCTTTCATGCCACACATCACCCCCTTGTCTTCTCTCCACCGCATCCTTTTTGTGAGCTTATCTCCCTCTCCAGTAGTGAAAGGCAGGATTGTGGCCCCTGCAGCACCACTAGTGTTAATGTCTCCTGATGATAATCTGGCACACGGCTGATCCCCCCCCAACACACATCCCCAACCCCAACAACAAATACCTCCCTGGCCCTATTTTCAGACGTGATTTCATTATTTCTTTCTTTTGTCTAGTTATCTGCCTACTTTCTTCTTGTCTGTGAGCTCATGTTATACATCACCTCCGTTTCCCCGGCAACTAATGAGACACAATTAATAAGCGCCAGCACATGCGCACATAATCTGAAAAAAAGGGAACACTGATGAAATAAAGAGAGAGGTGGTTTTGTGCATAAAATGTAGACTTTCAGCTACCGTATATTTCGGACTATAAGGCGCACTTAAAATCCTTTCATTTTCTCAAAACTCGACGGTGCACCTTATAACCCGGTGCGCCAGTTTTGGTTGTGCTTACCGACCTCAAAGCTATTTTATTTTGTACATGGTGAAATGATAAGTGTGACAGGTAGATGGCAGTCAAACATAAGAGATACGCATAGACTGCAATATGATGGCAGTCACACATAAGAGATACGTGTAGACTGCGATATGACTCAAGTAAACAACACCAAAATGTTATATGCTCCATTGAGAATATAGAACATTACACACGGCGCTCAAAAATCCATCAACATGTTTTAGTACGACTTTGGTAAGTTATGAAGCCACACCGCTTAATGGATTGTACTGTGCTTCAACATATGAGTATTATTATGGTGTGTGTATAAGGTAAGACATATTATCTGCCGTTTTGTTTCGCAATATTATGCAAAAGCAACTTGTCTTACCTTCTGGTACCTGCTGATATGTATTTGGGATCTGTATAAGTCCTGAAAATTAGCGCGCTTCCGCCTTTGTAGTCCGTGACGACACCGTAGTCGATAAGCTTCTTCTTTTTCTCTATCTTCTTGACATTCATCCTCTGCTTTTGCCATATCTAATATACAGTAGTGTAAAGTTCTTATATCTGACAGTAAACTCGCCATAAAAGGGCTAAAACATACCGGTGTAGTGAGTTTACATTATTCACCCAAGGAACTTTAGTCATTAGAGTTCCGGTCGGACTGTTTTGTCACAGGACACATTTACGGCGTTGTTGTTGCACTAGTGAGCCACGGATGAGGAGATGCTGCTCCGTTATTGATTTAAGTAAAGTCTGAATGTCATTAAAACAGTTATCTCCGTCTTTTGACATTTCTTCCACTTTCGTCCTTGCACGCTACACCGCTACAACAAAGATGACAGAGAAAAGACGCTGCCGGAGGTGAGCCACGTAAATAAGACCGTCCACAAAACGGCGCATCTTGAAGCGATTGACAGAAAGCGGCTTAAAGATGATCTGTAAAACATAATCTATGCAACATTTTGACCAAAGAACCACCATTACATGTTCTGTAGACCACAAGGAAGTGTTTTCAATTTAGAAAAAATAATAATAATATGACCCCTTTATGCGCCCTATAATCCGGTGCGCCTTTTGTATGAAAATTGACCTAAAGAGACCCACTCATCGGCAGTGCGCCTTATAATCCGGTGCGCCCTATGGTCCGGAAAATACTGTAATTATTGCTTTTTGAGTGGCCTTTCATGTG
Source organism: Nerophis lumbriciformis (assembly GCF_033978685.3). Classification (NCBI taxonomy): domain Eukaryota; kingdom Metazoa; phylum Chordata; class Actinopteri; order Syngnathiformes; family Syngnathidae; genus Nerophis; species Nerophis lumbriciformis. The sequence continues at coordinate 13,480,729 of NC_084576.2, forward strand.
ATGGTTTTAATTCAAATAACATATATACAGACTCGGTTTTACTCTGGGACAGTGTAGGCCAGAGTGGAAGAGTGTACACAGAGAAGCGGCACAACAGTGTGCGCTTTCACACAGTGACACAGCATGCCGCACTCAGATGCGTGGTGTACAGTTGCTACAGTCGCTTTCAACACAACCCGGCAGGAAAAGAAGGTCTTGGGTGTTAAACTTCACAAACCCTTTCCTACTGCGACTATGGCGCCTCCTTTAAACCTCAGAAAACTACCTCCAAAGCAGGGGTGTCCAAACTACGGCCAGTGGGCCAAGTGCGGCCCGCCGGCATGTTCAGTTTTGCCCACGAGACGTCACGAGCATACTTGCCAACCTTGAGACCTCCGAATTCGGGAGATTGGAGGTGGGGGGGTTTGAGGTGGGCGGGGATGGGGTGGGTGGGGTGGGGCGACCCGGGGGCAAGGTTAAGGGGGGAGGAGTATATTTATAGCTACAATTAACTGAAATTCAAGTATTTATTTATATATATATTTATATATATATATATATATATATATATATATATATATATATATATATATATATATATATATATATATATATATATATATATATTATATATATGTATATATATATATATGTATGTATATATACATATATATATATATATATACATATATATATAAATTCAAGTATTTATTGTATATATATATATATATATATATGTATATAAATTCAAGTATTTATTTTATATATATATATAAATAAATTCAAGTATTTATTTTATATATATATATATATATATATATGTATATATATATATATATATATATATATATATATATATACATATACATTCAAGTGATAAATGAACACTGAAATTCAAGTATTTCTTTTATATATATATATATATATATATATATATATATATATATATATATATATATATATATATATATATATATATATAAAAGAAATATATATATAAATATATATATATATATATATATATATATATATATATATATATATATATATATATATATATATATATATATATAAAAGAAATACTTGAATTTCAGTGAATGGGGTGGGTGGGGTGGGGCGACCCGGGGGCAAGGTTAAGGGTTACTTGAATTTACACATATACACACACATAACACTCCTCTCTACTCATTGTTGTATTTGAAAGTGCAATGCTTTGCAGCCAGTAGCACAGCCTTTGAAGGAGCATAGGTATGGGCAGCATCTGTGAAATTTAATTTGCAGGAAAGGAGTGAGTTTAGGGTTGAATTGCCCATCCTCGTTCTATTCTCTGTCACTATCTTTTTTTGGACATTACTACTTGTTTTGAAGCAATGCATGATGGGAATCCGGATGTTGTGTGTCAGTGTATTAACGTGCCGGCTGGAATAAACACAGGCTGAGCAATAGCTCCGTGCCTGCCTACTTTATGGGTTATAGATAAACCTATGGATAACGGAGACATATATAATAGTCTCCTTCTTGTTGTGTGTGCAGTTGCGCACTGAGCTCCAAAAGCCGTACATGTTATAACGTGACTGGGCCGGCACGCTGTTTATATGGAGGAAAAGTGGACGTGACGACAGGCTGTACTCACTCAGGTCCGGCTGGAAATCGGGAGAAATTCGGGAGAATGGTTGTCCCGGGAGATTTTCGGGAGAGCCACTGAAATTCGGGAGTCTCCCGGAAAATTCGGGAGGGTTGGCAAGTATGGTCACGAGTGTCTTCAAGAATCTGGCCTGGGGGGTTCATTTAAAAAAAAATTGAGAGTACAATTGCTGCAAGTTTGCTAACCTTCTTACCGACAGCGCGGGAAATTCAGGTTGATGACCAAGAATTGACGCAAATAAACTAACCCAAAAAGTCAACACCCATCAATCAATCAATCAATGTTTATTTATATAGCCCTAAATCACAAGTGTCTCAAAGGGCTGCACAAGCCACAACAACATCCTCGGTACAAAGCCCACATAAAGGCAAGGAAAAACCCACCCCAGTGGGACGTCGATGTGAATGACTATGAGAAACCTTGGAGAGGACCGCATATGTGGGTAACCCCCCCCTCTAGGGGAGACCGAATGGATGTCGAGTGGGTCTGACATAATATTGTGAGAGTACAGTCCATAGTGGATCCAACATAATAGTAAGAGTCCAGTCCATAGTGGGGTCAGCAGGACCCATGGTCAAACATAACACAACCTGCTCACTGAACTTTGTGGATATTAGAAAAATGTTAAATTCCCTGAAATGCATTGTGGGAAAAATGCAAAAAACACTCTCCACACGTATCCATGTTTGGCGCATTTTAGTTGCTTAATATTTCTGATTGATTACAAAACTTAAAAGCAGCACTTAGTAACCTTTCAACCTTCATAAGATATTTTCATGACTTCTGGGATGATACATGGACTTACAACTAGTTGAATGACACCTCTGTCATGGTCTCAGGGGTCTGTTTCGCAATTTTGAGGAAGGTAGCAGGAATCCGGCAACACCAAAAACTATGCATGTTCTAAATTGCTTTACGGCATACGTCACTTTCCCCATTCGCTACTAAGACGGAAGTCGATGCAAATGCTTACGTGCAATTACTGCTATCATGGCTGAAGCTGCAATACAACCAAAGAAACGAAAAGTTTTGCCTGAAGACAAAAAAAACCTACCACTTTTGTCAACTGCATGCACATTGCATGCAAACAAATAAACTCCAATAAATCAATGCCAATAATCAATAGATAGTAATAAATGTCTTGACTACATTTTTCTGTAAATAAAAATGTAGTATTATACATTTTGTGCGAATAAATAATCAAGCAAAACATTAAGATGACTATAGTTTTAGTAAATGGATAAACATAGGCTTTAGTGATCGCTTTGTACATTGTGCTCCTTTCTCATAGTACATGTTACCTTTTGTAAAATAATTCACCACAGTAAACTGCTTTTTAGCTGGAGTTTGTTTTTGTTGCTGCGGTCTTGTTCACCTCGTAAAGAGTCGCACTTCCGCCACTCGGCTCGATGCTTCGTTTTCAGACACTAGAATAAGTTTGTTGTGCTTAAACAAACTTTGCAGCATGCAGTCGTTTGTTCCATACCTGTTGCCGCAAATCTAAACTACCGGTACTGATAACACTAGTATTAGCCATGTTTTGTGTGTGAATCTCTAACGAAATAGGGGGGAGCTTCAGGGAGAAAAAAACATTGATATTTAATTATTATTTTTTAACTTCAATATATGGATAAAAACGATTCATCACCCAGGCCTTGAACCAGGTAAAACTTCATACTAGGGGTATCACAATAGTCGACTATTCCATTAGGAGGAGTCTGATTTAACTTGCAGTCAAATTGTTGGGCATTGAACCCTCCTCTTCTCTTCACTACCAAAAAGGGGTGTCTGTGGCAAATGTTTCAAGATGGGGAACCCAGGGACCGTCAGGCTGTGCTACCGCCAGACCAGAGCCCTCTGTCGGACGCGTAGCACGTTGTGGGGACTGTTGCTACATGATCGATACCGGAAGACACGATCTGTCCATGAATGCAACTTAATTTCGGCAGTTACGTTCTCGCACACTGTCAGTGTTAGACTGGTTTACTTGTATCCATCCATCCATTTTCTACCGCTTGTCCCTTTTGGGGTCGCGGGGGGTCACTGCAGCCTATCTCAGCTATATTTTTAGTCATTTTAATTTCAATTACAATGTAATTTATACATTCAAAGCAAACGTTATTCAAAAATACAGTTCTTTCTAAACCTATGCTTACAGAAACTCTAAGGATATGCTCGGCGGCCTTAAATTCAAGTATTTTTGACGACATTATTTGTATTGACTACATCGATTCACAATTCTAAAGTCTACTTTTTTGTTGGCCTGCCGAAATACATTTAAGTGAAGGGTCCAGTTGAAAAAAATGAACATTTAATAAAAATTGACTTGTTGGAATTCAGTTGCGCCAATGTGCGTCATTCAGTGCAATGACAGTTGATTGAAAGTGATTCAAACTAAATAATACTCCCTATTTTTTCTTTATCTACACCTTGGTAAGTTTTATATTAGTGTTCTATTTTACTATTATATAAGCTCCCCCCCCCCCCAACAAAACATTCAAATATCACCGCACATGGCACGTCAAGGTGGACTTGGCTTTTCACGGAAGTACTTGAGGTTCCGTGTCGTAGTCTTTGCACATGTTTGGAATGTTCCCCATTAGCTGATACTCTTGTTAGCATACATTACCTGGGCGCGGCACCGCTGCTGCCCACTGCTCCCCTCACCTTCCAGGGGTTGAACAAGGGGATGGGTCAAATGCAGAGGACAAATTTCACCACACCTAGTGTGTGTGTGACAATCATTGGTACTTTAACTTAAGTTTAATACAGTACATGCTACAGTAGCATACAAGAACACTTTTTGCACATAGTCCACTGATTGTCAACTATGGGAGAAATCTAATGAGTCAGACTCCTTAGTCGAAGACAGCCTTACTTTAATATCCCAGTAATGCGGAATACTCTTACCTATGGGCTGGGCTACAGTGAAACATAAAAAACGGTCTTTCTTGCTGTAATCTAAGCCTGGACAATTAATCGAATTTTGGTTTTCATTTCGAGTATGGCTTCTCATGAATATGAAAAAAAAAATTGGGAAAAAAAACTATTAATGAGCAGTGCAACCTGCAACACATCCATCTGCTTGTGTTGTTGTTAACGACATCATCTAAGTAACGTCAATGTGCAAACAGAGCAGTGGTCGCAACTTGAGAGGTGCTCTCTATTTTTTTTTAACAATAATAGCGTGCTGCGCCACATCCTGTCTGACTGCGCTAACAAAATAAAGTTTTTAAAGAAGTACTTTACAAAAGCATAATGAACTTTGATACTTTTACAAAATTATTATATTTTGACCTAAAATACTGATCAAAGAGAGAAGTATCCCACACTTCTCTTTTGTAAAGTAAATGTGTACAGCCGATATGGGCATCTACATCAACAATATGATTTGCCTGAGTAGCTGGACAGGACAAAAAAATAAATAAAGAAAATAAATAAAAAAATACTGATTAAAATTATCCAAATATGTATTGTACCAATAAATGTGAGGATTTTTGCATTTATTTAACAAACATTTTATATTTATATTTTATTTGACACAAAAAGCACACACTCTATGGTGGTAAAATAAGTGTAAAAGGTAAAATACGGAATTAAAAAATAATAATGTTATAGTTTTTTTATATTGCTATTATTATTTCAATTTATTGTTATTACTATTATTTTACTTGTTGTGGTCTATTTGTTACGAATAAATCCATTTATTTAACTATATTTAAAGTTGAGTTTTGGTGGTACAATCATGTTTTGAAATTAATGAATAATTGTTTAATTAATCGTGATTACAATATCAGTCAAAATAATTGTGATTATTATTTTTGCCATAATCGTCCAGCCCTACCGTACGCTATCATATAAAATGATGACGCAGGTAGAGACTAAAAACATGCATCAAATGATATATTAGACCTAAACTCGCGAGGAGAACGTACACCGAAGAACAGCAGCCAAGCGGACAGCGAGTGGTTAATCTGCCCTGATGACTGTCGCTCGCCCCAACTCTCCAATGACCCAGCTGTAATCCCTCACTGGATCAATGCAAGTTCAAACAATCCTCCATGCTGCTCGCACCTTGCACGGGGCTGTAAGGCTGGGACCGGGAGACAGGAAGCTACTTATCACCTCCAAAATGACATCAAAAGGAAAGAAAACCCCACAGGACGAGAGTCTGTTCTCACTAAGAAAATGTCTCACTAGTGGGCAAATTACACCGCCATTTATAAGGGAAATGATGCGGATCTTCACATCATTTGCAGAATCTGAATGATGATGAGTAGATATAACAAGCAATAACCAAAAGGACATCACACGCTGGCAGCGCGAGCAGACAGACATCCTCCATCTCGCACGACTGTCAGGGGAAGGGAGGACTATGGAAGGTGACATTGACTAAGTGCCCTGGGGTTTCATGAGAAAACGACACTACATTAATTTCATGTCTCTTTTTTAACTGACGCTTCGAAAACAGACACATTGGCGAGAAGGTGGAGGGACGCAAAGGCCACGACAGTCACTACGTTTCCATGCACTAAATTAGTCTGATTTCTCAAATAGTTTGGCTTTATGTTCAGTACAGGCCAAAAGGCATCACAACTATGAATGAACACATGTGGAGTTATGTAATTAACAAAAAAAGGTGAAATAACTGAAAACATGTTTTAAATTCTAGTTTCTTCAAAATAGCCACCCTTTGCTCTGATTACTGTTTTGCACACTCTTGGCATTCTCTCGATGAGCTTCAAGAGGTAGTCACCTGAAATGGTTTTCACTTCACAGGTGTGCTTGAAGCTCATCGAGAGAATGCCAAGAGTGTGCAAAGCAGTAATCAGAGCAAAGGGTGGCTATTTTGAAGGAACTAGAATATCAAACAGGTTTTCAGTTATTTCACCTTTTTCTGTTAAGAACATAACTCCGCGTGTGTTCATTCGTAGTTTTGATGCCTTCAGTGACAATAGTCGTGAAAATAAAGAAAACACATTGAATGAGGAGAAGGTGTGTCCAAACTTTTGGCCTGTACTGTATACTTTAAAAATGCGTCTACACATTCTATAAAAGGCACAGTGTTTCCATTTATACGATTGGTACCTAACAGAACTACACCTAGGATTGGTTATCTGTATAATAAGATCATACTCGGACCCCTGCAGTCTACATATCATTTAATGATATTATTTATGATTTTAATTTAACTTGTTTTTCACAATGACTAATTACTTTTTGAGATCCGCTTTTCTTTTTTGTGTGGATATAAACTGTTGGTGACATGACAGCTGTTTATATTATTAAAGGTCACCATCGGTGCTCAGATATTTCAGTTCACATTAGCTGGCTTTCACCTTGTTATAAATAAATGGTAAATGGGTTATACTTGTATAGCGCTTTTCTACCTTCAAGGTACTCAAAGCGCTTTGACAGTATTTCCACATTCACCCATTCACACACACATTCACACACTGATGGCGGGAGCTGCCATGCAAGGCGCTAACCAGCAGCCATCAGGAGCAAGGGGTGAAGTGTCTTGCCCAAGGACACAACGGACGTGACTAGGATGGTAGAAGGTGGGGATTGAACCCCAGTAACCAGCAACCCTACGATTGCTGGCACGGCCACTCTACCAACTTCGCCACGCCGTCATTTTGTTCATTCATAGTTTTGATGCCTTCAGTGACAATCTACAATGTAAATAGTCGTGAAAATAAAGAAAACGCATTGAATGAGAAGGTGTGTCCAAACTTTTGGCCTGTACTGTATTTTCACACCTACTTGTGAAGTCCCAGTGTCCATGCATACTCTCTAACGCGACTATTGATCATACACAGTGTGCCTCCCGTACACTAGGGGGCGCTTATTTCCGTCTAGCGCGGAGTGGTGCATTGCTTTTTACGAGAAAACAGCTGCACCTGGTGTCCGCTGTAATATTGGCACAGATTACAAATATCACGTTTTTAATGACTATGCTGATGTTAAATAGCAGACCTGCATCAAGAAATTATCTTATATTGCATTCGTAACATGACGCTACTACCAAGAATGTCGGAGCGGATGCAGGTCCGAAGCAAAGAAAGACTGGATGGACAAAGTTTTTTCGAAGGAATTTTTGAACAAAGGATCATGGAAACAAAACTTTCAAAGGTCTCGGATTTTATTCATAAGGCTCTGCGGATTGATGAAAGGAGTTTTTAACCTGAAGGAAAAGACCGTTCATGCCCCAAATTAAGTTTGCTATTGTTCTGGACTATCTTGCCAGTAAAATCAATTTGTAGTGCACAAATGCAGCGTGTTTAGGTTTGTGTACGCTTGTATTATTCACCTTTAGCATACTTGCCAACCCTCCCGATTTTCCCGGGAGACTCCAGAATTTCAGTGCCTCTCCAGAAATTCTCCCGGGGAAACCATTCTCCCGAATTTCTCCCGATTTTCACCCGGCCAACATTGTTGTTGTGATGGCACTGCCTTTAGCGTCCTCTACAAACTGTTGACGTGTCCGCTTTTTCACCATACAATCAGCGTGCAGGCCCAGTCACATGTTAAGTTAAAGTACCAATGATTGTCACACACACACTAGGTGTGGTGAAATTTGTCCTCTGCATTTGACCCATCCACTTGTTCCACCCCCTGGGAGGTGAGGGGAGCAGTGGGCAGCAGCCGGGAATCTTGTATGCGGCTTCTGCATACACACGGAAGTGACTGCAAGACATACTTGATCAACAGCCGTACAGGTCACACTGAGGGTGGCCGTATAAACAACTTTAAAACTGTTACAAATATGCGCCACACTGTGAACCCACACCAAACAAGAATGACTAACACATTTCGGGAGAACATCCGCACCGTAACACAACATAAACACAACAGAACAAATACCCAGAATCCCTTGCATCCCTAACTCTTCCGGGCTACAATATACACCCACATACACACACACACCTCAACCCCCCCACCCCCCAATCTCCCGAATTCAAAGGTCTCATGGTTGGCAAGTATGCCTTTCGTATGCCTGCTTCATTCTCTTTCCTCTCATTCATATTTCGTTCGGGAGTCCGAATTAAGGTGGCATTTTACATTTCCTTAGCTACCATCTTAAATAAATCTGTTTTTTTCCTTCTACCATGGATGCACTTCAAAATATCCTGTTATTTTAATTTGTGAAGCAAACAAATAGTCTCTTCTTTATTCCCATTGCTGCTAATTGCATAATCCAGGTGTGTTAGTCCGACTTTTCAAAAACCAAACATCATTCATTGTGGGAATGTCAGAGAATAAAAGAGTTATGGTTGGAAACAACAAAAGAAGCAATCACATTCCTAAATATAAACATCCCAATGACAGTGCAAACTTGTATTCTTAGTGATCTGCATCAATTTAGTAACGTGTCATCAAAGAGTAAAAATGCATTTCTTTCTATATGCATCATAACAAAAACGGTAATAATTAAAAAAAATGGATATATTTTGATAGTCCAACTCATACTGACTGGTATAAACACACTATGGAGATGATATCTGTAGAAAAAACTGCATTTAGTTTAGATAATAAGGAGTCATATATTGGAATATGGGATCCAATATTTAAATTTGTTTTAACTATTAAATTAACCTAAAATATAACTTATTTTATCTTTGTGGAAAATATTGGACACAAAGTGTTGTCAAGCATATGAGATGCGATGCAAGTGTAAGCCACTGTGACACTATTGTTAATTTTTTAAATATTTGTATTTTATTTTTGATAAATGGCTGTGATGATCATGTAAATGAGAGATTTCTAATCACTGCTATGTTGGAATTCTTATTAATATTGATACTGTTGTTGTTATTATTCATTTTTGTGTGACTACTTTTGGATTGTTTTGTGTTATGTTTGTGTGTCCTCAACTGCTCTGTTGATTGCTATTCGGAATGTTGCCGGGCCGGATTTGGTTTTGGAATTAGGATTGTATTATTATTGCATTTTGTTGGGAGAGTGGCCGTGCCAGCAACCTGAGGGTTCCTTGTTCAACCCCCACCTTCTACCAACCTCATTGTGTCCTTAAAGGGGAACATTATCACCAGACCTATGTAAGCGTCAATATATACCTTGATGTTGCAGAAAAAAGACCACATCCGCTATCTTTCAGGAAAAGATAGCGGATGAGGGTATGTCTACAGAATATATTAATTGATGAAAATTGGGCTGTCTGCACTCTCAAAGTGCATGTTGTTGCCAAATGTACTTCATATGCTGTAAACCTAGTTCATAGTTGTTAGTTTCCTTTAATGCCAAACCAACACATACCAATCGTTGGTTAGAAGGCGATCGCCGAATTCGTCCTCGCTTTCTCCCGTGTCGCTGGCTGTCGTGTCGTTTTCGTCGGTTTCGCTTGCATACGGTTCAAACCGATATGGCTCAATAGCTTCAGTTTCATCTTCAATTTCGTTTTCGCTACCTGCCTCCACACTACAACTGTCCGTTTCAATACATGCGTAATCTGTTGAATCGCTTAAGCCGCTGAAATCCGAGTCTGAATCCGAGCTAATGTCGCTATAGCTTGCTGTTCTATGCGCCATGTTTGTTTGTGTTGGCTTCACTATGTGACGTCACAGGAAAATGGACGGGTGTATATAACGATGGTTAAAATCAGGCACTTTGAAGCTTTTTTTAGGGATATTGCGTGATGGGTAAAAACTTCGAAAAATAAAATAAGCCACTGGGAACTGATTTTTAATGGGTTTAACCCTTCTGAAATTGTGATAATGTTCCCCTTTAAGCAAGACACTTCACCCTTGCTCCTGATGGGTCGTGGTTATGGCCTTGCATGGCATCTCCCGCCATCAGTATGTGAATGGATGAATGTGGAAATAGTGTCAAAGCGCTTTGAGTACCTTGAAGGTAGAAAAGCGCTATACAAGTATAACCCATTTACCATTGTGTATTATTTTGTTGGACTGATTAATAATAATAAAAAGAAAAAAAGAACAAAAATAAATTGAAAAAACTAGACTTATTAGAGCCAAACTATTTGAGAAATAGGACTCATTTAGTGCATGGACACATACTGAGTGACAAATAGCGAGATCAGCAGCCCAACTTTCCAATGCACTTCCCGTGTTTGATAGCAGGTGTCAGTAGGAAAGTGAGACAAAGTTGCGAGTGGAAAAGACGGGTCCGACTGTGGGAACCATGCGAGGGAGGAAACAAGACTAAAAGCAGCATCCCGCACACGAGCCACCCTACCTCTGAGGTAGTGTGTGGCAGCAGCGTGGTAATATAATTACTGCTGGGACACTTCTATTCCCAATGATCCATTTGCGTCAGTTGGGTTTTCCAGCCCAGCCAATGACTGCATTCTCACTTTCTCAAGGATAAAGAGATGACCCTCTCTTCACGCCGATATCCATTTCATGTCGAGAAAGCGACTCTCGTTCTCAAGGTAAATCCCTCGATGCACATTTAAGGGGAAACTTTTACCAACGACGAAAACTGTGACAACTTCTTTGATGTGAGTGTAGGGTGATGATTTATGGCTCATTAAAAAAAACGAATGCAAATGAGTCATAATACTGTATAGTGCGGCTTGTATAGTTTCCCACATGCCCCACTTCCTGTCTTTGTCCTCTCTTAGTACGACACTTGATTCAAGCTGAGCATCTGGTTTTCTTGACAACAAATGCCGGCTAATCTTCAATCTCCCAAAGTCTCATATCAACACAATACTCTTCCACCTATCTTGATGACCACTCGATCCATCTGTTGCACAATCACGGGGATATTTGACCTGACCGTCCGGTGAGTTGGATGTTTCAATCCAAACCAAGACCCAAAAACGAAGTGATCTACTGTGTCGTGATTTCAATGTTATCAATTGCCGCAGGGATTCTCAACCTGTGGTGGCTCCATCTAGTGGTGCACCAAAGAATCACTTGATTAAGCTGTGTTTTATTTTCCGATATTGAAACACATTAGCCGTCAATCGAAATAACGGAAGAGATAACCAATGCGTTTTTCCTTGCCCTTATGTGGGCTCTGTACCGAGGATGTCGTTGTGGCTTGTGCAGCCCTTTGAGACACTTGTGATTTAGGGCTATATAAATAAACATTGATTGATTGATTGAATGCAATAGAAAGCAAAACATGTGCTGCTGCAGTGTTTATGGATCTAACAAAAGCATTTGACACAACTAATCATAACATCGTAATAAACAAATTAGAAAGGTATGGAATCAGAGGGTTGCTCTCGAACTGGGTTAGAAGCTACTTAACCAACAGGAAGCAATACGTGAAGATAGGCAAATACACTTCTACAGAGCTGAAAATATTTTGATGGGTACCTCAGGGGTCAATACTTGGACCAAAATTGTTCAATCCCTATATAAACGACATTAGCAAAGTTACAAAGGACTTAAAGCTAGTATTACTTGCAGATGAACAGAACAGAAGAACACACAGAAGATAATACAAATAATAACAGAAGAAATTAACAAATTAAAAAGATGGTTTGACAAAAACAGACTTTTTTTGAATCTCAGTAAAACTAAAATAATCCTATTTAGTAACAGTAGAAGAGAAAGTCAAACACAATTACAAATAGACAGAGTAGATATTGAAAGGGTAAAAGAAAACATATTTTTGGGTGCAAGGATAAATGACAAAATGAACTGGAAATCTCATGTAAAAAATATACAACACAAAGTAGCAATAAACGCGTCATTAATGAATAAAGCAAAATATGTTCTAAACCAAAAATCACTCCGGGATGGAGTGGGGCGTGGTTGGGGGCGTGGCTAAGAGGGGAGGATTATATTTACAGCTAGAATTCACCAAGTCAAGTATTGATATATATATATATATATATATATATATATATATATATATATATATATATATATATATATATATATATAGCTAGAATTCACTGAAAGTCAAGTATTTTCTTATATATATATATATATATATATATATATATATATATATATATATATATATATATTTATAATTTTTTATATATATATATATAACAAATATATATATATATATATATATATATATATATATATATATATATATATATATATATAAATCTATCTATCTATCTATCTATCTATCAAGAGGGACAGAGACAGCACACAGTGCATGTGGATCACATGTTACCATGGCGAGAAAACATGGAGAGACTGCCAGTTATCTAGTATCCACCAGTTGCAGAAAATGTGCCATCAGTACAACTGGACAGTGCTGTTTCAGTTGCTGAGTTGCCATCATCAGAACCCAGATCACCCACAACAAAATCCCCACCAGTGATCCGCAGGTTTCGAGTGCCACCAAAAAAACAGAATCTCTGAAGACAGTATCAAAATCTGTGTTAAAGGTGTACAAATACTGTTTGTATAATAAATGTAATAGAGTGATCTATGTTTGTCTGTTGCCATCTCCTGGTGAATGTTGGCTATAGCGTACTGGGGTTACTTTATGGTTGGCCAACAATTTACGTGGTGTTGCGCACCTGACGTCAAGTGTGTGAGTCTGTTCTGAAGTCTACAGTAAAGAGACGTACTTCATCCCCTCGCCTGTTTATTGCCTCCAACTCAATATATTACAACAACATTGCTCCATGCGGACCTGGAGGGTCCGCATGGAGCTGGAGGGGGCGTGGCCTGAATTTCGGGAGATTTTTGGGAGAAAATTTGTCCCGGGAGGTTTTCGGGAGAGGCGCTGAATTTCGGGAGTCTCCCGGAAAATCCGGGAGGGTTGGCAAGTATGTGTTACAGTGGCCAAAAATGTGGCGTGCAAAATGAATGAAGTGTGCGTATGCCAAGAGATGGTAAATGGTAAATGGGTTATACTTGTATAGTGCTTTTCTACCTTCAAGGTACTCAAAGCGCTTTGTCACTATTTCCACATTCACACACACATTCACACACTGATGGCGGGAGCTGCCATGCAAGGCCCTAACCACGACCCATCAGGAGCAAGGGTGAAGTGTCTTGCTCAAGGACACAACGGACGTGACTAGGTTGGTAGAAGGTGGGGATCGAACCCGGAACCCTGAGGTTGCTGGCACACCATGGTGCGCACACCGAGGCATATTTGGTGCAATGTAAACATTCGTAAACCAAAAAGGGCGCTAATAGAAGTGTTCCACTGTATTATTTGTGCAAAAATGCATTGGAACAAACAATCATTGTCCTTTTAGTGCCCTGGCACTCTCTCTGAGCAAATATTGTGTAATTGTAGCAACACATGTTATTGATTTGATTCACACCTTCTAGTAGAATGAAATTGCATTTACGGCTTCCAGGGTGGCATTGGGGCTGCTGGTTGGCACGCTGATTTGCATGGTTGTCTATCATCAGATGGACCCCTCATCGGGGGGGAACAATGATAATGCCAATGCCATAGGGAGCTACGGTGCCCCTACCCTCTCAGGAAGCCTGCGAGCTGTGCTAAGTGCCGTGGCAGCCTTTTGATGTTGCGCAGACTGTAACACAGAAATGGTAAACAGCTATGATGAACCGAGATCTTCCTCCAGGGGGAATCCACAGTGTAAGGATATTAAGGATGTCATGCATAATGTGTCTCAGCAGCTGCACAGCATTTACCCCAATCTCACAGCTTCTTCGAAAAAACTGGTGATCAAGATTAGACTCAGATTCCAGATATTAGTGACTTCCATAGTGTGATAAACAGCGGGGAAACAATAACTGCTACTAGGGGTGCAACGATTCGTCAACATCGTAAACAAAAATTAACAATGGAATTTTCTACTGGCAAATGTATCTGTCGATAATAGTCGTAGACGTCATAACTCGTGTTTTTCCGAACAAAAACGAGCATGCACGACCGGTTACTAGCAGCAAGAAGAAGAGAAAAATGGCTGTATGGCCACTGGCAACTACACTTAAACCAGTGGTTCTTAACCTTGTTAGAGGTACCGAACCCCACCAGTTTCATATGCGCATTCACCGAACACTTCTTTAGTGAGAAAAAAAAATAAAAAATTGTTTTCAAACTCAAGAAAAAGTTATGTTTCTTTACTGGTGCACAAAATGAACCGTGCATGAACATCGCCATGTTCAAAGAACAAAACCAACACAGTGCATGAACTCACAACAAATTACACACCTTACCCACATTACCATGAATTGATTAACGTGGACCCCGACTTAAACAAGTTGAAAAACTTATTCGGGTGTTACCATTTAGTGGTCAATTGTACGGAATATGTACTGTACTGTGTATACTGTACTGTATTCTCTTCCTTTGCAATCTGCTGGTAAAAGTTTCAATCAATCAATCACAAAACCTGCAACTCAAATGGAAAATTAGAGGGAACATTGTTTGGGTTATCCATAATACACCGACAGGGAGAAGTTTTTATTTACACGATAATTCGGATGTGTCTATACCTCCGTGGCGGAGGCTCCGCCGAACCCCTGAGGCCGACTCACCAAACCCCTAGGGTTCGATCGAACCCAGGTTAAGAACCACTGACTTAAACTATGGAAACATTTCACCCTAAAAACGTCAAAGTGGACCTTGCTTTTTAAGGGAAGTACGTCTGCGATGCGGGAGGTTTGAAAGTGGACGATTGTCGGGCATATGGAAGACTAAGTCTCCAACTCTTCTCGGTAAGATAGTTAGCTTGTTACCTAGCTAGCTAACAACAAAGAAACCAAATTGCGTGAAACATAGCTTTAACTAGGGCCGCCCCGCACCGTAAGCAGATCATGTACTGTGCTCGGGGCCTTGTAATCCATGGGGGCAACATTTTTCATGCCTATAAAATATCCATTAATGAACGATATTGAGCCTTATTTCAAATCCCCCTTAGGGACGATGGACGGCTGAGTAGTGCTTAAACAGCAGCAGCCGGCCTCCGTAGCTCCTACTCCCTCCCCTCTGTTGCAAGTTTTGTTGATTCTATGTAACATGCTTATGTGTGCTTTTTTTTCCTTGGCCTCAGTCTGGACCCCCTCCCTGGAGTCCAGCCTTTGACTGAATATTTTTTTACTCTCCCCCCCACCTCCTCAACGTTGACCTGTTTCTCACCTTATTTTTGTAAGAGCGCCGGAAGTCGTCAGCAATCCTTTTTCTGTCTCCCCGTAATGTTTGTCTGATCTTGAATGGGATTGTGCTGAAAATCTCAATTTCCCCTCGAGGATTAATAAAGTACTTCTGATCCTGATTCTAATTCTGAAATCCGAGCCGCTTCCTGCTTTGTCACCGATAATACAAATGTAAATTTCCGTTTACACATTTACAAAGTCCACCGCTGTGTTAGTTTGTAAGCAGGTGATAGGAAAATACTGTCAATTTATGTTTTAATTTTCTTAAACTTGCTACATTGCACTAAAAAAAATATTGAACAATGTTGTTCCCTTGAATTTGTTTAGTACAAAATATGCATTAAAAACTAAAGTTGGGGGGAGTGGAGTATCAAAATTGTTTCACATAAATAAAGTCCCAAAAAATGTAATGGAATGGGGGTCCTCAAAATAAAAGTATGCTTTGGGCTACAATTTATCATTTTAACCAAAGTCTCCTAACTAAACTTTGTCTTTATACCTGTGTGAAAAAAATCACAGAATGCTATTTTCTTTGTAAGAAGCTAAATAGCTTTGGTATTGTTTTGCTTGTTTTTATTGTCACGTTGCCTTTTAAAACAGAGTTATTGTTTTTGTAACAGCCTACTGAGCAGCACAGTTACAGTATAAATATTTTGAATAAAGTAGTCCGCTTTATTGTTTGCACATTCCAAAATATATATTAGGTCGGATTTAAAAGTAAATGGCTTAATTAGAGCCACTGGATAGGTGTATATGGCAAAATCATATTTATGAACTAATCGTTAAGATAGTCCGCGACCAGTTGGCTGTCAAATAGTCGTTAGTTGCACAATTAATCGACATTTTAAAATCGTGCGGCCCGACTGTGGAGAGACAACAGTTGGTCTTTTACATTTCAAGTGGTCCTACTGTTAAGGGCTTTAGTTTGCTTTTCCCAAGGATGCCTGATTTTAAATTGAAAAGCTGGGAATTAATATTTTATTTTCTCTTCCCATTTTTATCCGCCACTTGATGGCTCTCACAGTGTTGCATAAAAGCTTACGCAATATGGGCAGTGAGGATGGTCATGAGTCACGTCAGCAGTGAAAGGTACTCGCCAAACCAGCATTGATTTGTCATTTCCAATTAACACAAAAACGAACACAATTCTGGACGTGGCGAATGTAGCGTATTTTTCGGACTATAAGTCGCAGCTTTTTTTCATAGTTTGTGCGACTTATACATGTTTTTTTCCTTTTTTATTATGCATTTTCGGCAGGTGCGACTTATACTCCGGTGCGACCTATACTCCGAAAAACACGGTAAGCAACATTTTAACATTAATTGTGACAAAGATCTAAAAAGAAAGCAGATGATCATAAGAACATATGAAAACTGGCTAGATAGTTGCTGACAATAGCAGTTCACATTGCTACTGAATATTTGTGAAACAACACACGCCAGTCGCCGAAGATCCAAATTAAAGACGACTCAAAAGGTTGGCTGAAACTGTCCAAGTATCACACAGGAAGTAGAACAAAACACAAAATGGAGAAGTAACTGCGCTAAACACATAAACCATCTTTACGAAAGGCCAAAATTTGTATGAGCATTTAACTTATTATTTTTACATTTTTACAAGCCTTAGGGCACAAAAAGTTGTCTAAAAAGTCCAATCAAAGACACAGGGAAGGGGAAGAAATTTTAAAAGTACAAGTAACAGTGCTAAGTGCATCGGTCATCAATATAAAAGTTTGATGTAAAAATGTACTACCTTTAAAACAGCTCCTTCCTAAAACGGTTTATTGTTAAAGGGGGAAATTATCACAATTTCAGAATTGTTAAAACCATTAAAAATCAGTTCCCAGTGGCTTATTATATTTTTCGAAGTTTTTTTCAAAATTTTACCCATCACGCAATATCCCTAAAAAAAAGCTTCAAAGTGCCTGATTTTAACCACCCGTCCATTTTCCTGTGACGTCACATAGTGAAGCCAACACAAACAAACATGGCGGAAAGAACAGCAACCTATAGCGACATTAGCTCGGATTCAGACTCGGATTTCAGCGGCTTAAGCGAATCAACAGATTACGAATGTATTGAAACGGATGGTTGTAGTGTGGAGGCAGGTAGCGAAAACGAAATTGAAGAAGAAACTGAAGCTATTGAGCCATATCGGTTTGAACCGTATGCAAGCGAACCGACGAAAACGACACGACAGCCAGCGACACAGGAGAAAGCGAGGACGAATTCGGCGATCGCCTTCTAACCAACGATTGGTATGTGTTTGTTTGGCATTAAAAGAAACTAACAACTATGAACTAGGTTTACAGCATATGAAATACATTTGGCAACAACATGCACTTTGAGAGTGCAGACAGCCCAATTTTCATCAATTAATATATTCTGTAGACATACCCTCATGTCAGCAGGCCAGGGAAGCTACGGTCGATATTCTTCTCTTGATCATCTTCGGTGGCATAAGGGACGGTGTGAGCCAAGACATCCAGGGGGTTTAGCTCGCTCGTCTGCGGGAACAAACTGCCGCCATTGCTTGCCGTGCTACCGAGGTTCTTTGTCCCTGAATTGCTCACACACTCCGGCAGATTCAATGGGGGTCTGGCGGCAGATTTCTTTGACTTTATCGTTGGAAATGCATCTGCTTTGAGTGTCGCAGGATATCCACACATTCTTGCCATCTCTGTCGTAGCATAGCTTTCGTCGGTAAAGTGTGCGGAACAAACGTCCAATTTCTTGCCACTTTCGCATCTTTGGGCCACTGGTGCAACTTGAATCCGTCCCTGTTCGTGTTGTTACACCCTCCGACAACACACCGACGAGGCATGATGTCTCCAAGGTACGGAAAACAGTCGAAAAAACGGAAAATAACAGAGCTGATTTGACTCGGTGTTTGAGAAAATGGCAGATTGCTTCCTGATGTGACGTCACATTGTGACGTCATCGCTCCGAGAGCGAATATTAGAAAGGCGTTTAATTCGCCAAAATTCACCCATTTAGAGTTCGGAAATCGGTTAAAAAAATATATGGTCTTTTTTCTGCAACATCAAGATATATATTGACGCTTACATAGGTCTGGTGATAATGTTCCCCTTTAAGTAGATGCGACAATATCAAAATCAAACAGTATGATATTGTCACGGTATTAAGGCCATGGTACGGTATAATTGTAAAATTAAGTGCCAGGGATGTTCAGGATAAACATTGAACACAAACATAATGCTCAAATGTTATATTGATTAATCATATATATCACCAATCTTTTGCATCTTTCATTGTTCACCACTGAGAACAGCCGCAGGCCTTTGGGAATCAATTCTCTGATAAGCCATGAGGGAAACCTGGTAGAAACGCTTCACAAATTGATGTTTAGCCTTGCTTGCTCCTTAGTTCCGCATCAAGAATCTTTTCCAGGTAATGTTTCATCCAGTGGCTTCAGGTACATTGCCTGTACTCGCCGTACATGATCGCGGTCAAGCAGTTTTTTTGCATTTCTGACATGCTTTCTCCTCGATCATTTTTGTTTACCGCATAACCAAAGCACGTCTATACTGCTGATTTAAACTTTGCAGGAGGTTGCACGAGTTGGAGTCTGCCTCTGAAACAGTGAAGCGGTCAGTGATTTGTCGAGCCCAGGTGTGTCAAACGTACGGCCCAAGGGGCCGGATCAGGTTTAGCCTGTTCGCCGGCTGTATTTCTACTTTAAAGTATAAAAATTAACCTAAAAATTTTTAATGAAAGAAACTGCTGTTTTAAATGTGTCCACTGGATGTCGCAATAGCAATTATTTGTATCTTTGTAGATGATGCTACATATGTACTAAATAAAACACATGATGTTAGTACATCAGTCAAGGAAAATGATCAAACTACATAAATAACATACTGTAATTTGATTTTGATATAATTTTTGTAACTTGATAGATTGAAAATTAACACCAATAAGTTGACTGATGAACATTATCACGTAATTTATTCAGAAAATATAGATAACGACAAATAAAGTATATATATTATTAACCGCAACAGGTAATTGAAAAAAAAACAACAACAACAACAACATTATGATTTGTACAATTTCTGAATGTGCTTCTATTTTTAAACAAAGCAAACAATCTGAAGTTGTCTTTTTTTTGGGTTATCGTGCCGTGATTTTTCTAGTCTTGGGAGTAGATTTTTCTCCATGTGGCCCCCGATCTAAAATGAGTTTGACTCCCCTGGTCTAACCCACCCAGAGCACAGTACAGGTAATCTCGCCTTATCGGAGCTATTGTTTTATATTGGTTGTCAGAGCTATCTTTTATCGTATTAATCAGTTTGACGTCAACAAATGTAATATCAGCCCCATATCATCTACCCAATCCAGATATTGACATATTGACAGTTAATATGGCTGCTGCTGTTGTTGTTGTGTTTGGATAAAAAAAGACATCGTTGGGCCATTGCCCGCTTGTTATGTTGGTTGAATACAGAGACTGTATATATAGACTAGTGTTGTCCCGATACCAATATTTTGGTACCGGTATCGGTACCAAAATGATTTAGATACTTTTCTGTACTTTTCTAAATAAAGGGGACCACAAAAAATTGCATTATTGGCTTCATTTTAACAAAAAATCTTAGGGTACATTAAACATATGTTCCTTATTGCAAGTTCCTTAAATATAATAGTGAACATACAAGACAACTTGTCTTTTAGTCGTAAGTAAGCAAACAAAGGCTCCTAATTTAGTCTGCTGACATATGCAGTAACATATTGTATCATTTTCCATTGTATTATTTTGTCAAAATTATTAAAGACAAGTGGTAGAAAATGAATTATTAATCTACTTGTTCATTTACTGTTAATATCTGCCTACTTTCTCTTTTAACATGTTCTATCTACACTTCTGTTAAAATGTAATAATCACTTATTCTTCTGTTGTTTGATACTTTACATTAGTTTTGGATGATACCACAAATTTGGGTATCAATCCGATACCAAGTAATTACAGGATCATACATTGGTCATATTCAAGGTCCTCATAAACATAATATAAATTTCAAAAAAATGAAAGATGATGTGATGCCAAAAAATATTGACGTTATCATAGTAGTATCGACTAGATACGCTCCTGTACTTGGTATCATTACAATGGATGTTAGTGTAGATCCACCAATGGCGTTTGTTTACATTGTGACGCCGGTGAGCTACGGTGTCTAGTGAAGTGAAGTGAATTACATTTATATAGCGCTTTTCTCTAGTGACTCAAAGCGCTTTACATAGTGAAACCCAATATCTAAGTTACATTTAAACCAGTGTGGGTGGCACTGGGAGCAGGTGGGTAAAGTGTCTTGCCCAAGGACACAACGGCAGTGACTAGGATGGCGGAAGCGGGAATCGAACCTGGAACCCTCAAGTTGCTGGCACGGCCACTCTACCAACCGAGCTATGCCGCCCCAAAATTAGTGAAGCATGATTACATATTCCTTGTCCTTCAGGGATGATACTTGGGGGCAGACCGGTACCTTTCAGAGGCGGTATGGTACCGAATATGATTCATTAGTATCGCGGTACTATACTAATACCGGTATACCGTACAACCCTAATATACATATTAAACTGTCTTTAAAGTGTGCATTTTTTAATATAACATTGGGACTTTTGTTGAGGCTGGAACCAAGTATTCATGTTTCCATTGTTTCTTATGGTGACACCTCTGCATTAGAGAGTGTGCACGGACTGGGACTTCACATGTAGGTGTGAAGATATGAAAAACAAACTATTTGAGAAATCAGATTAATTTAGTGTATGGAAAAGTACTTATTGACACACCAGTGACATGCGGTGAGGTTGATGGCTGGTGAGGCACTGACTTCATCACAGTCATATTTACAAACATATGAACCCTACAGAGTATCTTATTCACCATTTGATTGGCAGCAGTTAACGGGTTATGTTTAAAAGCTCATACCAGCATTCTTCCCTGCTTGGCACTCAGCATCAAGGGTTGGAATTGGGGGTTAAATCACCAAAAATGATTCCCGGGCGCGGCGCCACTGCTGCCCACTGCTCCCCTCACCTCCCAGGGGGTGAACAAGGGGATGGGTCAAATGCAGAGGACAAATTTCACCACACCTAGTGTGTGTGTGACAATCATTGGTACTTTAACTTAACTTTAACTTTACACATACAAACTGTAGCACACAAAAAAGCACATTTAATAAAAAAAACGTTATTATGGTCTTACCTTTACTTATAAATGTGCCGCTGTTGTGCTGATTAATGAATCCTCCGACGGGAGTGTTATATCAACTAAAGCCCTCACTTCAACTTTCCACGTGCAAGATTGAATCTATTTAAAAAAGTGTAACCGAGGGTTTATAAATGTCGCCTATACTGTATGAAACTACAAAATAACAAACACGGAGGCTCCAGTTTACACGAGGACCACTTTATTTACCTTCTTTCAAAAACTTCCGCTCCACTCCAACGTGTCAAAATTCCGCTCTTAGCGCCTTCAAAATAAGAGCTCAAGGCATATACTGTATAACAGCGCATAACAGGAACTTAACATCACAAAGAGGAAAGCCCATAAAAATAGGTTACAAAAGTTATTTAATAAGAAGCCAAAAAGTGCAAAAACAATAATGTTCGTGTTGGAGGAGTTGTGAATTAGGTACACCTGCAGTCTGCAGGTGCCGTGCATTCTACGGCGGGGGTGCAGGAGGCCAGCCTCAGCCAGTGCGTCTTTTGCAGCCGTTTTATGATCGCTCAGCACAAGAAATACGTTACACACATACAGTTGTTGACAAAATACACTGTACATTATATACCTCAGCTAACTAAACTATGGAAATGTATAATATAGTTCATATAGCAATACGGTCTCACTGCACAGCAGGCCAGCAGTTAGCCGAGTCCGGAATCCATGTTGAGGCACTGAGTGACGTGCCTCAACTGGCTGCTGTTCACCGCACCGTCTCTTCTCAGTATTTGAACAGCAAATGTGAAAATTCAGCGAAAAATAATCTAAAACTGGTGAAGTTAAATGGAAAATAACTTTATAGTATAATCACTGGATACATTTAACAATTTAATATATATATTTTTCTTTTTAAAAAATTTTTTTCTTTCCATGATGGCAGGTGAGGCCCTGCCTCACCTGCCTCTAGTGACTGCACGTCACTGTGACACACTAAGAGACCGTGACAACATTCTAAAAAACCATGTGGTGTACGTTTTTATGTGAAACATCCTGATATGAGAATGACAATTTGTTGTACTTTAATTAGCAAATGAACACGGCTCTGCCTCCAGATTGAAGAAACAGATCTATGCGAATGAGGGAGGTTTGTCTGCTCCAAGAGTTCTCCCACCCCCCCACCTTAAAATCAGATGATGCTATCTCACTGTCACATGAACACTGTGTTCAAACACCATGATAAAGAGGGATGGAGTGAGACGGAGTGAAGAAGAAAGAGAGAAAGAGAACACGACCACAGGCACTGCTGCTCGCTTCACCAAGAATCTTCTCAGTCAAGCTGTTTCCTGCTATCCTCTGGTCTCAACGCCGAGAGCCAAAGACTCTTTGACATAATTAAAAAAAAACAAAAACAAAAAAAGCCAGTATCAGTTCTGCCCACCCTGTCATTTGGACGGGTGACGAAGGCGAAGAAGACCAAGAACGCCATCTGATGTGATTGCAGGCTGCCGACAGCCTCGCTGGTGGAAAAGCCTACACCATTTTCACCTCGACGTGTACAGATGGAAAATGCGGAGAGGGCAGGCAGGCAGGCAGAGGCACAATCAGCGGGCAGACTCGACACCTTGTGCCGATTCACAGTCACACTCGAGCTGTGAGACCCACTATAGCACACAGTCAAAGCCGTCTCGAAATCCACCTTGGTAATGACGGTCAAACTGTTTCTATAAACTACAACCATTTGACTAAACCAGGGGTCGGCAACCCAAAATGTTGAAAGAGCCATATTGGACCAAAAATACAAAAACAAATCTTAGGGTGACCATTTCCATGACACCAAAAAGGAGGACATTATGCGCCATATCAATAAATTACTATGGTGTACATAGGACTCTGGTATACTCTTATTTATAGTACAATTTTGAGTGGTTTAAAGATTATGTTTGTGTGGCTGAATAGGAAAAAATATTAAAGTCAAGTGTTTGTTAACAGTATTTGTATTTATTCAATACATTGTGGTGTTCAAAAAGTGACCACTGAGATGAATCTTTTCAAGTGCAGAGTACCACAAAGCATAACATGTGTGGACTTAAATGTAGTTAACATATATAATTTTAAAAAAATGCCACAAAAAATTTTCCACATCAACATCAAGGCTGCTTGCTGCATATCTGGTTGCGTTATGCAGAATATGGGCCAAACAGTTTGCAGGGAGCACATCTTTTTGGCTCAGTTTCAACTTCTGATACACACTGTTATGTTTGCCACAATTGACACTGGCATTGTCTGCTGCATATGCAGACATGTTTTTCACCTCTAAGCCAGACATCTAAAGTTTTGCCAGCAGCCGGTTTGTTATGGCTTCTGACGTTTCGTTGCTGTCACTATAAAAATCCAACAGGACATGTTGGATGCCTTCATCAAAGTGAAAATACCTTACCACAATGGGAAAACACTTGTTTGTTCCTTTATTTGAGGCGTCGGTTGCCACGGAAAAGGGTAGGTTGTTTTCTTTTATGTAGTCGGTATGTTCCTGTACCGAATAGTGAGCGATGACGTTCTCGCACAATGCCTTGGCTTTTGTTCGGCCACAGGCCATCCCTTTAGCTGTGGGATAGTCACTGAAAATCTCCCGGTCCACTTTCATGCCGCAGTCTAAACTTCTGTAGGACTGGTGATGCTTTACAGCAGTGGTTCTCAACCTTTTTTCAGTGATGTACCCCCTGTGAACATTTTTTTAATTCAAGTACCCTCTAATCAGAGCAAAGCATTTTTGGTTGAAAAAAAGAGATAAAGAAGTAAAATATAGCACTATGTCATCAGTTTCTGATTTATTAAATTGTATAACAGTGCAAAATATTGCTCATTTGTAGTGGTCTTTCTTGAACTATTTGGAAAAAAATATATAAAATAACTAAAAACTTGTTGAAAAATAAACAAGTGATTCAATTATAAATAAAGATTTCTACACATAGAAGTAATCATCAACTTAAAGTGCCCTCTTTGGGGATTGTAATAGAGATCCATCTGGATTTAGGAACTTAATTCTAAACATTTCTTCACAAAAAAAGAAATCTTTAACATCAATATTTATGGAACATGTCTACAAAAAATGTAGCTGTCAACACTGAATATTGCATTGTTGCATTTCTTTTCACAGTTCTTTTTGACATACATTTTAGTGAGGGTCAAACCATCATGGCATGGGGGAAACTCTGGGTTTATGGTAATGAATGGAATAGCCGACTTGATTTGATGTTCAGTTTATGAACTTACATTACATTACATACCCCCAGGGTACCATTTGAGAACCACTGCTTTACAGCATGGTACACCTTGCACAGCTCGCAGCGGTTATCTAGTCATCCAGGGGCGACGAAACTTCACGAAAAAATTTCCTCATTGAAGAGGTGCCGCACGTTTATTACTTTTATGTTTATCCGTACCCGCATGCCGTTCAATTGCAGCTTTCCCCTGACTACTTACGTCGACATCACATCGACAAAGTGTGCAGAAGCCATGGAATGAGTCTCGACTGCTTTTCGTTATAAATTCGTGCTCTTTTGTCCATTCAGAATTACACGAGGGCTTGCGTTTTGGCATGATGTCAGCAGCACATGAACCCTTGTTTACTTTTTTAACCAATGATAAGCAGATTTGTATCCGACACCGCTCTTAGCCAATCATTTGATATGTTACTGCGTTGGGGGCATTTTTTACGGTCTTTGATTGGCTATCGCGCTGCAGCCCAGCAAAGATGAAAAAACTCCGCTCTTCAAGCCTAGTGCCTCAAAAAGGAGGACAAATACATGTCCGGCTTGATGCTGCACCGGACGCCGGACAGGGCATAAAAAATCCGGACTGTCCGGCCTAAATCCGGACACCTGGTCACCCTAACAAATCTGTCTGGAGCCGCAAAAAATTAAAAGCCATATTACATACAGTTAGTGTGTCATGGAACTAAGAGGACTTAAAGGAAACTAAATTACCTCAAATATAGCTACAAATGAGGCATAATGATGCAATATGTACATATAGCTAGCCTAAATAACCTGTTAGCATCGATTAGCTTGCAGTCATGCAGTGACCAAATATGTCTGATTAGCACTCCACACAAGTCAATAACATCAACAAAACTCACCTTTCATGCACAACCTTAAAAGTTTGGTGGACAAAATGAGACAGAAAAAGAAGTGGCATAAAACACGTCCTAGAAAGTCGGAGAAAGTTATACATGTAAACCAGGGGTCGGCAACCCGCGGCTCTAGAGCCGCATGCGGCTCTTTAGCGCCGCCCTAGTGGCTCTTTGGAGCTTTTTAAAAAAAAATGCATAAAAAATGGAAAAAGATGAGGGGAAAAAAATGTATTTTTGTTTTAATATGGTTTCTGTAGGAGGACAAACATGACACAAACCTCCCTAATTGTTATAAAGCACACTGTTTATATTAAACATGCTTCACTGATTCGAGTATTTGGCGAGCGCCGTTTTGTCCTACTAATTTTGGCGGTCCTTGAACTCACCGTAGTTTGTTTACATGTATAACTTTCTCCGACTTTCTAGGACGTGTTTTATGCCACTTCTTTTTCTGTCTCATTTTGTCCACCAGACTTTTAAGGTTGTGCATGAAAGGTGAGTTTTGTTGATGTTATTGACTTGTGTGGAGTGCTAATCAGACATATTTGGTCACTGCATGACTGCGAGCTAATCGATGCTAACAGGCTATTTAGGCTAGCTATATGTACATATTGCATCATTATGCCTCATTTGTAGCTATATTTGAGCTCATTTAGTTTCCTTTAAGTCCTCTTAATTCCATGACATACTTACTGTATGTAATATGGCTTTTAATTTTTTGCGGTTCCAGACAGATTTGTTTTTGTATTTTTGGTCCAATATGGCTCTTTCAACATTTTGGGTTGCCGACCCCTGATGTAAACAAACTACGGTGAGTTCAAGGACCGCCAAAATTAGTAGGACAAAACGGCGCTCGCCAAATACTCGAATCAGTGAAGCATGTTTAATATAAACAGGGTGCTTTGTAACAATTAGGGAGGTTTGTGTCATGTTTGTCCTCCTACAGAAACCATATTAAAACAAAAATACATTTTTTTCCCCTCATCTTTTTCCATTTTTCATGCATTTTTTGAAAAAGCTCCAGAGAGCCACTAGGGCGGCGCTAAAGAGCCGCATGCGGCTCTAGAGCCGCGGGTTGCCGACCCCTGGACTAAACAGTCCTCGGACAACTTATAAACTGCAAGTCAGCCCCCTGCAGCCCGACTGGAGTGTGTTTGTGGGGGCGTCACTTCCCTTCGCTGTCGTAACGGCTGGTGTGTGTTGCTGAATAATGCGAGGACTCAGCGTCCCCCCCTCCCCCCACCCCCCGCTCCACCTCCAGCTGTCTTGGTTCGCATGACTCCTCAGACAGACAGAAAAACAAGCATACTGCGGGGCCGGGGCTTCTTTTCCTGCAATTCAGGAGGCTGAAAATGCACCATGTATCTTTTAGCACTAAATCACACGCTACTTTTTTTATGTCTTGGATACACACCAGCATCGTGTGTCTGGTCATGAAGCCAGCAAGTGGTGTCTAAAAATCCAAGCGTAAACAGCTCCATCAGCCAGAACTTTGAAGAAACTTTTCCATGCACATAATTCGATTGTTTGTCTGCAGTCTACAATGGATTGAGTTTACCAACGGAATACAAAGCAAGAACTCTCAAGTGTGATGTTCTGCTTTTTAAGATCCACAAAGCCGAGCATCAGGAATGCAATACAGCTGGGTATACTAGTAACCATGCAGATCTTTTGATC
Source organism: Nerophis lumbriciformis (assembly GCF_033978685.3). NCBI lineage: Eukaryota > Metazoa > Chordata > Actinopteri > Syngnathiformes > Syngnathidae > Nerophis > Nerophis lumbriciformis. The sequence goes on from NC_084576.2 coordinate 13,508,391, forward strand.
TGGAAAATTAGATTATAATATATTCCTTTGATTTATGTTTTTTTAAGTCTCATTAAAATCCTGCTAAAATGCAACTCAGCAACTAGATGTCTCTTTTAACTCTGGCTCCAAGAGTAGGTTTAACACTTTATAACTAAATAATGCTGGCAGGGTGAGTCACAATATAGCCGTATGTGTGCTGTCATACGCCACAATGACAAACAAAACCGCAGCACAAACACATTTGGCTTGTAGATCCTCCGAGTGAAGCCCGACTTCTTTTAAAAATGATACATAGCGTAACTGCGCGGTTGCTTTTGCACCCCAGAAAGCAAAAGCAAGTGGAGGTGACATCTTACCAAGGTGTTAAATGACTTGCCTTCACAAAATCATCACCCCATGCTTCCACTGCTGTAAAAACCACACAATGCATGAGAGAAGGTAAGCGATGACAAGAGACTGTCAAGAAAAACACAATAGACACAAGTTAGAACAATTACAGGTGCAATAATAAACGGTTAGTGTCACATTTTAATTACCATAAAAGCGTGATTGATAAATGCGCTTTAACACAATACCTCACGGTGATACCACCGTATTTTTCGGACTATAAGGCGTACTTAAAATCCTTTCATTTTCTCAAAAATAATAATAACACAGTGCACCTAATGTACGGCATAATTCTGGTTGCGCTTACCGACCTCAAAGCAATCTTATTTGGTACATGGTGTAATGTTGAGTGTGACCAGTAGATGGCAGTCACACATAAGAGATACGGCAGTAAACAACACCAAAACTTAAAATGTTCCATTGAGAATATAGAACATTACACACGGCGCTCAAAAATCTGTCAAAAATGTTTTTAGTACGACTTCAGTAAGCTATGAAGCCGCACCGCTTGATGGATTGTCGGAGTATTAAACATACAAATATTATTATGGTGTGTGTATAAGGTAGGGATGTCCCGATCCAGGTTTTTGTACTTCCGATCCGATACTGATATTGTTTTTGCACTTCCGATCCGATACCGATACTGACCGATACCGATACTGACCGATACTGGCCTATCCGAGCATGTATTAAAGTTTAAAGTTATTTAGCCTACTTAGTTGTCAGAATCATGTTGAAAAGGGTTTTAGTACTCTTGATAACAACTAGCCAGCTAAATTAGGTGAGTTTGAATAATACACAATGGTTGGTAACAAGAAACTGACCTGTTTATTCGAGGATAAACACAAAATAGACAAAATTATACATGACAAACAGAAATGGCATCATTGAACTAGGGCTGGGCGATATGGCCTTTTTTTAATATTGCAATATTTTAAGGCCATATCGCGATACACAATATATATCTCGATATTTTGCCTTAGCCTTGAATGAACACTCGATGCATATAATCACAGCAGTATGATGATTCTATGTGTCTACATTAAAACATTCTTCTTCATACTGCATTAATATATGCTACTTTTGAACTTTCATGCAGAAAAGGACATCACAACTAAAAAAATCACTATTTTTTTCATACGGTGTTGATGTGGAAATGTTTGCCTCGGCATTTTGATGGTGTGGACGTGTGGCACCGAACGGAGATAAGCGTCTCGACAGACGTTACAATATTTGAACAATGATGACGAAAACTGTTTTCTCTGTCGTGTCCTTGTGTCAAAAATTGTTATGCGCTTATTTTTTTATTTGATTTTGTGCGTGGCATAGATTTGCCGTGCGCAGAGGACGCTTGAGCAGTGCGCAATTGCACAGGCGCGCACCTTAGCGGCTGCGCTAGCATCACAGCTAACGTTAGCCATGCTGCTACCTCTCTACTGGGAGAGGACGTATACGTATGTGACGTATGACGTGACAGTATGTGACGTGTGTAAGAAAGTGCGCTTGCTGTCTGTGAGAAGGAGACACAGGAAAGAGTGAGAAGAGCCTGTCGTGTAATGCCAGCAGCTAAAAGCAACTGCTGTGGATGTGTTGAAGGTGTGCTGGAAAATGCGGAACGGAAATTAGGGAGCAGCAGAAAAGTGGAATGTATTATTTAAATCGGTGTGTTGGAAAACACGGACCGGAGTTTTTTTTAAACTGGATCTAGATCGGCATTTTCCCATGCCTTGCCGATACGCTATTCTTGGCAAATATCGGCGGCCGATCCGATCCAAATATCGGATCGGGACATCCCTAATGAGGCGCACTTAAAATCCTTTCATTTTCTCAAAAATAATAATAACACGGTGCACCTAATGTACGGCATAATTCTGGTTGCGCTTACCGACCTCAAAGCAATCTTATTTGGTACATGGTGTAATGATGAGTGTGACCAGTAGATGGCAGTCACACATAAGAGATACGTGTAAACTACATTGACACCAGTAAACAACACCAAAACTTAAAATGTTCCATTGAGAATATAGAACATTACACACGGCGCTCAAAAATCTGTCAAAAATGTTTTTAGTACGACTTCGGTAAGCTATGAAGCCGCACCGCTTGATGGATTGTCGGAGTATTAAACATACGAGTATTATTAGGGTGTGTGTATAAGGACTGCAAAATGGCACCTATTAGCAGACATTATCTGGCGTTTTGTTTTGCAATGTTATGCAAAACCAACTTTTCTTACCTTCTGGTACATGCTGATGTGTATTTGGGATCTGCATAAGTCCTGAAAATGTGTAGTCCGTGTCGACACCGTAGTCTCTACCTTCTTGTGTGGCATTGATCTTCTGCTGTTGCCATTTCTAATATAAAGTAGCGTAAAGTTCTTACTTATATCGGTCAGTAGACTAGCTATCAAAGCGCTAAAAACTGTAGTGGGTTTACATAATTCACCCACGGAACTTTAGTTATTAGAAGGTTCCGGTCAGACGGTTTTTCACGGGACACATTTCCTTTGATGTTGCACTAGTAAACCACAGATGAGAAGACGCTGCTCCGTTGTTGATTTAAGTCAAGTCTGAATGTCACAGTTAGCTCCGTCTTTTGACACTTCTTCCACTCCCGTCCTTGCACGCTACACCGCTACAACAAAGATGACGGGGAGAAGACGCTGTCGAAGGTGAGCCACGTAAATAAGACCGCCCACAAAACAACGCATCCTGAAGCGACGCTCAGAAAGCTACTTGAAGATGATCTGTAAAACATAATCTATGCATCATTTTGACCAAAGAACCACCATTACATGTTATGTACACCACAAGATAGTGTTTTAAATTTAGGAAAAAATCATAATATGACCCTTTTAATGCGCCTTATAATCAGGTGCGCCTTTGGTAAGAAAATAGACCCGCTCATCAGCAGTGCGCCTTATAATCCGGTGCGCCCTATGGTCCGAAAAATACGGTACTCATTTCCTGGAGAAAAAGCTAGCGCTCTAATTACTAGCTAACTTAAAGGCTAACATAAATATATGACACATTAACATATTTCCCCGTTACAAATGCCATACCCCAATACAGGGCTTGGCGATATGGCTGAATATTGTATCACGATATAAGGGTTTTATATCAGTCGATGTCGATTATTATTGATATTTTTTATGACCTATTAAAAATAAGGACTAGGAGAAAAATATATTAAATGTAAACATTTTTATCTAAAATGTAACCTTCCTTTGATTATAAACCCCTCAGCTATCAAGGCAGAAAGGACAGGAAATGTCAACACAAGCATGAAAAACACGCAATCAATGTAAACAAAATTCTAAAATCACATTGACCACTTGACAAAAATCTCTTAAAATGAAGGTAAAAAAATAAGCAATATATAAGAAATGCTTCATAAAAGTGTAACTATTTAGTGCGAAGCGTGAAAATGTAGACATAGAGAAACCTATATTTTCTGCATGTTTAGTGCCATGAAGTTAGGGCCGTGAGCGCGGCCAAGGTGGTCCACGTTGGTCTGACTACGGTCCGTTTTAAAAAAAAATCCATCCTGTCGAGGTGACTTTTCCCGTTGTATCAACAATTTTTCGCTCTCTGCAGCACATATTTTTAGATTCTCTTCTCACTCCACGGAAAGAATCAACCGCGAGACAACAAGATGGCGCAACCAAAATCATTGTTGATACTGTTACATGATTGGCTGTTGGCGTGTCACGCCCACGAATCAGCGATAACTTCCTGTGTTGCTCAGTTACCGGAGAGCGAGTACCTTTGCAACTTAAGGTTTCTTCCTAAATATAATAGAAAAACAAATGATTGAACATTTTATCCCACGCGTTTTCATTGATATCGATTACGTGTCTATTGTGATATATATTGATATTGTTATATAATCCAGCCTTACCGCAATCTACATTTGCATAAACACATTTCTGTAGTTAAGCTATTCAATTGTGTACATTAAATACGCAGGTTGTGCTCTCTTGGGACAGAGTGGTAGATTTGAAGATCCATACAAGGACCCGTTTTGTCTTCATCACTGAAGCTTTGTTCACACTGCAGGTCAATTCTGATTATTTTGCCTATATGCGACCTGTATCAGATTTTTTCATGTCAAGGTGAACAGTGCAATTCCGAATTTGTCATATACAAGACAGGCCTTTTTTGGGTGTGGATACAGATGGGATATGTATGCGATGCGTCCCCAATGTGAACACCACTGGGTTCAGGTCATGTTCATCCGACCAGAACGTCATCAAAAAGCGATAGGCGTCATAATTATTCGCCAAATTAGACGGTTACAAAATAAATAGTTGACAACAGAGAAGAAAACAGGTGAAAAGTTTAGATAATAGTGAGTCATATATTGGAATATGGGATCCATTATTTAAATTTGTTTGAGCTATTAAATGAACCTAAAATATGACTTATTTTATCCTTCCTTCGACCTGCCGATATTATCGGCCGATAAATGTAATATCGGAAATTATCGGTATCGTTTTTTTTATTATCGGTATCGTTTGTTTTTTTTGTTTTTTTTTTATCAAATCAACATAAAAAACACAAGATACACTTACAATTAGTGCACCAACCCAAAAAACCTCCTTCCCCCATTTACACTCATTCACACAAAAGGGTTGTTTCTTTCTGTTATTAATATTCTGGTTCCTACATTATATATCAATATATATCAATACAGTCTGCAAGGGATACAGTCCGTAAGCACACATGATTGTGCGTGCTGCTGGTCCACTAATATTACTAACCTTAATTTGACTAATTTTCATTAATTACATAGAATACTAACCTTAATTTGACTGATTTTCATTAATTACTAGTTTCTAAGTAACTGTTTTTATATTGTTTTACTTTTTTTTTATTCAAGAAAATGTTTTTAATGTTTTTAATTTATTTATCTTATTTTATTAATTTTTTTTAAAAGTACCTTATCTTCACCATACCTGGTTGTCCAAATTAGGCATAATAATGTGTTAATTCCACGACTGCATATATCGGTTGATATCGGTATCGGTTGATATCGGTATCGGTAATTAAAGAGTTGGACAATATCGGAATATCGGATATCGGCAAAAAGCCATTATCGGACATCCCTAATTAATATTGATACTGTTGCTGATATTATTCATTTATTATTGTGTATCATTTTGTTGTAATGATTAATAAAAATAAAAATAAATGTTTTATTTAAAAAAAGTTTTTAATAACATTGGGTGCCAGTTCTATGATTAACTACATTCCTCCATAAAATAGATAAACAGCTCTGATAAATTTCTATATTACTTAAAAGAAAAATGGTTTTGTTTAATAAAATTCTACTCAAACATTTAATAAAGTCAAATACAAATAAGGCATGGAAAAAAAGAAAAGAAAAAAAAAAGCGATACACGTCAGAATTTTCGCCAAATTAGACGGTTACAAAATAAATAGTTCACAACGGAGCAGAAAAGAGGTGAAAATAATGTTTTGGGAACTCACATGAAAGTTCCACCACTCCTGTCTCAGACTGCTCGGCCACAGACACGCACTCAGACATCAAAGCAAAATATCCAATAAAACTGTCAGAGCCAAAATACTTGTCCTCTTCCTTCTTAATCGTCTACGTGCAAAAATTTGGTTCAGAAAATGTTGACTTTGACTGCACAAAATCTTTGAAATTGCCACAAATGCGCCAGTACTGAGACAGATGAGAGTGGAAGCCACGTTTACTCCCGTAAACCCTGCAGTGCTTGCGACGTCATGACGTCATGTCTGCATGTGGGTCAGATTGCATTCACATTAGAAATCTATTTTTTTTGTTATGTGAAGGGCCACTAAAAAGATCAGATTTGACAAATAAATGTTTGAAATGACAAAAAAATCAGAATTGGACATCCGACCTTGCATCGGACAGTGTTTTTCAACCACTGTGCCGTGAGATACAGTCTGGTGTGCCGTGGGAGATGATCTAATTTCACCTATTTGGGCTAAAAATATTTTTTGCAAACCAGTAATTATAGTCTGCAAATGATGTGTTGTTGTTGAGTGTCTGTGCTGTCTAGAGTTTGGCAGAGTAACCGTGTAATACTCTTCCATATCAGTAGGTGGCGGTCGGTAGCTAATTGCTTTGTAGATGACGGGAACAGCGGGAGGCAGTGTCCAGGTGAAAAGGTGTCTAATGCTTAAACCAAAAATAAACAAAAGGTGAGTGCTCCTAAGAAAAGGCATTGAAGCTTAGGGAAGGCTATGTAGAACGAAACTAAAACTGAACTCGCTACAAAGTAAACAAAAACAGAATGCTGGACGACAGCAAAGACTTACTGTGGAGCAAATACTGCGTCCACAATGTACATACGTACATGGTATGACAATCAACAATGTCCCCACAAAGAAGGATAAAAACAACTGAAATATTCTTGATTGCTAAAACAAAGTAGATGCGGGAAATATCGCTCAAAGGAAGACATGATACTGCTACAGGAAAATACCAAAAAAAAGACAAAAAGACACCAAAATAGGAGCGCAAAACGAGAACTAAAACACTACAAACAGGAAAACAGCAAAAAACTCCAAATAAGTCATGGCGTGATGTGACAGGTCGTGACAGTACACCTACTTTGAGACAAGAGCTATATTGATGCATGCTTGGTTATGGTTTAAAGTCATATCCAACAATTGCGACAACAACTTTTTACTGTCAGCCGAGTTTCGTTTTTTAATGAAAAAAAAATGTGCCTTGGCTCAAAAAAGGTTGAAAAATACTGGCCTAAGAAACACTCTAAAACCTTTATAAATCAAAACTGATGAAGATGAACGTATTCAAACACTCAAATTACAATATTTTTGGCTTTTAAGAAGCCAGAAAAATATGTAATGTTTCTTCTGCCAAAAAAAGTGTATTGTGTGTGTTGTTTATTTACTTGGTTAAAAGATTGAAGGTTAAAAGTCATTTTTGAACACATTCAACAATACCTTAGTGTGTCAAACGCATTTTAGCTCAGGGCAGCATGGAGGAAAATCTATTCCCAAGTGGGCCGGAATGGTAAAATCATGGCATGATAACTTAAAAATAAAGACAACTTCAAGTTCTTTTCTTTGTTTTACTTTGGCCAAAAATAGAACAAGCACATTCTGAAAACGTACAAATCACAAATAATCCTCTGGACAAAACACTTCAAATTTGTTGAAAATTCTGAGGAAATTGATGAAGTTTCAAAAACACAATGAGCTTAGACTTGGTCTCAGGGTATCTACAAAACCAGGATTAAACTTTAAGTCACAGTCTTTTTCGGATTGAACACAAATCACAACATGTAAACTCTTCTAGGTATCAAATACCTCCTTTGTCATGTCCACATATCAATCCAGAGCTAACTCACTAAACCGTAAGAAATGGAGGTGAAAACTATTCAAACGGGTTAAGTTTACTTTTCTCGTGTTTACTTTGGCCAAAAATAGAACAAGCACATTCTGAAAACGTACAAATCACAAATAATCCTTTGGACAAAACACTTCAAATTTGTTGAAGATTCTGAGGAAATTGATGCAGTTTCAAAACCACAATGAGCTTAGACTTGGTCTCAGGGTATCCACAAAACCAGGATTAAACTTTAAATCACAGTCTTTCTGGGATTGAACACAAATCACAACATGTAAACTCTTCTAGGTATCAAATACCTCCTTTGTCATGTCCACATATCAATCCAGAGCTAACTCACTAAACCGTAAGAAATGGAGGTGAAAACTATTCAAACGGGTTAAGTTTACTTTTCTCGTGTTTACTTTGGCCAAAAATAGAACAAGCACATTCTGAAAACGTACAAATCACAAATAATCCTTTGGACAAAACACTTCAAATTTGTTGAAGATTCTGAGGAAATTGATGCAGTTTCAAAACCACAATGAGCTTAGACTTGGTCTCAGGGTATCCACAAAACCAGGATTAAACTTTAAATCACAGTCTTTCTGGGATTGAACACAAATCACAACATGTAAACTCTTCTAGGTATCAAATACCTCCTTTGTCATGTCCACATATCAATCCAGAGCTAACTCACTAAACCGTAAGAAATGGAGGTGAAAACTATTCAAACGGGTTAAGTTTACTTTTCTCGTGTTTACTTTGGCCAAAAATAGAACAAGCACATTCTGAAAACGTACAAATCACAAATAATCCTCTGGAAAAAACACTTCAAATTTGTTGAAGATTCTGAGGAAATTGATGCAGTTTCAAAAACACAATGAGCTTAGACTTGGTCTCAGGGTATCTACAAAACCAGGATTAAACTTTAAGTCACAGTCTTTTTCAGATTGAACACAAATCACAACATGTAAACTCTTCTAGGTATCAAATACCTCCTTTGTCATGTCCACGTATCAATCCAGAGCTAACTCAACAAACCGTAAGAAATGGAGGTGAAAACTATCCAAACGGGTTAAGTTTACTTTTCTCGTGTTTGACAGAGACATTTTGTTCAAAGCAGAAGACATAAAACGACAGGTTTTAAGTTCATGTGGGTCAAGGAGGAGGAGCCACAGTTTCCCTTTACTGTGTACCTCTTGCTTGGCATCGGTATAAACCGTTTGCTTGCCTAACAGAATTGCTATTGTGACATCCAGTGGACAAATTTAGAACAGCAGTTTATTTCGTTCAAAAAAAAAGCAGCTCATTTTTATACTTGGCAAACTCATCACGCGGGGCGGATAAAAACAGCCGGATCCGGACCGCGGGTCGTACGTTTGACACCCCCGCCTGAGACTTTCACTTCCTTTATTGTCATTCAAATTTTAACTTTACAGTACAGATAAGAACGAAATGTCGTTGCATAAGCTCGTTGTAGTGCAGGATAAAAGAGCAATAAGAAGTGTTTGCATTTACAAAATTGACAGATATAAATAGATTACTGTACATATAAATATATTTCACTTTTGCATGTGCATCCACGTTTTTGGATGTATATTATATTGTCCTTATAGTCCGTGATAACAACGATAATCGTGATAATTTTGGCCACAATAACCGTTCGTATATCGTTAAATCCCTATTGTTACGTCACTTTTTTGTATTTTAGCAGTATAACTTCCTAATGTGAACCCCTAACCTTCAAAAACTGTGTTTACCCGTGAGCCATTATGCTACTAAATGTGTCCTACAATAATTAGCTTACACAGTTCTTACTGTAACACTACTCTTTCACTGATATATTTATTTATTTACTTTAACATAATCTAATCTAATGTGGATTAACTGGTACAATATCTGCTTAGTTTGTAGACTAGTTTCATATTTCTTGTAGTATATTCATTAGTTTTATATTGTTTGTTTTGTAAATGCACTTTAACAGAACAGCTACCTTTATCCTCTGCATGCTTCATGTTTTAAAGGCCTACTGAAACCCACTACTACCGACCACGCAGTCTGATAGTTTATATATCAATGATGAAATCTTAACATTGCAACACATGCCAATACGGCGGGGTTAGTTTACTAAAGTGCAATTTTAAATTCCGCGCGACATATCCTGCTGAAAACGTCTCGGTATGATGACGTCTGCGCGTGACGTCGCGGATTGTGGAGGACATTTTGGGACAGCATGATGGCCAGCTATTAAGTCGTCTGTTTTTATCGCAAAATTCCACAGTATTCTGGACATCTGTGTTGGTGAATCTTTTGCAATTTGTTCAATGAACAATGGAGACAGCAAAGAAGAAAGCTGTAGGTGAGAAGCGGTGTATTGCGGCCGACTTTAGCAACACAAACACGGCCTGTGTTTCATTGTTTACATTCCCGAAAGATGACAGTCAATCTTTACCATTGGCCTGTGGAGAACTGGGACAACAGAGACTCTTACCAGGAGGACTTTGAGTTGGATACGCAGACGCGGTACCGTGAGTACGCTTCCAAACATTTGATCGCTTGCCCGTACGTGCGTGCCGCTATGTGCATGTCACGTAAATAATTCAATGTATACACCCTGATGATTATCTTGTGTGATGACTGTATTATGATGATAGTATATATGATAATATATATCTGTATCATGAATCAATTTAAGTGCACCCCGACTTAAACAAGTTGAAAAACGTATTCGGGTGTTACCATTTAGTGGTCAATTGTACGGAATATGTACTTCACTGTGCAACCTACTAATAAAAGTCTCAAAAAGTCTCACGTACGTAACTTTGGGGACTTTGGGGAAATATATGTGCTGTATGAACTTTGGGGAGGTGAACGGTACTTTGGGCTGTGGGATTGAGTGTGTTGTGCAGGTGTTTGAGTTGTATTGGCGGGTTATATGGACGGGAGGGGGGAGGTGTTTGTTATGCGGGATTAATTTGTGGCATATTAAATATAAGCCTGGTTGTGTTGTGGCTAATAGAGTATGTATATGTCTTGTGTTTATTTACTGTTTTAGTCATTCCCAGCTGAATATCAGGTCCCACCCGCCTCTCACAGCATCTTCCCTATCTGAATCGCTCCCACTGCCCTCTAGTCCTTCACTCTCACTTTCCTCATCCACAAATCTTTCATCCTCACTCAAATTAATGGGGAAATCGTCGCTTTCTCGGTCCGAATCCCTCTCGCTGCTGGTGGCCATGATTGTAAACAATGTGCAGATGTGAGGAGCTCCACAACCTGTGACGTCACGCTACTCGTCTGCTACTTCCGGTACAGGCAAGGCTTTTTTTATCAGCGAGCAAAAGTTGCGAACTTTATCGTCGATGTTCTCTACTAAATCCTTTCCGCAAAAATATGGCAATATCGCGAAATGATCAAGTATGACACATAGAATGGACCTGCTATCCCCGTTTAAATAAGAAAATCGCATTTCAGTAGGCCTTTAAGACAATACAACTTTCTATTCAATTCTATTCTTTAAAAAAAAAAAAAAGGAAGCTTGTCACTAAATCAAGAATGTTCAAAGTCTGGCCAAGGGTCCATTTGCAGCCTGCAGCTTATTGTGTCTTGGCCCACGGCATAAGCCAAAAAGAGAATTAAACACAGCCTGCAACGGAAGAGAACAAAGAAATCAGATGTGTTGAAAGTTGAATGTAAGACATCACACCAAAATTAACAACCTAAAAGCCCCATAAAAAAAAAGATGCATGCAGTGTTTTTTCTAAAATATGCTGAACTGCTTTGTTCGTATATCTTGACACACTGGATTGATTTGAGTGTGAATGTGGGTGCCATTTCCACTCACCTCTTGCTTATTTAATCCAAAGCCGCTCAGGATATGCTCAGCAGTGAATATATGTTTTTGTAATATTTTATACTGTTATGTTGTATTTTCTCTATGGCCCTAATCTTCCCATACATTAATTTATTAGTGGTGGCCCACCACCACAAATAGACTTGCTACCTGTTCACCGTCGCTCATAAACACATTATAAAGGGACCGTCTGTGAATTAGGTATATAACAATGAACGATATAACCACAGTAAAACTCCCAACGGTGAGCATTACCATTTTAAATTTAAAAAAAATGTGATCAATAACTGCACTTTGATGAACTCACGGACTGACTGAAGCCAGCTCGCTATCTTAAATACTGACATGAAACAAGAGATATTAACGTCTTTCCCCATTAAAGATATAACCCAATCTAAACTTATATAAACACATTGCTGTCTGAGCAACTAAGATATTCTATTGTGCACATTGAACCTACAAGCTGTGCTCTCTTAGAACAGAGTGATCGTTCGAAACTCACGAGTTATACATGACGGAGGTGTTGTTACGGTGCATTCAAGGACCATTGAATAGAGTAGGACGCCACAACGTCGGTCAAAATTTTTTTTATAATTATAGATTGAATTTCTAACACACTTTTCATTTACAGGTATCGGAGTACCCTTTGAGAAAAAAGAGGAACATTTAGAAAAAAAATACAAAGTGCTGCCACGCAAACCCCGAAAGAAAATTTAGAAAATTCAAGACTACATTTCCTGTAACTGGGTGCATTTCTACACTATTTTTTACCTTTAGATTTATTCTAATCAACCAACCTCTTTTGGCTGTCTTTTTGAGACTTGCATGTCAAATGTTATGTACCACAGATTTTTTTTGTTTTTTTCGTAGATCATTTACTAACATTTTGATCATTGAAAATGTCATGTAACATTCTATAAGATGCATGTAAAGAACACAGAAAACGTTTCCCATTTGGCAACTCTATCCTGTAGCCACGCCCCCTCGGGTAATATACTTCCTGTGTTGTGACCACTGTTTACATCCGTCACGTCAAAAATATACCTTCTCGCTGGCTACTAACAAATACTCTAGAACTACAACTGGTTCGGAACTAACAATGTTCAGATTGCAATCATCTAAATACATACTTGCCAACCTTGAGACCTCCGATTTCGGGAGGTGGGGGGTGGGGGCGTGGTCGGGGGTGGGGGCGTGGTTAAGAGGGGAGGAGTATATTGACAGCTAGAATTCACCAAGTCAAGTATTTCATACACACATATATATATATATATATATATATATATATATATATATATATATATATATATATATATATACATATATATATATATATATATATATATATATATATATATATATATATATATATATATATATATATATATATATATAGATATCTACATCCTGAAAATATGCAAACAAAACTGTGTTTAGATAATTGATACTTCAAATTTGCATAAATAGATATTAAGGAATATAACATAACTTGGCTTCTGAGAGTTTCAAAATGTAATGAATAAAATGCTAAAGTTGTTGATAAACAAGCAATTATTTTAATAATTAAATATGGTCATTTTAAATGAATTATTATGATAATTTAAAATCAATTATTTCAAATATGTTTATTATAATGTATAATTCTATGGCTGTATGTAATAATAAGTCACGAAAAAATACAAATACAAATACAATTAATTTTGATGTTTTTAGCAAAATAAAAAAAATAAAAAATGTATTTAGTTTTTAGTTTTTTAATTAATAAATATATTTATTTTTAGGTCAAATAAACATAATAATACAATTTACTGTATCTCTAGTCTGGATGATTTAGTTCTTGTCACCCTGTTGTTCTCCCGTCATGAAAAAAAGGCTGTCCTCACTCAGGTCCGCATGGAGCTGGAGGGGGCGTGGCTTCCAGCTCCGGCTGAAAATCGGGAGATTTTCGGGAGAATATTTGTCCCGGGAGGTTTTCGGGAGAGGCGCTGAATTTCGGGAGTCTCCCGGAAAATTCGGGAGGGTTGGCAAGTATGTCTAAATATGATTAGCAGCAAAGTAGAAAGCCGTCAACATTGTGGCCTGACTGGTAAAATCACAGCACGATAACTTAAAAATAAAGACAACTTCAGATTGTTTTCTTTGTTTAAAAATAGAACAAGCACATTCTGAAAATGTACAAATCATAATGTTGTTGGGGGTTTTTTGCACTTACATGTTGCGGTTCATAGTATTCTATCTTTATTTGTCATTTTTTATACTTTCTGAATAAATTATGTGATAATGTTCATCAGTCAACTTATTGGTGTTAATTTTCAATCTATTAAGCTACAAAAATAATATCAAAATCAAATTACAGGATGTTATTTATGTAGTTTGCTAATTTTCTTTGACTGGTGCACTAACATCACATGTTTTTTTGTTTTTTTTACATATGTAGCATCATCTACACAGATACAAAGAATTGCTATTGCGACATCTAGTGGACACATTTAGAACAGCAGTTTCTTTTATTCAAAAATGTTGGCTCGTTTTTATACTTAGCAAACTCAACATTTAGGCAAGAGGAACAGCGAGTACCTGCGGCTGAGGCGAGCCTTCAACAAATGTTGTTTATTTCGTTTAAAAACGCAGAAGTAATATTTTGACGCGAAAATAAATGTTTAAAAAGAAAGATTTTCGCCTTTTCGCAGGAAAATTCACATGCTTGCATTTAAATAAATATTTTTCCGCTTATCCGAGGTCGGCTCGGGGGGACAGCAGCCTAAGCAGGGAAGCCCAGACTTCCCTCTCCCCAGCCACTTCGTCCAGCTCCTCCCAGGGGATCCTGAGGCGTTCCCAGGACAGACAGGAGACATAGTCTTCCCAACGTGTCCTGGGTCTTCCCCGTGGCCTCCTACCAGTCGGACGTGCCCTAATCACCTCCCTAGGGAGGCGTTCGGGTGGCATCTTGACCAGATGCTCGAATCACCTCAAAGTACAAACCAATATTTAAACCAATGATTTAGCCATTAAAACAGATAAAATACCAAGACTAAAACACTCTCGGTGAAGCATAAGAAACACAAAACATGCAAAATAGTGGCTTTTCTAACGGTATGTTTATTTATTTTAGTTATTTCAAAAACTTGGTTAAAAGTGTGTGCATGAGTACTTTTTGAGCACATTCGACAATACCGCGATGGTAATGATAACCGTGATCATTTTGGTCACGATAACCGTGATATGAAATGTTCATATCATTCCATCCTTTCTGTGAACGTATCTTGTTGTTAGAACTCCTGCAAACAACTGCAAAGTAATAAGTGAAAATAGCTATAAGTCAGCTGGGAACAAAAAGTCTAGAAAGGTTTTCTAAAGTGTATGTCTACAACAGGGGTCTCAAACGTACGGAACAGGTTTTATCCGGCCCGCGGGATGAGTTTGCTAAGTATAAAAACGAGCCGAAATTTTTGAATGAAAGAAACTGCTGTTCTAAATGTGTCCACTAGATGTCGCAATAGCAATTATTTGTATCTGTGTAGATCAGAGGTCCCCAAACTACGGCCCGCGGGCCGGATCCGGCCCCCCAGCATCCTAAATCCGGCCCACGAGAAGTCCCAAATTAATTATTTTATAAAAAAAAATTTATTTAATTTTTTTTTTAATAAATCTTACCTTTCTAATCCATTTTCTACCGCTTGTTACTCTCTGTGTCTCCTAGCCGCTCAGGCAAATCATATTGTCTAAAAATTAATTTTCCCATCGATAACGTGACAATGTTAAATGTCAAAACGGAATAAAAAGACAATATATATATATATATATATATATATATATATATACACACACAGCCTGGCCCCCGGACAAATTTTTTTAACCCAATGCGGCCCCCGAGTCAAAAAGTTTGAGGACCCCTGGTGTAGATGATGCTACATATGTAAAAAAAATCAACAAAAAAAACACATGATGTTAGTGCACCAGTCGAAGAAAATGAGCAAACTACATACATAACATCCTGTAATTTGATTTTGACATTATTTTTGTAGCTTGATAGATTGAAAATTAACACCAATAAGTTGACTGATGAACATTATCACATAATTTATTCAGAAAGTATAAATAATGACAAATAAAGATAGAATACTATTAAACGCAACATGTAAGTGTAAAAAAAAAAAACAACAACATTATGATTTGTACATTTTCAGAATGTGCTTGTTCTATTTTTAAACAAAGAAAACAATCTGAAGTTGTCTATATGTTTAAGTTATCGTGCTGGGATTTTACCAGTCTGGCCCACTAGGGGGTAGATTTTTCTCCATGTGGGATCTAAAATGAGTTTGACACCCCGAGTCTACAACCAGAATGGACAGCATGTTGACAAGAGGCACAAGATTGTCACAGTTTAAGCAGATTAAAAACATATTTAAGGAATAGTTTCTGCTGAAGGATCTACAACAACAAGCGGTGAAGACTCCCAGTCAGGATTGGTTCAGGGGACTGCAGGGGACAAGAAAACTACAGCGCAGCCTTCGGTAAGCAGCTCTGCCCTGCTCAGCAGCACAGGTGCTGAGTCAGCCAAACACGGTGGCTTACCACCAGAGGTCTCAGTCAAGGGCAGGACAGTTGAAAGGTCACTGCTTGCTGCCTTGCTATACAAACAGGGCCTCAGTAAGTAATACATTCACCCTCCGAGCTTACATCAGACCACTTGTAGTACTCGGACGTCCACGCATCTGGTTCTTTTTTGATACTCTTTGGTTTTGTGTGTATACAGTAAACATTACAAAATTAAATCCCACTTTTTTTTTTATCTTTGAAAAAAATAAATTAAAATTAAATTAAAAAAGGCAACACATTAAAAAAAAAAATTGAATTATTTTGTGTATAAATCAACAAATGTGACTGAAAGAAGACTTTTACAATTTACATATTATTTTCTGCAGTTTTCATCAAGGGTGAAGGTGGTGTGGTCTGACGACAGTCTGTTTAAAAAAAAAAACGCCATATTGTCGAGGTGGCCTGTCCTGTTTTATTGACAATGTCTTTGCTCTCTGCAGCACTCATTTTTACTTTCTCTTCTCACTCAACGCAAAAGAATCAACCGCAAGACAACAAGACGGCGTAACCAAACTTGATAGTTGACACTGTTACGTGATTGGCTGGTAGCCATGATAAGTGATAATTTCCTGTATTGCTCGGTTACAGAAAATGCAACCAACCTTGCTTCGTAACTTCCGGTTTCTTCCGACGAAGTAAAATGGTGGCGACTTGTCCAGGGTGTACCTCGCCTTCCGCCCGATTGTAGCTTAGATAGGCTCCAGCGCCCCCCGTGACCCCGAAGGGACTAAGCGGTAGGAAATGGATGGATGGATGGATATATATATATATATATATATATATATATATATATATATATATATATATATATATATATATATATATATATATATATATATATATATACATATATATACAGTACAGGCCAAATGTTTGGACACACCTTCTCATTTTTCGCACACTTTTGGCATTCTCTCGATGAGCTTCAAGAGGTGAACATGAAATGGAAAAACCCGAAATGGTTTTCACTTCACAGGTGTGCTTGAAGCTCATTGAGAGAATGCCAAGAGTGTGTAAAGCAGTAATTAGAGCAAGAGGTGTCTATTTTGAAGAAACTAGAATATAAAACATGTTTTCAGTTATTTTTTTGTTAAGTACATAACTCCACGTGTGTTCATTCACAGTTTTGATGCCTTTAGTGACAATCTACAATGTAAATAGTCATGAAAATAAAGAAAACGCATTGATTGAGAAGGAGTGTCCAAACTTTTGGCCTGTAGTGCAGTGGTTCTCAAATGGGGGTACGCGTACCCCTGGGGGTACTTGAAGGTATGCCAAGGGGTACGTGAGATTTAAAAAAAAAAATGTCTGTCAAAAAGAACTGTGAAAAGAAATGCAACAATGCAATATTCAGTATTGACAGCTAGATTTTTTTGTGGACATGTTCCATAAATATTGATGTTAAAGATTTCTTTTTTTGTGAAAAAATGTTTAGAATTAAGTTCATGAATCCAGGTGGATCTCTATTGCAATCCCCAAAGAGGGCACTTTAAGTTGATGATTACTTCTATGTGTAGAAATCTTTATTTATAATTGAATCACTTGTTTATGTTTCAACAAGTTTTTAGTTATCTTTATATCATTTTTTCCAAATCATTCAAGAAAGACCACAACAAATTAGCAATATTTTGCACTGTTTTACAATTTAATAAATCAGAAAAACTGATGACATAGTGCTGTATTTTACTTCTTTATCTCTTTTTTTCAACCAAAAATGCTTTGCTTTGATTAGGGGGTACTTGAATTTAAAAAAAAATGTTCACAGGGGGTACATCACTGAAAAAAGGTTGAGAACCACTGCTGTAGTGTATATATAGCAAACTTTTTATTCTTAATTCATTAACTTACTTTTTTTTATATCTATTTTGTGTGTTTGTGGAGATATATATTGATATAGTTTTATGGCCCATCCCTAAGCAGATATATTCTATGTTATGACATTCATTTTGAACAATTTTTGGAATAAAATCTGCTACAATTAATTATATTATTACAGAATAAGGTGCCGCAGCTAAGTGTGCGTTACTTGCACCCGGTTTTATTGACAGTGCATGCGAACCCATCAGAAAGGCGGCCGGAAATTGAACACTTGCTGTGAGATACCAAGCAAAAGCCAAGAGTGATTCATTGCACACGTGATAACCCCAATGGCCTCCAACCAAAAATGTCAAATCAAAACAAGTCTGGATTATTATTGTGTATTATACAATGGCAGGGATGATTTCATATTTTGGGATTTATTAGTGACTTTTTTTTTGTGCCAACATGACGAGTAAACAGGGTTTTTTTTCGCCAGTGCCCAGTTAACTGCGTTCTTAAACATTATCTGCCAGGCTCAAGATTCTGCATGTGACCTCCAGGTCTCACAGTGGAACGCTGGAATCTCCATATTGATGGTGGCGCTCTAATAAACAATGACTCATGTTTCCAAATGCTTCTGTCAGTCAAAAAGAAGACTAAGCATTGCCTGGGGGAGATTGATTCCTCGGCATCCGAAAAAGTTATACTATACTTGTATAGCGCTTTTCTACCTTGAAGCATACTTGCCAACCTTGAGACCTCCAATTTCGGGAGGTGGGGGGTGGGGGTGGCGGGGGCGTGGTTGGGGGCGTGGTTAAGAGGGGAGGAGTATATTTACAGCTAGAATTCCCCAAGTCAAGTATTTCATATATATATATATATATATATATATATATATATATATATATATATATATATATATATATTTATATATATATATATATAAAAGAAATACTTCAATTTCAGTGTTCATTTATTTACACATATACACACACATAACACTCATCTACTCATTGTTGAGTTAAGGGTTGAATTGTCCATCCTTTTTCTATTCTCTGTCACTATTTTTCTAACCATGCTGAACACCCTCTCTGATGATGCATTCTGTTTCGTCTCCTTGTTGTGCGCGCAGTTGTGCACTGCAGTCTCTAAAAGCCCTAGATGTTAATGTCACATATGCATGTACAGTAGATGGCAGTATTGTCCTGTTTAAGAGTGTCACAACATTGCTGTTTACGGCAGACAAACTGCTTTACGGTAGACGAAAACGTGACTGCTGTTGTTGTGTGTTGTTGCCGTGCTGGGAGGACGTTAATGAAACTGCCTAACAATAAACCTGGAGGGGGCGTGGCCTCCAGCTCCGCCTGAATTTCGGGAGATTTTCGGGAGAAAATTTGTCCCGGGAGGTTTTCGGGAGAGGCGCTGAATTTCGGGAGTCTCCCGGAAAATCCGGGAGGGTTGACAAGTATGCCTTGAAGGTACTCAAAGCGCTATTTCACCCATTCACACACACATTCACACACTGATGGCGGGAGCTGCCATGCAAGGCCCTGACCACGACCCATCAGGAGCAAGGGTGAAGCATTTTGCTCAAGGACACAATGGACGTGACTAAGATGGCAGAAGCTGGGGATCGAACAAGGAACCCTCAGGTTGCTGGCCCGGCCGCTCTACCAACCGAGCCACGGCGTAATTCATTAATTATAGGAAGCTTGAGACTACAAAACCTACAGAACCACATGGCGACTAAGAGGTTCGGATTGTCCATTTTGCAAAAATAAATGACTTCAACAATCAATTAGGGACATAGAATCTAAACATAGTCCTCGTGAAATTGTCTCAATCTAACTAGCAAAACATGCTTCATTACACACCGTAGGAGGATACAATAGCTAACCGCTAACAGCAAGCTAGCACCCTGAATGTAAACAAATGCCGTGGGTGGATCTCCACAGACATCGACTGTAACGATAAATACAAAAGCCCTATATATAGTCGATACTACAATGATTACTTACATCAGGGGTAGGGAACCTACAGCTCTAGAGCCAGATGTGGCTCTTTTGAAGATTGCATCTGGCTCTCAGATAAACCTTACCTGACACTGCTTAACACGATAAGTAATGAATAATTCCACTGGTAATCACAGTGTTAAAACAACCACGTATCAACCAGACTACAAAGCCATCAGCAAAACCATGCAGCACCAGAAGTCGCATTAATGGTAAGATAAGAGACTTATTATACTCTAAAAATGTTGGTCTTACTTAAAAATGCACGCATTTAGTTGTATTCATTGTTAAAAAATATTATACGGCTCTCACGGAAATACTTTTTAAAATATTTGGCTTTCATGGCTCTCTCAGCCAAAAAGGTTCCAGACCCCTGACTTACATCAATATTTTTTTTACTATCACATAATCTTTTCTCATGTTTTATTGTTTATAAACCCAGGAAATACGTCCCTGGACACAGGAGAACTTGAAATATGACCAATGTATGATCCTGTAACTACTATTGGATTTGATACCAAAATCTTATGTAAAGTATCCAAACAACAGAAGAATAAGTGATTATTACATGTCAACAGAAGTGTAGATAAAACATGTCAAAACAGAAAATAAAAATATATTAACAGTAGATGAACAATTAGATTAATAATCCATTGCCTACCGCATGTCCCTCATAGTTTTGACAAAATATTACAATTGGAAATGACACAATATGTTATTGCGTACGTCAGCAGCCGAATTAGGAGACTTTGTTTGCTAACTCTTTACAAAAAGAGAAGTTGTTCAAGGGGAACATTATCACAATTTCAGAAGGGTTAAAACCATTAAAAATCAGTTCCCAGTGGCTTATTTTATTTTTCGAAGTTTTTTTCAAAATTTTACCCATCACGCAATATCCCTAAAAAAAGCTTCAAAGTGCCTGATTTTAACCATCGTTATATACACCCGTCCATTTTCCTGTGACGTCACACAGTGATGCCAATACAAACAAACATGGCGCATAGAACAGCAAGATATAGCGACATTAGCTCGGATTCAGACTCGGATTTCAGCGGCTTAAGCGATTCAACAGATTACGCATGTATTGAAACGGATGGTTGTAGTGTGGAGGCAGGTAGCGAAAACGAAATTGAAGAAGAAACTGAAGCTATTGAGCCATATCGGTTTGAACCGTATGCAAGCGAAACCGACGAAAACGACACGACAGCCAGCGACACGGGAGAAAGCGAGGACGAATTCTGTGATCGCCTTCTAACCAACGATTGGTATGTGTTTGTTTGGCATTAAAGGAAACTAACGACTAACAACCTGTAACACCTGTAACAAAATAATGGGGAGACTTCACTCAGGTTAACCATACCTAAATAGACACAAAATACTGCATTACACAAGACTACCCGAATGTACTCGAATGATTGAAAAAAATAAATGTTTTTAAGCTAAATTATTGGTAAACACAGTTTATGTATAATAATTTACGTAAAACTGCGAGTAATGAATAAAGTTTTCATCAATTAATATATTCTGTAGACATACCCTCATTTGCTCTCTTTTTCTGAAAGCTGATCTGTCCAGTTTTGGAGTTGATGTCAGCAGGCCAGGGAAGCTAGGGTCGATATTCTTCTCTTGATCATCTTCGGTGGCATAAGGCAGATTCAATGGGGGTTTGGCGGCAGATTTCTTTGACTTTATCGTTGGAAATGCATCTGCTTTGAGTGTCGCAGGATATCCACACATTCTTGCCATCTCTGTCGTAGCATAGCTTTTGTCGGTAAAGTATGCGGAACAAACGACTGACCATTTCGTCGGCTTTCCCCAAACCCTCGTATTTTGAACAAATTTCGTCCAATTTCTTGCCACTTTCGCATCTTTGGGCCACTGGTGCAACTTGAGTCCGTCCCTGTTTGTGTTGTTACACCCTCCGACAACACACCGACGATGATGTGAAAATGGCGGATCGCTCCGACAGCGAATAATAGAAAGGCGTTTAATTCGCCAAAATTCACCCATTTAGAGTTCGGAAATCGGTTAAAAAAATATATGGTCTTTTTTCTGCAACATCAAGGTATATATTGACGCTTACATAGGTCTGGTGATAATGTTCCCCTTTCACTATGTTATTAAATGCCAAAATTGTTTTTTGATTGCAATAACAAACGTATGTTTCATGTGTCATAAGATTTTTTTTTTTTTAATTACAATTAACGTGTTGTAGTCCTCTTTATTTTGAAAAGTATCAAAAAGTATCAAAATACATAACCAAAGTATTGGTATCGGGGCAGCCCAAGTCTCTTGTTTTCATGTTAGCATTTAAGCGAGCTGGCGCTAGTCAGTCCGTGAGTTAATCAAAGTGCAGTTATCAGTCTCGGTTTATCCATAATTTTAATTTAAAACGGTAATATTAACCTTTGGGAGTTTTACCGTGGTTATCAATAATAGGGTTTATCACTATGATATATATATTTCTCAGGATTGAAATTAGCTATATCAGGATATACAACACTACTACTACTGATCGGAACACACAAAACATTTATATTCAACAAAATTGGGGTGAAAAAATGACAATTTATATGAGTTTCACTTTAAAGGAACAAAAATACACCTGTATAAACAATGAATATCAACTAAGTTAACCATAAAAAAAATGTTTTGTAGCTATATGTGCCAACACATAATTATGATCCTTTCAAGACTTAATATTTTGTGGTACTAGATGGAATCTTCTATATTTATCAACTTCCTGCTGTCCTTGTTTCGTGTTTTTAAGTCCTTCTTGGAAACCAATCACGGCCTAAAAGAGCGAGAGTGGTAGGAGAAGGCCTTTTTCGCTGGGTGATTCAGAGGCACGGTGTAAACGCCAGCTTTCTCTTTCTGACGAGCGTCTTTAATTGCAGCTCCTGACTCGCCCACACACTCCACATTTGTTGGTGGAAGGAGAAGCTGAAGACACTGAGATTAAAGTGGGATGGAGAGTGCGGTGAAAGATGCTGTGGCTGCCCGTTCTACACATAGTGTACAGTATCTCCCTTGTGCAGAGACGCTGACATCCACGGAGGCAGGTGGGACATAGAGTACAGTCCTTTTCTATACTTCCCTTTAAAGTGATGACGTTCATATTATGCAATAACCTGACTAATATAGAAGGTGGGATGGATGAGGTTGGACCAGGGGTGTCAAACTCGTTTTCACTGAGGTCCACATCCCAGTTATGGCTACCCTCAAAGGGCCGCTTGCAACAGTGAATAATAAATAAATATTAATTGATAAGTATTCTCTTCATGATGTTATTACCGTATTGTTCGGACTATAAGGCGCACTTAAAATCCTTTTTTTTTTTTTCAAAAATCGACATTGTCAGTGCCTTATAACCCGGTGCGCCTAATGTACGGTATAATTCTGGTTGTGCTTACCAAACCCCGAAGCAATTTTATTTGGTACATGGTGTAATGATAAGTGTGACCAGTAGATGGCAGTCACACATAAGAGATACGCCAGTAAACAACACCAAAACTTTAAATGTTCCATTGATAATATAGAACATTACGCAAGGCACTCAAAAATATGTCAAAATGGTTTTAGTAGGACTTCGGTAAGCTATGAAGCCGCACCGCTTGATGGATTGTCGACGCATTAAACATACGAGTATTATTATGGTGCGTGTATAGGGACCGCAAAATGGCACTTATTAGCAGGCATCATCTGGCGTTTTGTTTCGCAATATTACGCAAAACCAATTTTTCTTACCTTGTGGTACCTACTGATGTGTATTTGAGACCTGCATTAGTCCTGAAAATGTGCGCGCGTCCGCAATTGTAGTCCGTAGTCAAAAGCTTCTTCTTTTTCTCTACCTTCTTGTTATGTGGCATTCATCTTCCGCTGTTGCCATTTCTAATATAAAATAGCGTAAAGTTCTTACTTACCGTATTTTTCGGAGTATATGACGCTCCGGAGTATAAGTCGCACCGGCCGAAAATGTATAATAAAGAAGGAAAAAAACATATATAAGTCGCATTTTTGGGGGAAATTTATTTGATAAAACCCAACACCAAGAATAGACATTTGAAAGGCAATTTAAAATAAATAAAGAATAGTGAACAACAGGCTGAATAAGTGTACGTTATATGATGCATAAATAACCAACTGAGAACGTGCCTGGTATGTAAACGTAACATATTATGGTAAGAGTCATTCAAATAACTATAACATATAGAACATGCTATACGTTTACCAAACAATCTGTCACTCCTAATCGCTAAATCCCATGAAATCTTATACGTCTAGTCTCTTACGTGAATGAGCTAAATAATATTATTTGATATTTTACGGTAATGTGTTAATAATTTCACACATAAGTCGCTCCTGGGTATAAGTCGCGCCCCCGGCCAAACTATGAAAAAAACTGCGACTTATAGTCCGAAATATACGGTATATCTGTCAGTAGACTAGCTATCAAAGTGTAGTGGGTTTACATAATTCACCCACGGAACTTTAGTTAATAGAGGGTTCCGGTCGGACGGTTTTTCACGGGACACATTTCTGGCGTTGATGTTGCATTATTGAGCCACGTATGGGTGCGCCTGCAGTAATGTTGCACATGATCCGCGTCACGTGAGCTTAAATTCCAAAATCCATAAATTCGGTGTATGAAAAAATTCTGTTTTCTTTTAAAATTTTGTGGCTGTGGCTTATACGGTGAGACTCGTAGTCCGGAAATGATGGTACATTTAGTAAGAAAAATGAAGTGCTTTATTGACGCAAATTATTTCCAGACTTTCCACATTAAGTGATGTGGCGGGCCAGATCTGGCCCCCCGGGCCTTGAGTTTGACACCTGTGGGTTAAACCAACAGAGAGACACACTGAGATTGCTCTAACAGTGACATCCATCACATTTGTCCTCATCCACTGATTAAAACACCCCATAAATTGTTCAATCAAAGAGCCTCTCTCACATATTACACATAAAAGCTCACGTGACGCGGATCATGAGCAACATTACCGCAGACGCTCCGGGGCAGCGCACAAGCTAATGACCGCTGATTGGAAAGCTGCTTCACTGCTTTGCTATCACAACCGGCATCTGCAAACAGCTGATATGGTCATGTACTGTAAAAGCATTCACACATACACAAGTAGGCCGAACAAAACAAAAACATAACAAATATACCCCAATAGTCACACATATACTTTGAATAGTCAGCATCATTCTGTGTGATATCAGGCGAAACATTGAAGGATTCTCGGTTTTGCTTTGACTTTGACAGAGAAATGCAAAGAACTGTGTGTTGTATTAATTTCATGTG
Organism: Nerophis lumbriciformis; assembly: GCF_033978685.3. Taxonomy (NCBI): domain Eukaryota; kingdom Metazoa; phylum Chordata; class Actinopteri; order Syngnathiformes; family Syngnathidae; genus Nerophis; species Nerophis lumbriciformis. The sequence goes on from NC_084576.2 coordinate 13,533,682, forward strand.
CTGGGTGTGGAAAGAAGCTAACCACCAAACAGTAGCTTTTTCTTAGAGTCCCTGGTGGTCTAAAGGTACACGATTGTTCCTTTAATGGCAGAGGGCATGGGTTTGACTCCTGGCCAGATTTGGGCATCTGACATAAATATTAAGCAAAAACCACTTATGCGATTGACTTGCTGCGACGAACTCCGATGAGAAAAAGTTAAGTATTTTTTGTTGTATAATTCGACTTCTAAAATCAGGAGCAGACTAGAATAGGACTGAAAATGTTGCAAGAGAAGAATTTACAAAATATGTTGATTTTAGGACTGGGCCATATGGCTGAAAAATGTATCACAATGTAAGTGTTTTATGATGGTCAATATCGATAATTATTGATATTTTATGACCTATGGAAAGTAAGGTCCAGGAGAAAAATATATTAATTGTAAACATTTGTATTTCAAATGTAACCTTCTTCTGATTATAATCCCCTCAGCTATGAAGGCAGAAAGAAAAGGAAATGTCAACACAACTAAGGAAAACAAACAATGTAAAACTGTAAAATCACACTAAACACTCAACAATAACCTCTTATAATGAAGGTGCAAAAATAAGGAATATGTAAAAATTGCTTAATAAAGTATAACAAAATAGTGCAAAGTGTAAACAAAGAGAAACCTGAGAATAACTATTTTCTACAGGTTTAGTGCCAGGAAATTACGACTGTGTAACATTTAATTTGGTCTGATATTCTAAAATAGGAATTATTTTTTATAGAGTAATTATTATTTAAATATTAATAGACCAAATTAATATTATTTTAAAGTCACACGTTTGTAATATTTCGTATTTTATTTTATTTATATATACTGCACTTGAGTTCCTACCTGTTGTTTCCGATTACCCGAATAGGGAACGGACGAGAGCTGAAAAAAAACAATGAGAGCGGGCGAAGGACTACGGTCCGTTTAAAAAAAAAAGGCCATCCTCTTGAGGGGACTTTTCCTGTTTGTTGACAATTTATACGTTCTCTGCAGCACTCATTTTCTCTTCTCATTCCTTGCAAAGAATAAACAGCGAAACAACAAAATGGCACAAATACACTTGATACTGTTACGTGGTTGGCTGTTAGCGTGTCCCTCCCACTGATCAGTGATCACTTCATGATGTGTTAGGTTACCAGAGTGCCTTTGTTCATGCAACTAAACTTGCTTCATAACTTCTGGTTTCGACCGACCTATATATATATATATATATATATATATATATATATATATATATATATATATAAACTATATATATAATATGTATAAATACATGTATGTATATATATATATATATATATGTGTGTGTGTGTGTATATATATACTGTGTATATATATATATATATATATATACTGTGTATATATGTATATATATACCCATCCATCAATTTTCTACATATATATATATATATATATATATATATATATATATATATATATATATATATATATATATATATATATATATAAATTATGTATATGAAATATATATATATATATATATATATAAAATATACATAGAGTTAGATATCAATCATTGATATGGATATATATATACATATTTTATATGTATATATATATATTTTTTATATATATAGATGTTTATACATACATATATAGTTATGTATATATAAATATATATTTATATATATATATATACATACATATACTGTACATATACATATATATATATATATATATACATATATACATACATATATATATATACACATATTTATACATATATATATATATATATATATATATATATATACATACATACATACATACATACATATATATATATATATATATATATATATATATATATATACATACAAATATACATACATATATTGATATCAATGATTGATATCTTTCGCAATATATATTGATATCGTTTTATTGGCCCAGCACTAGTGTTTGACAGTTACTTTTTCTTTGACTTTTGGCAACATTTATTCTAAAATAAATGTTTACATTTAAAGAACAGTGATTAGCTTATTTTTACACTTGTATAATGTTAAAATTGCATTGGACACGACTTCCATGATGGTGACAGCTGACCCAAAACGTAACTGATTCAGCTGTTTAACAGTAATTGTTTTTTTAAATAACTAACATTCCTTCTTGAAAACACAGTTTTAGATCTAAATAATAGCCATGAGATATCATTACCTTTCAAGTCAATTAGCAATACCTTCAAGATGACAGTATTTTACGTCAAAGTACTTGCAGTTGGCAGCTCCTCTCATGCAGCGTGACTAAACAACTAACCACCAACTGTGGCGTCAACTTGTGTGCACAGAAGGAAAAGGCAGGTGCTGCCATGGTGACCACCACTGTTCGATTTCTATCAAACTTGTGTGACAGTGGCTTTTTCCAACATGCATTCCAAGATACTGGAGCTACAGTGTTTCAGGAACAGTAGAACGTGAAAAGAGAAGAATGTAGAAACGTTAATTTAAGGGTACTTCCAAAGCGGTTAACTGTGACAATTTGACATGTTTTAGACATTTCTTCCACAAGAAGGAGTACCAACAACTGTGGTGGCAAATTGTGTACAAAAACAACAGAAGCTGCCATGGTAAACGTATTTTTATACTTGTTTGACAGCTGCTTCTTGTTTGGTTTTGATGTCATTTCTTCCAAAAGGGTGGGTCAACCTATCAGTGTTGTAAGAACAGAAGAATTTCAAAAGAATATAAAAAAATAGAATCCCGTTTGGATCATTACCTCTGAGGTAGGGACGGAACGATAAATGGTATTAATCATAACCGTCGTAAAACTCCAGACGTTATCATTTTAAATTAAAATTATCGAAAAACCGAGATTGACAACTGCACTTTGGTAAATTCATGGACTGGCTAGCGCCAGCTAGCTAGCATAAATGCTCACATGAAAACAGGAGACATTAACGTCTTTCCCCGTAAGACACAACATACCTCAATCTAAACGTACACAAACACATTACTATCTGATCAACTAAGAAATTGACTTGTGCACAGTACAGACTAAAGTTATCATTCTATACTCAGAGGAATAGGAAAAATAGGTGTTTTTACGGTGCGTTCAAGGACCGCTGAACAGAGTGGTACGCCACAAAGCCCTGCCAGAAATAATAAATTATAATAGGTTTTATTTGTTACGCACTTTTCATTTAAATCAATCTTAAGGTGCTACAGTGCAAATTGATATTTAAAACAATAAAAGCTTAGCCAATGCTAAGACTAAAACACTATCAGTGAAGCATAAGAACAAAAAACATGCAGAAATAATGGGTTTCTAACAGCATGTCAGTTATTTTAATTATTTAAAGAAATAACTTGGTGAAAAGATTTCAGTGTATGTATAACCAACCCATTCAACAATACTGCGATAATACATATATATATATACGGTATATATATATGTATATATATATATATATATATATACATACCTACATACATACATATATATATATATATATATATATATATATATATATATACATACATACATATATACATTGTCTTTTTAATCCGTTTTGACATTTAACATTGTCACGTTATCGATGGGAAAATTCATATTTAGACAATATGATTTGCCTGAGCGGCTAAGAGACACCGAGAGTAACAAGCGGTAGAAAATGGATTAGAAAGGAAAGATTTTTTTTTTTTAATTAACTTGGGACTTCCTGTGGGCCGGATTTTGGATGCTGGGGGGCCGGATCCGTCCCGTAGTTTGGAGGACCCCTGCTTTACACGGATGCATAGAGGGCGCTAACTTTCCAATGTGTTGAAAGCGTTATAATCCGCCCTCTTACGGCTTTCAGGACGTAATAACGTGCAATTATAGCAATTTGCAATGCAATTGTGAGCGAGATAGAAATATCCACATTAAATTGAAATTGCACTTTTTTTTGTAATTTTGCCCATCATTTACAATCCTTATGTTAGACAAGAAGACATGTTTTATTTTTAATGCATTCTAACTTGGAAATAAATGCTAGCAAAAGTCAGCTAACAATGAAGCCAATGATTTTCGCTCTATTCCGCCCAGGGCCGGCCCAAGGCATAAGCGTACTAAGCGCTGGCTTAGGGCCCCGCGGCCACCAGGGGGCCCCCAAAAGCAATTAACAAAAAAATTTATTTTTTTATTTTTTGCATGTACGAGTCTGACTGATGATTTCTAAATGATCAAAGATATATTATTGTACAAAAACACAATTTTAGGTCAACATTTTTGCACATTGCTGTTTCAGGTTTTTGTTACCAAAAATAATAAAGTGAATCAGAATCAGCTTTATTGTCCAGTTATGTTTAACACACATGGAATTTAACTTCAGTAGACTGCGCTCTCTTTGTACAAAGTAAACATTAAATATGAACAATTAACTAAAAATATAAACTAGTAATTAAAGACTAATATGTACAAGACTGATGAGACAAGATGACACTTTTACTGTAAATACAAAGCTTGGACTGTTCAACCCCAGGCCACTCTTGTAGCTGAATGTTTTCTACATTTTAAGATTAGGAACCATATGTGGCACTCTGGACATCATTCGTTCATTCATTGGTTTTATTTATGTTCTTAACTGGGCCACCCCCATATCTTTATAAATGACATGTCATTTGTAAAGACATGCCAGGCTGACAATAGGATAATGTAAACAACACTGCCAGAGCCGCAATGAGTTTATAGTAGGTGTGAATGATCAATCAATATTATTGGCAGAAATAGAGGGCCCCAAAATCAAATTTTGCTTAGGGCCCCATGGAGGCTTGGGCCGGCACTGCTAAAGCGCTACGAAAAACATCCAGAAACCTCCATCAACAATGTGTATACATGCTGTGAGTATTTATGTAATGTAGTAACAGGCACATTCAAAATAAAACATGTAATATTTACATATTTAGCTCATTTTAGGTATTAATATCACGGACGCATCACAACGTTTGCTTTTCTCTTCAACAACAACTACTACTAATCATGGCAGACTTCAACGACTACTTTGGGACAAATGACTATCCAGAAGCTTATATTTTTGAGCCTGAATATAAGGAGGACAAGTTACATGTTTTAGAAGCTGTGTGCTAAACAGATCCAGCTTTAGTAAAACACTAAGCATCATGTCGCAGTATTGCCAAGTACTAAACAAGAAATAGAAACTACAAACATAATAAAACAATCACTTACTGTACAACGTCTGCTCTCACTGGGATACCTACGAATGGGATCTTTACGTATTCCCCTTCAGTTAAAGAATTAATTATAATCCACCCGGAGGTAAAAAAAATAATAATAATAACTGGCCTCAAATGAGCGTTTTTCAGGTCTTTCTTGACATCTTCAGGTATAATTTGAATATCAAAGGTGACCAACTTCTCAGTTTATGGTCACAACCTTCTACTATCCAGGTGAGAGGCATGATTTTTAAATCTAGAATTAACTTTCACCAACTCAGAGGCGATGCAACAGCTCCCCGGTTTAATATGCCTATATACTAGCATAAAGCTAGTTATCACTCTGCGGTCACGGCACGGTTAAAAATAGTTTGCATTAGCGCTTATAATAACAATATCGCTAATACCTGGTTAGAATTCAGGTCACAACATGTAAATGGAGTATTGTTGGCAAATTTTAGATGTTTTTTAGAGGGTATAATGGACGCAATAGAGTACTCTCGTTAGCCACCTCTTACTTGCCGTATATTACGAGTTAGAATGCATTTAAAAATAATAATAAAAATTAAAAAATTAATTATCTTGTCTTACATAGGGATTATGAATAATAGGCAAAAGTCCCATTTAAGGGCATGTGTTTTATTAATTTAAAGGCAAGTGTTTTTTTCTTTTTTTACACATATGCTTGTTCTTTTCGAATGAAGGCAGAAGACATAAACCAACAACTGTGGTGTCAACTTTTGCCCGATTCTTAGATGCCCCGAAGCTGTCAAACTGCATCACTCCTCAGGTTGTCAAGCCAGACAAGACAATAAATAATACATCCTGGCACTTGGAAGGGAGTTTTATCTCCCGGTAAAAAATAATAATAATAAGTAAACAGCTTTATGATGAAATGTGGGAAAGTTTCCCCCACAATTAGTCGCATCATTCACTCCATAACCGTTTGGACACCACTGAGAACGAAACAAACTATATTTATGTAAAAAAATAAGAAAGAAAAGAAAGAAAAGAAAACATCGGCGTTTTAGTGTACTTTTTGATGCCTTCCAATCTGACAAGTCCACTGTACGCCTTCCCTCTGCCGCTTTTCTGTCGTCACTCTCATATCGCCTCAACAACAATGTT
>NC_084576.2:13545000-13715000 GCF_033978685.3 Nerophis lumbriciformis
CTTAAAGCACCTCTTCCTAAAGGGTGTTTCAGTGTTATAGCTTCACCTTTATCTTCAGTTTTTAAGCCAAAATGCGTCTGCTTGTAAGTACTCTGTAATTGTGCGCTGCCGAACATGCTCATCTGCTCGTAAAACCAGCAATGTCACGACGTGATGACGACAGGGGGCTGGGGGACGGGTAACCGGCACTTTTTAGCGATGGCATAGTACCGAATATGATTCATTAGTATCGCGGTACTATACTAGTACCGGTATACCGTACAACCCTACTATACTCACATACCAACGATAGCCAAAAGTACCCAGCAATCTTAAATCAGTGCATTCTGTATTGTAATTCTTTGTAAACATTCATGACCAAGCTCAATTTCCACCATGCAGTTCAGTTCACTTTGTTAAAGCCCAACTTAAGAACTTTCCATTTTGGTTCATTTTGGCGGCGCCAGTGGACCAAAGCGGTAGTGCTTTGCCAGAAGGAAGACCACATTTCCCATGAGCACCAGCTGATACGATACAAAACTGATATAATAACACCACAATGATTCAGTATGACTGATCTTTCCACAGTAGGAACCTACATATTTTACTCAAACTTTATATTTGCGGTTTGCAGTCATCACATTGTTTTTTTCTTTAGACAGTACTTTTGAGTTTGTTGTGTGGCCGGTCGTGTCAGTGAGGAACTGCGAACTATCGAGCTGGTGGCTATTTATTGTTACCATGCAAATTTCCAATTAACATTAGCATTACATTGATTTGAGCATCGAAAGTCATTTACTATTTTAGCAGGAACAAAGTCAAGGAAGCTTCGGTCGAAATTCCCTCCTAGTCTTTGAGCTTGCGCCACAGAGTGAAAGCCGGGTTAAAGGCCTACTGAAACCCACTACTACCGACCACGCAGTCTGATAGTTTATATATCAATGATGAAATCTTAACATTGCAACACATGCCAATACTGCCGGGTTAGCTTACTAAAGTGCAATTTTAAGTTTCGCACGAAATATCCTGCTGAAAACATCTCTGTATGATGACGTCAGCGCGTGACGTCACGGATTGTAGAGGACATTTTGGGACAGCATGGTGGCCAGCTATTAAGTCGTCTGTTTTCATCGCAAAATTCCACAGTATTCTGGACATCTGTGTTGGTGAATCTTTTGCAATTTGTTCAATGAACAATGGAGACAGCAAAGAAGAAAGCTGTAGGTGGGAAGCGGTGTATTGCGGCAGGTGTTGTGCCGAATAACGCACCCCCGCCGTAGAATGCACCTCCTGACTATTTTGCCGGATAACACAGCCGGTGTTTCATTGTTTACATTCCCGAAAGATGACAGTCAAGCTTTACCATTGGCCTGTGGAGGACTGGGACAACAGAGACTCTTACCAGGAGGACATTGAGTTGGATACGCAGATGCGGTACCGTGAGTACGCATGCAGCTGCGGCTTCCAAACATTTGATCGCTTGCCCGTACGTGCGTGCCGCTATGTGCATGTCACGTACGTAACTTTGGGGACTTTGGGGAAATATATGTGCCGTATGAACTTTGGGGAGGTGAACGGTACTTTGGGCTGTGGGATTGAGTGTGTTGTGCAGGTGTTTGAGTTGTATTGGCGGGTTATATGGACGGGAGGGGGGAGGTGTTTGTTATGCGGGATTAATTTGTGGCATATTAAATATAAGCCTGGTTGTGTTGTGGCTAATAGAATATATATATGTATTGTGTTTATTTACTGTTTTAGTCATTCCCAGCTGAATATCAGGTCCCACCCGCCTCTCACAGCATCTTCCCTATCTGAATCGCTCCCACTGCCCTCTAGTCCTTCACTCTCACTTTCCTCATCCACAAATCTTTCATCCTCGCTCAAATTAATGGGGAAATCGTCGCTTTCTCGGTCCGAATCGCTCTCGCTGCTGGTGGCCATGATTGTAAACAATGTGCGGATGTGAGGAGCTCCACAACCTGTGACGTCACGCGCATATCATCTGCTACTTCCGGTACAGGCAAGGCTTTTTTATCAGCGACCAAAAGTTGCGAACTTTATCGTCGATGTTCTCTAGTAAATCCTTTCAGCAAAAATATGGCAATATCGCGAAATGATCAAGTATGACACCTGCTATCCCCGTTTAAATAAGAAAATCGCATTTCAGTAGGCCTTTAATGTTGATCCTTGACTGTCCTTTTATCCTGGTGGCCTCCCTTTTTCTTATTTGTCTCTTCAGGGAAAACTTTTCGTTTCTTTGGTTGTTTTGCAGCTTTTACCATGATGGCAGTAATTGCATGTAGACGTTTGCATCGACTTCCGCCTTAGTAACCAATGGGGAAAGGGGGAGTGACGTATGCCGTAAAGCAAGTCAGCAGATTTGTAGTTTTTTTGTATTGCAGGATTCTTGCCACCCTCCTGAAAGTTGCTTAGTACCAGTAGAAACGATTACAGACCCCCTCAGGCCATGACAGAGGTGTCATTCAATTAGTTGTAAGTCCATGTATCATCCCAAAAGTTATGAAAATGTTTTATGAAGGTTGAAAAGTTACTTAGTGCTACTTAAAGTTTTTCTTTCTTTGAGTTTTCATGAAAGCGTACCAACAATAACTAATCCATACCCTAACACTTCTTGAAACTCTTCCATCGAGGTACCTGTAGCAACCACAGAGGTACGGTTTTAAGGTATAGCTTCACACACTGGAGTTTGACGATTATTGAGTTATTTAGTGGGTTAGTTTATGTTATACTGGTATGATTTAATGTTATTTTCAAAGCTAAAGCAACCGTGGCTATCTGGCTGACGTAGTCTGCGGCGAAACTACGGCCTTCATTTTCGTTTTTTATCATCGTTGTTTAATAGGAATAGCAAATGGTAGCTTTTTTTGACGGATATGATCTACTTACATGGGTTTAAACTGGTCTGTTTTCCACTTTAAATCAGTCATAACGAGACTAACAACAGACTAGTATAGTATCGCAGTACTAATGAATAAAAAACGGTACTATACTCTGTTTGGAAAGTACCTGTTCGTCATATTTTTTTTACAGGCATGACGGCGCGTCGTCGTCACGTCATGACATTGCTGGTTTTACGAGCAAAAGGCATGTTCGGCAGCGCACAATCACAGAGTACTTACGAGCAGACACAGTGTGTAGACAGAAAAGGGAGAACGGACGCATTGTGGCCTAAAAACTAACGATAAAGGTGAAGCTATAACACTGAAACGCCCACAGGAAGAGGTGCTTTAAAACATAGCTAGCTAGTTAGCGGCTAATGTCCATCCGCAATCGGGAGTGTTTTAGCTACTTCTAAATCACTAATCCTCACCTCCTTGGCGACGAATCAAGTAAGTTTCTCACAAGTATCATCCCTGCAGGACGAGGAATAGCTAAACATGTTTCACTACACATCGTAGGAGGATACAATAGCTCACCGGCATCACAATGTAAACAAATGCCATGGGTGGATCTACACCTGACATCCACTGTAATGATACCAAGCACAAGAGCGTATCTAGTCGATAATACTATGATTACATTGATATTTTTATCGTCACAAGATCTTCTTTCGTTTTTTTAACATTTATATTATGTTTATAAAGTCAGGAAATATGTCCCTGGACACATGAGGGCTTTCAATCTATTTTTACAGCTTGTCTTTATAATTTTGACAACATAATAGAATGATAAATGACACAATATGTTACTGCATACGTCAGCAGGCTAATTAGGAGCCTTTGTTTGTTTACTTACTACTAAAATATAAGTTGTCTAGTATGTTCACTATTTTATTTAAGCACAAAATTGTCCTTTGATTGCAATAACAAACACATGTTTAAAGGCCTACTGAAATGCGATTTTCTTATTTAAACGGGGATAGCAGGTCCATTCTATGTGTCATACTTGATCATTTCGCGATATTGCCATATTTTTGCTGAAAGGATTTAGTAGAGAACATCGACGATAAAGTTCGCAACTTTTGGCCGCTGATAAAAAAGCCTTGCCTGTACCGGAAGTAGCAGACGATATGCGCGTGACGTTACAGGTTGTGGAGCTCCTCACATCCGCACATTGTTTACAATCATGGCCACCAGCAGCGAGAGCGATTCGGACCGAGAAAGCGACGATTTTCCCATTAATTTGAGCGAGGATGAAAGATTTGTGGATGAGGAAAGTGAGAGTGAAGGACTAGAGGGCAGTGGGAGCGATTCAGATAGGGAAGATGCTGTGAGAGGCGGGTGGGACCTGATATTCAGCTGGGAATGACTAAAACAATAAATAAACACAAGACATATATATACTCTATTAGCCACAACACAACCAGGCTTATATTTAATATGCCACAAATGAATCCCGCATAACAAACACCTCCCACCTCCCGTCCATATAACCCGCCAATACAACTCAAACACCTGCACAACACACTCAATCCTACAGCCCAAAGTACCGTTCACCTCCCCAAAGTTCATACAGCACATATATTTCCCCAAAGTCCCCAAAGTTACGTGCGTGACATGCACATAGCGGCACGCACGCACGGGCAAGCGATCAAATGTTTGGAAGCCGCAGCTCCATGCGTACTCACGGTACCCCGTCTGCGCATCCAACTCAAAGTCCTCCTGGTAAGAGTCTCTGTTGTCCCAGTTCTCCACAGGCCAATGGTAAAGCTTGACTGTCATCTTTCGGGAATGTAAACAATGAAACACCGGCTGTGTTATCCGGCACAACAGTCAGGGGGTGCATTCTACGGCGGGGGTGCGTTATCCGGCACAACACCTGCCGCAATACACCGCTTCCCACCTACAGCTTTCTTCTTTGCTGTCTCCATTGTTCATTGAACAAATTGCAAAAGATTCTCCAACACAGATGTCCAGAATACTGTGGAATTTTGCGATGAAAACGGACGACTTAATAGCTGGCCACCATGCTGTCCCAAAATGTCCTCTACAATCCGTGACGTCACGCGCAGGCGTCATCATACCGAGACGTTTTCAGCAGGATATTTTGCGCAAAATTTTAAATTGCACTTTAGTAAACTAACCCGGCTGTATTGGCATGTGTTGCAATGTTAAGATTTCATCATTGATATATAAACTATCAGACTGCGTGGTCGGTAGTAGTGGGTTTCAGTAGGCCTTTAATGTACTCTAAAATTTTGTGTTAAAATGAAGCCAATAATGCAATTTTTTTGTGGCCCCCTTTATTTAGAAAAGTATCGAAAGGTATCGAAAAGTATCGAAATACATTTTTTGTACCGGTACCAGTACCAAAATATTGATATCGAGACAACCCTACAACAGACAAAGGTATGTCCTCTACTGTAAGGACATGCATTTGATTCAAGAGGAGATTAAGAGTAGGAAAAAACAGGCCACTGCATCAAAGTGGGGACTGCGGAATGTAACACTGAAACATCCAAAGCAAAAACACTGCAACATCCATCCATTTTCTACTGCTTGTCCCTCTCAGAGTCGCGGGAGGCTGGAGCATATCCCAGCTGCACTTGGGTGGAAGGCAGCGTACACAGACAGACAACATGCACACTCACATTCACACACTAGGGCCAATTTAGTGTTGCCAATCAAACCAAGTGTTTTGTCATTTTCTGTGATCAACCTTGGCTGATCGTACTTTGCCAATGAAAAGGTGTCAACAGTGAGCAGAGAAGATATGGAATGGATTAGTCTAAGTGCTGTTTAGTAAACAGGCATATATCCCAATGATCACACAACCAACACTCTGCAATACGGCTAAACTTTACCCTTGCTTGGCATCCAATCCGGGTGTTACGGAGTCGTTTCAAGTTTTTCTGACACCTGTTGCCACACAAATGTCTTCGCAGAACCTGCTGTTCCAGTCTGCACTTGACTCTTTTCTTCCCTTCTTCCTCGTCTTTGTTGGCCTCGGTCGGTTTAGTTTAAAGCCAGACCAGCTGGCTTGAACGTGGAACCCAGCAAGCCCTAAGAGGCCTGAACTTGCACCCTGTTCCTCCTCTTGTATCGGTCCGCGCAGAGCCGGTGGGGCGGGGTGGGGGCCTTGTTTGAACCCCTCCTGGACATAGACTTGCTGGGCATGCATTGCGTGATGGCACTCGGCTCTGCGGACCAATCACAACTGTCAATCATGGTTCCAGCAGGTGCTCTTGTACTTACTGAGGCTTAAAAAAAAACAACAACTAATCTTGTGTTGTTGTCTTAACTTGCCAATTTTATGAAGTGTTCATTAGTGTAACTCAAGAAATCGTTATTCTCCAGATGACTTATGTACAATATTGCCTGGTAATTGCATTGCAAGAAGTTGCATGGAGCTTGCCAAACAACGGTCCATTCCTTGATGTGTGACAGCTGGCATTTCCAACATTGCGCCACACCACAAATAGACCCAGACACTCTTTCTCCCCAATTAAAAACGAGGCCCAAAACTACGCATCTCATGCAGAGAGAGCTTTATTAGGCTTCGTGACTCAAGTTTGATCTGCCATACCGCAGCGTGGAAAAACAGCAAAGTTTTTCTTTTTTTTGTTTGTTTTGTAAACGAAAAAAAATAAAAAATAATCAATGAGTCACACAGTTTCTTCTCAGAGAGCATGCTTTGAAATAACACTTCATTAACATGGCCTTTCTGAGAAAAACACCCCCATGCCGCCCAGCAACCTTACTGTCAAGGCCTCGGCATTTTACTTTCATTCCATGCTGCTCACCTGCAATTAACCACTAACTGGTTTTAACAAATACTTATGCACGTTGTTCCAAGTCAGGCCTAATTGATGTGTTCTAAAGGGTCCAACTCACAGGTGTCAAACTCAAGGCCCGGGGGCCAAATCAAAAGCGAAAGCCTGGAAATAATATGCGTTAATAAAATGCTTAATCTTTTCTTACTAAATATATTTCTTCTTTCCCTTTCTTATTTTTTTTAAAATTCAATATTATCAAAATCAAAATATTATCATGTATTCCAAAAATATTTTTTAGACTTACACTTAGACTTAGACACACTTTAATGATCCACAAGGGAAATTGTTCAACACAGTAGCTCAGTTACAATGATGGAAAGTGTAAGGATGGAAAGGACAATGCAGGTATAAATAGACTAATATAGCGATAAAAAATCTAACATATATACGAATATATACATAATATGTGTACAGAAAATATATATACAGATATATTATATTATGTCTATAACATATATACAATATATACAATATATACAACACATGTACAATATTACAGTATATGTGACAGCAGCAGCATAAAATAGAGAGTAGATCCAGCAGGAAATAGAAAATAGACATTATAAACATTATAACATTTGTTAAAATAAAGATAAATACTGTACTTAAATATCTGCTTGACTTATGATTTCAAAACAAATTATCAATCAAATTGTAGACTGTAAAGTTGACAATAGATTTTACGGTTAAATTCCGACGACTGAGTTTTTATTACCGTAAAATCAACTTTGGTACTGTTTTTTTTTGCATAGGAGAGTTTTTTTTACAGTAAGACACGAAAACATTGAAAAACAAACAAAAAAAACATTAAAACAACAAGATTTTATGGTTAAAAAAAAAACTGGCAGTTCTATTGCTTGAATTTTACATCTAAAAACAGTTGTATTGTTTTTCCATTCCATTCCATTTATAAAAAAATGTTGGTAAAACTTTAGTATGAGAAACATATTCACCATTAATTAATTGCTTATTAAAGTAAAAAAGACTCAATTTAGAGTTATTTGGACACTAGGGGAACATATAAGGGTTAGGGTTAGGGTTAGGGTTACTAATAAGCAATAATTCTGAGGTTATTGAGGGAAGACTCTTAGTTAATGGCTTACTGGTTGTATAATAAGGCAATGCAGAATAAGGCATTTATAAGTACTTAATAATGACTAATTAAGAGCCAATATGTTACTAATTTGTATGTTAATAAGCAACTAATTAATGGTGAATATGTGTTCCCCATACTAAAGTGTTAACAAATATTTGTATATGCTGTAAAAAAAAAAACAACAACACTGCTTTACTGTAAAATTCTCGTGACTAAGCTGCCAGTTTTTAAAGTAAAATTGTAATATTTTTGTTGCAGCTTATATAAAAAAAAAAATGTTATTAATATATTATATATATACATGTATATTCATATATTATTCATTGTTAAAAGCGGCCCTCTGAGGGCAACCGTAACTGCGATGTGGCCCTCAATGAAAACCAGTTTGACACCCCTGGTCTAACTGATTCAATATGTATTGTTCATTGATGAAGTTTTCCAAGAAAGTTATTTGTGAGATAAAATCAAGATTTAAAAATACTCCATGTCTCGCCGTTTGTGCAGCAACTCCTCTCTCCTTTCCGGACATAATGAAAAGTAACAAGGCCCGGAGAGCCCAGAATAACACACAACTGCTCATTTGAAGGAATGACAACGGAGTATGGCCACTTGACAAATGTTATAACTGCTTCGTGTTTGAGAAAATTCAATAAAAAGTCTACTGTAAGCCCTTTTCGCACTGCCTGTATAAGCACAGCACTATTATAGAATTGGATGGGGCAAAGTCTGCCGAGCAATTTTCCAAAATTGGGACTATTATCAAAGCTGTAACCGAGGTAGGAGACCAGCTGTGTATAAGGTTCATGTCCACGGAATGGGCGTGCAGTTTTACACCCAGGACTCACTTCTACCTACCTGCATTGTTGAAAGGAAATACAGCAGATGCTACCACTGACAAAGTTAGCGTCTGGTAATATTATTACAGAATACTGTGCTGAGTTTGTTCATTATGTTCAGTGTTCATTAGGGTTGGTATGACATAAACCTGTTATATCCATCTCAAACCACTAACAATGATACAATACCTTTAAGATAGCTCTTCATCAGTTGGCGATTAAATTTGGACACACCTTCTCATTAAATGCGTTATCTTTATTTTCACGACTATTTACATTGTAGATTGTCACTGAAGGGGGGGGGGGGCAGCGGCGATGACCAAGAAGAACGCGGAGTTGGAATATAATTACAACATTTTATGTACATATTTATATACAGATTTGAACAATTAGTGATTCACTGAAATATATTTATTAATTGTGGTTCTTACAAAAACTATATCTTATAAAATATAAAAGCTAAAATGTCTCTTAAAGCTCTGCCCCTTTAATTAGTGAATACTAAATAATTTAACTTTAGCCTACTACTACAACCATATTATTTACCAGCAACATGAAGTGAAACAGAGGCAGAGGTGTCCTGCCACAGTCAGTCAACCTCCTCCCCCTCCTCCTCCTGCTGCTGCTGCTGAACAGGTCGCACCTGTGGTCCGAACTGTAGGCCTACCTCCTCTCCAAGTCGAGCCCTTTTCGGCCGTTGAAAATATTTTTCTATACTCATCTGTGTGAAGGAGTGAACATCCAACATTAGAATTTATTACTAACGAGCAGAACCGCTCTATGTACAGTGCCGTCTAACCTTAAGCGGCAGCAGCTCAACACATGCAGGGTTCAACGTTAAGGTTTTTTCTACTTGCCTGACTTCTCAAATCTACTTGCCCCAATATTTTTACTTGTCCTGCCTAGGGTTTTTTCTGGCTGTGTAGTGCTCATGGCTTATATCTTAATAGAATCCTTCCCGTTGACTATTTACAACACTACACAGTATTTATTATTATTATTATTATTATCTATAATTGCATTTAAATGGCATTGCATACATGTAAAATTAAATGCTATTTCACATTATTTGACCAGTAGCAGTTACACTCATCTGAACAGGTCAGCCACCTGTTTAAAGCCCAATCACAGTTGAAATCTTGAAATGAATGGTCTTTAATGGCCAAAACATTAACCTGGACAACATTTTAACAGCTGGTTGGCTCAGATTTTATTATTTTCATTGCATTCACATGCTGCAGTGGACAGTGGACAATTTAGCTTCAGTCCATGTGTGTTTATTGACAACATGGTTATAACCTGGACACGTTAGCTCGTCGGTATTGTAACACGTGACTGTTACTACGAGTGTCTGCCCCGGGCCACGAGTCAAACAGCGGCGGTGTTAATGAAGCAGCGTCAGGCTGCTCACCGTCAGTGAAACGCTCGGTGAAATCACGGATTAACGTTAAATATATGACGAGCCGCGAGCGATGCAGCTATAACCTATCTAGTATCTACCTATAACACCTGTAAAAATGAAGCAATGCTGCCACGCTAGCAAGCGTTAGCTTGCCGGCTATGAGCCACCAAGCTGCTAACTGTCGCCAAAAGGCACCATTTAAGTTTTTTTCCCCATGGCATCCTGGATCAAGGCTTTCAGCAGCTTTTGGACGTTTGAGGTAGAAACGTAGGAAGCGCCATCATTATGAAAAGTAGCCGGCGAGTATTTTGATTCCGTCCGTCCCTCTTCTTCTTCTTCTTCTTCTTCTGGCCCACCAGGTGAATTAAGTGCTATTGCATAGTGCATAGTAGGCTACCGCCACCTACTGCACCTGAGGTGTAACTACAAGCAACAGTCACAGACAGTCCCATTGCTTTTATGAGCGGTCGACCGAGTCAAAAGCCGAAAAATCCATTTGTGGCGGACGTAATTCTTTCGTGGCGGGCCGCCACAAATAAATGAATGTGTGGGAAACACTGTATATATATATATATATATATATATATATATATATATATATACGTATATATATTAGGACTGCAACAACTAATCGATTAAATCGATTAAAATTGATTATAAAAATAGTTGGCGATTAATTTAGTCATCGATTCGTTGGATCTATGCTATGCGCAGAGGCAATTTTTTATTTATTTTTTTAAATTTTATTTTATTTAAACTTTTTTTTTTTTAATAAACCTTTATTTATACTGGAAAGGATAGAAATGTAGTTTGTCTCTTTTATCCGATTATTAATCGATTAATCGAAGTAATAATCGACAGAGTAATCGATTATCAAATTAATTGTTAGTTGCAGCCCTAATATATATATATATATATATATATATATATATATATATATATATATATATATATATATATATATATATATATATATATATATAGTACTGCATAGTACTGCCTTATTGTGCTTTTTCAACATTTGTGAAGCTTTGTAAAATCAGTTATTACGCCATTATCGTCTCGAATGTGTTGTTGAAAATTTGTAATATATATATATATATATATATATATATATATATATATATATATATATATATATATATATATATATATATATATATACACACACACATATATAAATATATATATTTGTGCACCATACAATGCTATCACGATACTTGAGTCACAATACTATGCAGTACTGCAATATTGGTATAGGGCGATAAAAAAATAGCATAATTAATATACAGTGTTCCCTGGATTATCGCGGGGGTTACGTTTTTGACTAGGGCTGGATGGTTATGGCAAAGATAAAAATCACGATTATTTGGATTGATTTTGTAATCACAATTAATGACACGATTATTCATTAATTTTAAACCACCAGTATTTATCGTATCACCAAAACTTAACTTTAAATGAAGTTAAAAAATATCTAATAACATAAATGATATATAATATAATTTAGTAACGAATAAACCACAACAAGTAAAATAATAATAATAACAATCAATTTAAATAACAATAGCAATATAAAAAACTATTAAATTCAATTTTTACGTTTTAATTGTTTTTAGCTTTTACACTTATTTTACCAACATAGAGTGTATGCGTTTTGTGTCAAATAACATTTTATAAATTGTTTGTTCATAGTTGTGTCGCAACCACGTGACGTAGAGGCACATCCGGACACTTCCGGGTTTCAGGCGATGGTCTGGAGCCCCAATAGGCTGCTGTTTATTTACCGGAATCAGTGCAGATTTTGGCATATTATGAATGGTTTAAAGGCAAATATGTAAGTGATCATGACATAAATATTTACAAAGGGATGGAATGAATTTTTACATTCTTAAGAAAAATATATTTTTTAAAGATTTAAACCATTTATCATCACCAAGACGTTAAGCTACTTCACTTCATTTGATACATACATTATTTAGAGAAGAATACATTGGAAGCACATCATGTCTTTACATCTGGAAGGGTTTGGTCCAAAAATTAAGCATTATTCCATTATTTGTGCATCACTAAGTAACACATTTTTATTGACATATCGAGTGGCGTGTTGCTGTAATTGTCGCGCCATATGAGAAAAAGGATACGTTTGTTTGCAGTTGATTTCCTGCTACAAATTTTTGTCTCATCTACATTTCATGTCTGCAGTTGTTTTTATGGTGTGAAGTTCATATTTTGTCTCATTATTTAGCTGTATATGTTCCTGCTGTTTGCTAGCGATATCAAGATTTAGTTTATTCTGTTGAGCCTACGAGATTTATTCATCTAGTTTATCAATACTATTAAGGATATTTCTCGATGCTAACAAATATTACCAAATACGCTATAATGTGGTCTCCGTGTCGGATAAAGCACTTGTGGCTTTTCTGCACAACAACTTAGATTTTAGTTTCGGTTATGAAAATGCACAATGAAAATACGGTGGATTGGACCAAAAATCACAATATTTATTCCTAGGACTTAACATGACGTTGAATTATTTGCACAAGCAGGTCTTCGTAGTTATATTTAGGCATAGCAACCACAAAAGAACACACACTAATGTGATCTCTAGTCCTTTTCTTACATTTAGTTCTGCTCTCAAACACTACTAATAAAGCAGATAATAAACTCGATTGCATCAAAGAAAGTTTCTCAAACAAATCAAATGTTCAAACAAACATTTTACAAAGTGATCACTGCAGACACGAGCATGACCCGATTGTATTCCACAAGATGATAAGTGATATTTTTAAGAGCCATTTCCTTTGACGCACTTTGGTTTTTCCCTGACTTTATTACCTTTATGAACCAATTATTTCGGGACTCTACGAAAGCTCTTTCCTATCTCTCTATTTGAACGACTGGAACACCCAAAAACAGAACACCAATACGTCATTTTCTGCTGAAACTCTCACTTGTTTTAATACTTCGCTCCAGCTGCTTGACCATCGTGTAAATAAAGACGCGAAGAAGAAAAACGGATGTGACATCATATGCAACCAACCTATTAAATGCAAAATCTCTCACATTTATAGGTGCAATACATCTTTGGACAATTTTGACCAGTATTTTAGGTCGAAGCATAATAATTGTGTATCAATAATTGCTTTAAGTTCATTATGCTTGTTCAAGGTACTTTTTTGAAGTTATTATTTTGTTAGTGTAGTCAGGACGGAAGTGGTGCACCCAGCTATTATTGTGAAGGGGGGGAGGGTGATGCTGTCTTGGACCAAGGGTTTTTATAGTTAAATCTGATTTGTAAAAATTTTTCCCATAGTCGACTATCAGTCAAAACTAATCGTTGTTTTTAATAGAGAGAATTAAACACATTGTGATGCCTACTGACTGGTCATGACGTGTCTATATAACATCAAATGATGTACAAACCCTGTTTCCATATGAGTTGGGAAATTGTGTTAGATTAAAATACAAACGGAGTACAATGATTTGCAAATCCTTTTCAACCCATATTCAATTGAATGCACTACAAAGACAAGATATTTGATGTTCAAACTCATAAACTTTATTTTTTTTTGCAAATAATAATTAACTTAGAATTTCATGGCTGCAACACGTGCCAAAGTACTTGGGAAAGGGCATGTTCACCACTGTGTTACATGGCCTTTTCTTTTAACAACACTCAATAAACGATTGGAAACTGAGGAGACACATTTTTTAAGCTTTTCAGGTGGAATTCTTTCCCATTTTTGCTTGATGTACAGCTTAAGTTGTTCAACAGTCCGGGGGTCTCCATTGTGGTATTTTAGGCTTCATAATGAGCCACACATTTTCAATGGAAGACAGGTCTGGACTACAGGCAGGCCAGTCTAGTACCCGCACTCTTTTACTATGAAGCCACGTTGATGTAACACGTGGCTTGGCATTGTCTTGCTGAAATAAGCAGGGGCGTCCATGGTAACGTTGCTTGGATGGCAACATATGTTGCTCCAAAACCTGTATGTACCTTTCAGCATTAATGGCGCCTTCACAGATGTGTAAGTTACCCATATCTTGGGCACTAATACACCCCCATACCATCACAGATGCTGGCTTTTCAACTTTGTGCCTAGAACAATTCGGATGGTTCTTTTCCTCTTTGGTCCGGAGGACACGGCGTCCCCAGTTTCCAAAAACAATTTGAAATGTGGACTCGTCAGACCACAGAACACTTTTCCTCTTTGTATCAGTCCATCTTAGATGAGCTCAGGCCCAGCGAAGCCGACGGCGTTTCTGGGTGTTGTTGATAAACGGTTGTTGCCTTGCATAGGAGAGTTTTAACTTGCACTTACAGATGTAGCGATCAACTGTAGTTACTGACAGTGGGTTTCTGAAGTGTTCCTGAGCCCATGTGGTGATATCCTTTACACACTGATGTCGCTTGTTGATGCAGTACAGCCTGAGGGATCGAAGGTCAGAGGCTTAGCTGCTTATGTGCAGTGATTTCTTCAGATTCTCTGAACCCTTTGATGATATTACGGACCGTAGATGGTGAAATCCCTAAATTCCTTGCAATAGCTGGTTGAGAAAGGTTTTTTTAAACTGTTCAACAATTTGCTCACGCATTTGTTGACAAAGTGGGGACCCTCGCCACATCCTTGTTTGTGAATGACTGAGCATTTCATGGAATCTACTTTTATACCCAATTATGGCACCCACCTGTTCCCAATTTGCCTGTTCACCTGTGGGATGTTCCAAATAAGTGTTTGATGAGCATTCCTCAACTTTATCAGTATTTATTGCCACCTTTCCCAACTTCTTTGTCACGTGTTGCTGGCATCAAATTTTAAAGTTAATGATTATTTGCAAAAAAAAAAAAAATGTTTATCAGTTTGAACATCAAATACGTTGTCTTTGTAGCATATTCAACTGAATATGGGTTGAAAAGGATTTGCAAATCATTGTATTCCATTTATATTTACATCTAACACAATTTCCCAACTCATATGGAAACGGGGTTTGTAACTCGAGCAACTATAAGGTGATTATTTAAGATACTTATAAAAGGAATACAGTCTTTTATTAAAGTGAACAAAACGGTGATGTCATTTGCAACTTTTTCCACCTCAGAAAAAGGCTAAACCCCTCTGATAAACAAATAAAGGCAGCAGATCATTGATCAGTGAGGTCCTCTGCTCTGGCGCTGTGCCGACAAGATTTAACTAAATAGAGGGAGTAAATGACTGATAATTCGACTGCGAGGTTGATAGTTGAATCAGACTCCCACGAATCAAATCGTTGAATATTTGAAGATTCAAGACAGTCCTGATATGCATATTGCGTGCATGGAAGAAAAAAAAAAGGTTTTTAACAATGGTTCCGCGACCCTCTAAATTTTATGATGATTTCAATTTTTTTCTGAACTATATGTCTTTGTATTCCCTACCACAATTTTCCCACAACATTTAAATGCCTTTAAATACACATTTGTTTATAGATGGAAGTGGAATGGCCACCCGACTCACAATTCTTTGCAGGTTTAAAATTAAAACGTGAATAGATTAAAATATCATCATATTCATGTTAGCATTAAAGGTAGCTAGCAATTAGCGCTCTTGTTCATGCTGTATTGTGTTATTTCAGTATATAAAAGTAACACAATACAATACAAAATACACCATTTTTTGCAGGTTTGCAAAGTCTTTCCATCAGTTTGGGGGTCCCCGGCCTGGAAAACGTTGAAGACCCTTGCTCTAATTTCAACATGCAACTTAATTGGGTATTCAAATCTCTATGTACCCAATGGTACTTTAAAATTTGCAATGCACTGAGATGAAGTAAGTGAACTGCTAAGTGGGAAGGAAACAGTGTATTATGATATGCTATAATTACTGGTAGTTCACTGATAAATGGATATTGCAGCTAATGCAAATTAGGGGGTTATAACCTTTTTGACCAAGGGCCCACTCAAATTTGAACACTGAATTAGTAATCTTAATCGTATTCAATAATTATATTTAACCTACTTAGTTTACAACCTTGTCTGATGATATGAAAGCATGTGTTAATCACAAAGATTATTATTTATTTAACACATAAACCTTAGGCTTAAGTCAGGCTGAAAAATAAGTACTAACCTAATATACTGCATAAAAAGAGACTCATAAATAACTGTTGAAAAAAACATTTACTTACAATAATGTTGTAAACATTATAAATAAACTAAATGAATAATGAATATGTTTGTGTATGTGTAAACTGTCAATAAAATTTAAGTGAAAATGAAAAATCACAAATCTTTATTCTTTTTTTTTTAATTTTATAACTTTAGCTCCAAACTTCTTCTGTTTGTTTAAGATTCTCATTACTGCCACAAGCGGTGGAAAAGTGTATTACAAGTGAGTACCACTGCGGCCTGTACGGTCCACAGCTGGGAAACATATTTTTTGGGGAAATCAGGGAGTTCTTAACTTATTTGACCTCGGGGCCCAAATTTTCCACTACAAAGGAGCCCAGGGCCCACTCAAATATTAACACTAAATTAGTAATCTTCCTATTGATTTTAATCCCATTCAAAAAATACAGTGCAAAAAAAAACACAAAATAAACAAAAATAAAATAAGTAAATCAAATAAAAATAAATACATCCTAACTAAATTTAATAATAAATCATTTAGAATACCGTATTTTTCGGAGTATAAGTCGCTCCGGAGTATAAGTCGCACAGGCCGAAAATGCATAATAAAGAAGGAAAAAACATATATAAGTCGCATTTTTGGGGGAAATTTATTTGATAAAACCCAACACCAAGAATAGACATTTGAAAGGCAATTTAAAATAAATAAAGAATAGTGAACAACAGGCTGAATAAGTGTACGTTATATGAGGCATAAATAACCAACTGAGAACGTGCCTGGTATGTTAACGTAACATATTATGGTAAGAGTCATTCAAATAACTATAACATATAGAACATGCTATACATTTACCAAACAATCTGTCACTCCTAATCGCTAAATCCCATGAAATCTTATACGTCTAGTCTCTTACGTGAATGAGCTAAATAATATTATTTGATATTTTACGATAATGTGTTAATAATTTCACACATAAGTCGCTCCTGAGATAAGTCGCACCCCCGGCCAAACTATGAAAAAAACTGCGACTTATAGTCCGAAAAATACGGTATATATGTTTCTGAAATAAACTGTCAATAAAATTAAAGTGCAAATGAAAACAGAGCTTTACCAATTTAGTCATACTTTTTGTGCTTAAGAAAATTCTCTGACTTTGACTTTAGCTCTAGACTTCTTCTGTTTGTCTGAGATTGTCATTACTGCCACAAGTGGTGAAAAAGTGTAGTACAACTCAATACTGATGGGGCCCATATGGACCACAGATGACAAACAGATATTTCGGCCCGACAATGGTTAAGAAACACAGTAGTAATTATTTCGACAAACTGAATCATTAAAACAATGTAATTCAAATGATCCATTACCTTTGATTGCATTCTACAGAAAGTGAATCAAGTTTCTTCATACTTAAATGTAAAAATAATAATAATGCCCTCTACTTCTTAATTGTCGACTTCTTGTACTGCCTTAAAGGGGAACTGCACTTTTTTTGGAATGTTGCCTATCATTCACAATCACTATAAGAGGTATGACGATCGATGTTATTTTTTTTCCGGCATTCTAAATAATAAATAAATGCGATCAAAAGTTTGCTTACAATGGAGCCTACGGGACCTGCGCAATTCCTCCTACAAAGCCCTTGAAAAAAAATCCAAAGATCTCCATTGAGGTTTTAAATACATGATGGAAGTATATACGTAATGTAGTAACGAGCACATTTATAATAACATTTACTATTTACATATTTTGAGCATTTTAAGCATACGCATTCATTTTAAAAAATGCATCACGACATTTGCTTTTTTTTCCCCTTCATCACTGATTATTACTCACTGCAGACTTTGTAAGAGCCAACAAACGTAATAAAACATCACCTACTGTGCAAGGTCATTATACTGCTAGGATGTTAATATAGTCCCATTTAAATGAAGAATGTCTCATAATCCTCTCAAAGAAACGGGGGACCGAGCTACTTTTCGTGATGTTCTGGACATTTCCAGGTCCTAAATGGCTGCCAAAGTGTACCAACTTGTCGGAATACCTACTCAGACTTCTTCTGTGCAGGTGAGATGCATGATTTATGATCAAGAATAAACTTACAGGGAGCAAGGAAGTGAGGAAACAGCAGACCACTCGATGATGTAAACATAGAGACACACGGAAGTGATTACGTCGCCGCTATAAATAGTTTGTCTGCGTTAGCGCTTATAATAACAATATCACTAATATTTGGTTAATATGCAAGTCTTGAAATGTAAATGGAGTATTGTTCAATCAATCAATCAATGTTTACTTATATAGGCCTAAATCACGAGTGTCTCAAAGGGCTGCACAAGCCACAACGACATCAGATCCCACATCAGGGCAAGAAAAAACTCAACCCAATGGGATGACAATGAGAAACCTTGGAAGGGACCGCAGATGTGGGGACCACCCCTGGGCGACCGGTGCAATGGACGTCGAGTGGATCTAGCATAATATTGTGAGAGTCCAGTCAGTAGTGGATCAAACATAATAATAGTGTGAGAGTCCAGTAAATAGTGGATCTAGCATAATATTGTGAGAGTCCAGTCAGTAGTGGATCTAACATAATAGTGTGAGAGTCCAGTCCATGGTGGATCTAGCATAATATTGTGAGAGTCCAGTCCATAGTGGATCTAACATAATAGTGTGAGAGTCCAGTCCATAATGGATCTAACATAATAGTGAGAGTCCAGTCCATAGTGGATCTAACATAATAGTGAGAGTCCAGTCCATAATGGATCTAGCATAATAGTGAGAGTCCAGTCCATAGTGGATCTAACATAAAAGTGTGAGAGTCCAGTCCATAGTGGATCTAACATAATAGTGTGAGAGTCCAGTCCATATTGGATCTAATATAATAGTGAGAGTCCAGTCCATAGTGGATCTAACATAATAGTGTGAGAGTCCAGTCCATAATGGATCTAACATAATAGTGAGAGTCCAGTCCATAATGGATCTAACATAATAGTGAGAGTCCAGTCCATAGTGGGGCCAGCAGGAGATCATCTTGAGTGGAGACAGGTCAGCAGCGCAGAGACGTCCCCAACTGATGCACAGATGACTGGATCTGAATCTGTGCCCCCCCCCCCCCCCCCCCCCACAAAGGAGAGGGGGGCAGAGCAGTAAAGCAACGGCAGATCAACTGGTCTAAAAGGGGGGTCTATTTAAAGGCTAGAGTATACAAATGAGTTTTAAGATGGGACTTAAATGCTTCTACTGAGGTAGCATCTCTAACTGTTACCGGGAGGGCATTCCATAGTACTGGAGCCCGAATAGAAAACGCTCTATAGCCCGCAGACTTGTTGTTCATTAATTGTTGTTGTTGTTGTTGTATTGTTGGCCCTTTTTGAATGTTTATTTATCGGATTTTATGGGCGGAATATCGGCTTAGCTGTAAGCAGACTTTTATTCATTATTTAGAAAGCATTCAAAAAAATCCATCCGTCTTTCATAGTGATTGTGAACGTTAGGCAAAATTCCCACAAAAAAGTGCAGTTCCCCTTTAAGCGAGGTAGCAGTACAGCGACGTTTTGTGGTGTGGAAGTCGTCTTTGAGTTACAATCGGCCCAAAACTCACGGCTATGTTATCAGACTACGAAATAATGTCACAGTGTTTGGGACACCCTGTGCTTTGTTCGCATCGACGTAGGACTTTAATGTTATGAAAGTGAAAAGGGCTAGGATCAAACACGATAATTGTATGCATGTTTGAAATAAACTTAAACTATATAGATAGGCTTCAGCGGCCCCTGCGACGCCAAAGGGAATAAGCGGTAGAAAATGGATGGATGGATGTATAGTTCAGTTTTCAAATTCTCTTTATTAGAGATGTCCGATAATATCGGACTGCCGATATTATCGGCCGATAAATGCTTTAAAATGTAATATCGGAAATTATCGGTATCGGTTTCAAAATTATCGGTATCGGTTTCAAAAAGTAAAATGTATGACTTTTTAAAACGCCGCTGTGTACACGGACGTAGGGAGAAATACAGAGCGCCAATAAACCTTAAAGGCACTGCCTTTGCGTGCCGGCCCAGTCACATAATATCTACGGCTTTTCACACACACAAGTGAAAGCAAGGCATATTTGGTCAACAGCCATACAGGTCACACTGAGGGTGGCCGTATAAACAACTTTAACACTGTTAGAAATATGCGCCACACTGTGAACCCACACCAAACAAGAATGACAAACACATTTCGGGAGAACATCCGCACCGTAACACAACATAAACTCAACAGAACAGCCACCCCCCCATCTCCCAAATTCGGAGGTCTCAAGGTTGGCAAGTATGCTCTAGTATAATCTGGACTGAAGCTGTGTGTCTTCATTGTCAGAACAAATACCCAGAACCCCTTGCAGCACTATCTCTTCCGGGACGCTACAATATACACCCCCGCCACGCCCCAACCACACCTCAACCCCGCCCACTTCAAACTCCTCATGTCCCAAATTCCAAGCTGCTGTTTTGAGGCATGTTAAAAAAAATAATGCACTTTGTGACTTCAATAATAAATATGGCAGTGCCATGTTGTCATTTTTTTCCATAACTTGAGTTGATTTATTTTGGGCATCACAACAAAATTAGGCATAATAATGTGCTAATTCCACGACTGTATATATTGGTATCGGTTGATATCGGAATCGTTGGACAATATCGGAATATCGGCAAACAAGCCATTATCAGACATCTCTACTCTTTATAAGTTAGTCGGTCGCACCTCTGCTGGTTGCAGTCAGGCAGTCAAGACTTAGACCCCTGGCCATTGCACTGCAAAAATTGGTGCAGCTCCAACAGCTTTCATCCATGGGATGTTTGTCAAGGTTTCCTAGATCAGTGGTTCTCAAATGGGGGTACGCGTACCCCTGGGGGTACTTGAAGGTATGCCAAGGGGTACGTGAGATTTTTTTTTAATATTCTAAAAATAGCAACAATTCAAAAATCCTTTATAAATATATTTATTGAATAATACTTCAACAAAATATGAATGTAAGTTCATAAACTGAACATCAAATCAAGTAGGCTATTCCATTCATTACCATAAACCCAGAGTTTCCCCCATGCCATGATGGTTTGACCCTCACTAAAATGAACTGTGAAAAGAAATGCAACAATGCAATATTCAGTGTTGACAGCTAGCTTTTTTGTGGACATGTTCCATAAATATTGATGTTAAAGATTTCTTTTTTTGTGAAGAAATGTTTAGAATTGAGTTCATGAATCCAGATGGATCTCTATTACAATCCCCAAAGAGGGCACTTTAAGTTGATGATTACTTCTATGTGTAGAAATCGTTATTTATAATTGAATCACTTGTTTATTTTTCAACAAGTTTTTAGTTATTTGTATATCTTTTTTTACAAATAGTTCAAGAATGACCACTACAAATGAGCAATATTTTGCACTGTTATACAATTTAATGAATCAGAAACTGATGACATAGTGCTGTATTTTACTTCTGTATCTCTTTTTTTCAACCAAAAATGCTTTGCTCTGATTAGGGGGTACTTGAATTAAAAAAAATGTTCACAGGGTGTACATCACTGAAAAAAGGTTGAGAACCACTGTCCTAGATTGTCCAAAAAGTATTGGCAAGGTGATTCAGGTTCAGGAGCAACGTCCTAATGTGGTTTTTTGCAGTGTTTGAAAGGAATGAAAGACATGACTTGCGATGTCGCTCGCTCTTCTGGTGATTATCTCTCGCTTCTCAGACAACTTTGATACTCTGCAGTAGTTTTGCGGAGCTCCACCCGAGGCATAGAGCGTCAGCATTCAAAGTTCCTTGTGATGAAGTGATGATCTCCAGGGACACAGATCTCTGGGGTCTCTTAATATATTCGTCCGCGTTCATCACAGCCCTCTAATGCGTACCTACTTGCCAAGCTGGAGTCGTCCAAACGCAGCCGTCCTGTCCCGTTTGCTAGACAAGGTCTTATTTTCCTGCAGATGTACAAAGGTCTAGATAATAAGACACCCTCTTTAATTATCTGCAGTACTCACACGAGGCTGCGGCTCCATTTAGAAAAATGTAGTCTCCATTGTACTGAGCTGATTAAAAATTGAACAAGGTCATGAATGAACCTGCTCCTACCATTATTCATTTTATCCCCAATTCTAACTAGAATTTAATTAATCACCTGGAATGAGTGAAATAATTCACACTGTCAGGAGGTGCTCGTTGCAATTTTACATACGTCTGAAGTGACAGGAACAAGAACCCCGAGCTCCAAATCCCTGTGATGAAACTTAATAAAAAAATGAATTCCTCTCCCAGCAATCTTGTTTTGCTTATTGCCTAATTCCTCTATATATCTTACAAAATGATTGCGTCAGGGACAATCTGATGTTGTGACATCAGCAGGCAGCAGGTGCCACCAGTGTTAATCCCCATCGTTTACAGTGTTTTTAAAAATAAATAAAAATTACCAGGACAAGCACGATTAGGGGAATATGCCCAGAGGAAACACGTAGGAGGGCCTAATTTCTGCTTTTTCAGCTCATCTCCATGACATTATGTCCATTTTCCACGTCAAGCTAATACACTCTAATGTATTTTGTCAGACATGTTAGGAGTGTTACACACTCCAAATTATGTTTTTTTTCCTCCTTTAGCTGATTCTTTAGTTATCAGGCTCCAAAGACTCAAAACAGACTCACTGGAGACATCATTAGGTACACCTGCAGTACCCAAAAGGGGAACTTGATGAAAAGCTTAGTTTTGGCACTGTCATACAGGTCTTCAAACACCTCTGAGGGTGATGCAAGGCAAGGCAAACTACACTCAAAACTCAAAAGTCAAACAATACATTTTGAACTTGATCTATGTGGTTGGGGATTGTGGGTGGGGGGTTTGTATGGGGGGAAAAAAAACCTATAAGAAACAATGAAAATTCAATCAATTCAATTCAGTCAAACTGTCAACACCTTTTAACTTTTAAGCACTTGCAGTAGAGTTGTCCAGATACCAATATTTTGGTACCGGTACCGAAATTTATTTCGATACTTTATGATACTTATCTGTTTTAACATGTTCTATCTACTGTCAGGTTCAAACACTGATGACATCTATTAAACAAGACAAGAAGCAAAGAATTAAACAGAGACAGAATTAAATTTGGCTCAATTGAGGAGAGACGCCTGGACACTGTACCCTTGGACAGTGTTCCAACACGCTCTGGCGAAAGATTGTACGCCTCCTCTTTTATTTGGACTTTCCCTGATTACATGGCAACAGCTGTTCCTAGGGGACGGGGGTCGTAAACAGCCATCGCCTTTGATTACATCAGTTCAAAGAAGAGGTCGTAAAACAGTTCAAAGAAGAGGTCGTAAAACAGTTCACAGAAAAGGTCGCCTTTGAATTCCTTCTAAGTCTATAACAAGATCTGATATGGTAAATGTAAATGGTAAATGGGTTGTACTTGTATAGCACTTTTCTACCTTTTTTAAGGAACTCAAAGCGCTTTGACACTATTTCCACATTCACCCATTCACACACACACATTCACACACTGATGGCGGGAGCTGCCATGCACGGCGCTAACCAGGCCCATCAGGAGCAAGGGTGAAGTGTCTTGCTCAAGGACACAATGGACCGGACTAGGATGGTAGAAGGTGGGGATTGGACCAGTAACCCTCAGATTGCTGGCACGGCCACTCTCCCAACTTCACCACGCCGTCCCCATAGCTCAGTTACAGCTCTTGTTATTACCAAATCTGTGTTATATGTGTTTTATGTTGCACGATTGCACCAAGAAAAAATCCTAGTTTGTGAACCCGTTCTCAAACAATGGCAATAAAATTATTCTGATTCTGATTCTGGAGGGGAGTCTGGTCCTGCTTCCTCTCCGCTTTTGTAGTTCTTGGGTCAAGACAATATATTTCTGTTCATTACAATACATGAAAGAAACAGAACACCTTCATGTTGCTTCCCATCCTACACAGTGGAGTTTTACAAGCCTTTTGATTGGTAGGATTAAAGACAGCTTTTGTCCTCTCGCCGGGAACTCATTGAAACACAAATTTTGTGATAACTTAGATACAATTATTCTAACACTACACTTCTGTTGAAATGTAATAATCACTTATTCTTCTGTTGTTTGGATGCTTTACATTAGTTTTGGATGATACCACAAATTTGGGTATCAATGCGATAACAAGTTGTTACAGGATCATACAATGGTCATAATTTAAGTCCTCGTGTGTCCAGGGATGTATTTCCTGAGTTTATAAACATAATATAAATTAAAAAAGAACAAAAAAAAGATTTTGTGATGCTAAAAAATATCGATGTAATCAGAGTAGTATCGACTAGATACGCTCCTGCACTTGGTATCATTACAGTGGATGTCAGGTGTAGATCCACCCATGGCGTTTGTTTACATTGTGATGCCGGTGAGCTACGGTGTGTAGTGAAGCATGTTTAGCTATTCCTCGTCCTGCAGGGATGATACTTGGAAGAAACTTACATTATTTGTCGCCATGGAGGCGAGGATTAGTGATTTAGAAGTAGCTAAAACACTGCAGATTGCGGATGGATGTTAGTCGCTAGCTAGCTAGCCATGTCTTAAAGCACCTCTTCCTAGGGCGTTTCAGTGTTATAGCTTCACCTTTATCTTTAGTTTTTAGGCCGAAATGCGTCCATTATCCCTTTTCTGTCTAAACACTGTGTCTGCTTGTAAGTACTCCGTGATTGTGCGCTGCCGAACATGCTCCTTTGCTCATAAAACCAGAAAAGTCATGACCCGTTAAAAAAAAGTGGGACGGGGACCGGTACTTTTTAGAGGCGGTATAGTACTGAATACAATTAATTAGTATTGCGGTACTATACTCGTACCGGTATACCGTACAACCCTAGCTTGCAGAGTTTTAGGTATAACAATACAAAAAAACACTACATAGATAACAACAAAGATGTGAAAAGCAGCTAACAAGTCAACAGCTAGCTCGTTAGCGATTAACAGCTAACATTATTACTATTACTTGTATATCACGGCTATTCAACTGGGTTCCTAAGGGAAAATTCAGTTTAAAGTTTGTAAGACCAACTTCTTTGCAGCAAATTCCTAAAAACACTATAATGCTCCTAAGCAGGGGTTCTTAATCTTTTTGACCTAAGGGTCCAACTTTTCCACTACAGTGTCAAATCTTGACACTAAATTAGTCATGCTACTCTTGATTTTAATCATATTTGTCATGTCTGTGTGATCATGTTTTGTTTTAGTCATGTTTTGTTTAATTATTGGACTCTTTAGTTTATGGCTTTTCACTCCCTTGTCTTGTTTCCATGATTACCCATTATATTTCACCTGTTCCACGTTTGGACTCATTGTGCACTCTTGTTTGTCACCATAGCAACCCATTAGTTTTCACCTGTCACGTCACGCACGTGTTTCACGTTTTGAGTCACGCACCTGTTTTCGTTAATCATGTCTGTAGTATTTAAGTTCATTGTTTTCAGTTTGTCTTTCTGGTGACATCCCACATTTATGCTCTGCACATTTCTGACACTTTTTTCATGTCCATCGTTCACGCTGCTCCTTTTGTCCATGCCAAGTAAGTTTTGTTTATTAATGCCACAGTTAGTGTTTTTTTTGTTGTTCATAGTTTCTGCCTTTGTGCAAGTATTTGTTTTCATAGCGAAGTTGTTTCTCCGCCACTGGGCGCGCTTTTCGTTTGTACTTTTTTTGATAAGTTTAAATAAATATGTTCTCACATTCCCGTCTCGCCCGAGCCAACTTTCCGTTGCCTTCTAGAAAAACTAAACCCCAGGACCAAGTCTTGACAATATTCAATAAATACATCTAACCTACTTACAGTTTTGGCAGGATAAACCTTGTCAAATAATATGAAACCTTGTGTTAATCACAAAGATTATTATCAATGCTTAGGTCAGGCTGATTACAAAAATACATACTAATGAAAACATTACATACTGTACTAAAATAAGTACCGTATTTTTCGGACTATAAGTCGCAGTTTTTTTCATAGTTTGGCTGGGGGTGCGACTTATACTCAGGAGCGACTTATGTGTGAAATTATTAAGACATTAGCGTAAAATATCAAATAATATTATTTAGCTCATTCACGTAAGAGACTAGACATATAAGATTTCAAGGGATTTAGCGATTAGGAGTGACAGATTGTTTGGTAAACGTATAGCATGTTCTATATGTTATAGTTATTTGAATGACTCTTACCATAATATGTTACGTTAACATACCAGGCACGTTCTCAGTTGGTTATTTATGCCTCATATAACGTACACTTATTCAGCCTGTTGTTCACTATTCTTTATTTATTCTAAATTGCCTTTCAAATGTCTATTCTTGCTGTTGGGTTTTATCAAATAAATTTCCCCCAAAAAATGCGACTTATACTCCAGTGCGACTTATATATGTTTTTTTTTCCTTCTTTATCATGCATTTTCGGCCGGTGCGACTTATACTCCTGTGCGTCTTATACTCCGAATAATACGGTAAATAGCTAGTTATATTAATATTAAATAATAATAATATATTTAGGTTTCTGAACTAAACTGTTGATAAAATTTAAGTAAAATGAAAATACAGCTTCACCACTTTAGTCATAATTTTTGTGCTTAAGAAACTTCTCTATGACTTTACCGCTAGATTTCTTCTGTTTATTTGACATGTCATTACTGCCACAAGTGGTAGAAAACTGTATTACAAATGAGTACCACCGCGGTCCATACGGACCACAGCTGAGAAACACATATTTTTTTGCCGCCCTCCAGGAGGCGCTGGCGGCCCAACAATGGGCCCTGGCCCTTTGGTTAAGAAACACTGGTATAGAGAAACTTGGACGGCTGTAAACACGTTGGCAGATCCTTGATTTGACATTCAACTTTGCAAGCAAACGAAAAACACTGGGGTCCAAACTTTTGATTTACATAACTGAGGCGTTCCTCAAAGCACCACTTTAAAGTCCTTTCTTTTATGACAATTACAAGTTGTTTTCGTTGTGTGGTTTATGTAACCAAGGTGTCGCTGTAGCTTGTTTACAGTCAGTAGTCTTTTGTTCAACTTTTTAAGTTACACTAGTGGTGTTCCTCAAGGTTCCATTTTAGATCCTCCCATTCTCATCATTTATCTCTCATTGCATCATTACTCTCATCATCTTATCATGATAATCCCCTCAATTCCCCTCCAAACTGGATTAACTCGCTGGAATATAAAGACAATATAATATACATCAATAAACGTGGATGCATATGCAAAAGTGCAATATATTCATCTGTACAGTACTCTATTTATTTATATCTGCACCTTATTGCTCTTTTATCCTGCACTACAACGAGCTAATGCAACGAAATGTCGTTCTTATCTGTACAGTAAAGTTCAAGTTTGAATGACAATAAAAAAGAAGTGTAAAGTCTAATTTTGGGCTATTCAAATGGCGGCCCGCGAGTTCAGTTCCAAAACTTGAGAGAAACTCACCATTTTTGTAGCCGATTCTTAGAAACATTAGACTGCTGTCATAGAGATGATCTTTGACTAGATGTTTTTGCAGCAGGTCGTTAAAAACAGCAGAGCGCTCTTGTAACTCTGAGAAAATAAATAGACCAAAATTGTCCACAGTAGAGGACGATGTTTCTACGGAATATACAAAATAATTATAGATGTCCGATAATGGCTTTTTTGCCGATATCCGATATTCCGATATTGTCCAACTCTTAATTACCGATTCCGATATCAACTGATATATACAGTCGTGGAATTAACACATTATTATGCCTAATTTTGTTGTGATGCCCCGCTGGATGCATTAAACAATGTTACTTTACCATGAATTGATTAACGTAGACCCCGACTTAAACAAGTTGAAAAACTTATTCGGGTGTTACCATTTAGTGGTCAACTGTACGGAATATGTACTGTACTGTGTTATCTACTAATACAAGTTTCAATCAATCAATAAAAAACAAGGTTTTCCAAAATAAGAGAAAAAACTTCAACTCCAGTTATGGAAAAAAGTGCCAACATGGCACTGCCGTATTTATTATTGAAGTCACAAAGTGCATTATTTTTTTTAAACATGCCTCAAAACAACAGCTACAAAAACAATGAAGACACACAGCTTCAGTCCAGAGTATACTAGAGCATACTTGCCAACCTTGACACCTCCGAATTCGGGAGATGGGTGGGGGTGGCTGTTCTGTTGTGTTACGGTGCGGATGTGTGCGTATTCCATACTTGCCAACCTTGAGACCTCCAAATTCGGGAGATGGGGGGCGGGGTTGAGGTGGGCAAGGTTGGGTGGGCGGGGTTTGGTGGTAGGGGGGGTTTATATTGTAGCATCCCGGAAGAGTTAGTGCTGCAAAGGGATTCTGGGTATTTGTTCTGTTGTGTTTATGTTGTGTTACGGTGCGGATGTTCTCCCGAAATGTGTTTGTCATTCTTGTTTGGTGTGGGTTCACAGTCTGGCGCATATTTGTAACAGTGTTAAAGTTGTTTATACGGCCACCCTCAGTGTGACCTGTATGACGACAGGTTGTAGAGGACGCTAAAGGCAGTGCCTTTAAGGCACGCCCCCAATAATGTTGTC
Source organism: Nerophis lumbriciformis (assembly GCF_033978685.3). Taxonomy (NCBI): domain Eukaryota; kingdom Metazoa; phylum Chordata; class Actinopteri; order Syngnathiformes; family Syngnathidae; genus Nerophis; species Nerophis lumbriciformis. Next base: position 13,573,756 of record NC_084576.2, read on the forward strand.
TGGGTGGAAATCGGGAAAATGGTTGCCCCGGGAGATTTTCGGGAGGGGCACTGAAATTCGGGAGTCTCCTGGGAAAATCGGGAGGTTGAAACCGATAGCGATAATTTCCGATATTACATTTTAAAGCATTTATCGACATCTCTAAAAATAATAATAATAAAAGTGAAGGGACAAGTCCACCCTCCTGGTCCTTAGCTTTCTGGAAATGTGGCCCCCAAAACAATGTAGTTGAATATCCCTGCTGTACATCAACGTGGGATGCACTGAGGACAAAATAATAAATACATTAAATAAATAAAAAGGCAAAATAAGTTACATTGGAAAGTTACTTTTTAAATGTCTTCATTGTTCAGAGTAAAAAGAAGGCATTACTGTTAATATTGCCATAATCAACAACAAAAGTGCCAACCCGACCCTGAGGATTTGCGTGTGTTGATGCTCCACATTCCATCATGCGTGAAACAAGATTTTGTGCAATTTCGGGGTCGTCTAGGGATAACAGGCCGAAATTAGCCTTTGGCTAGAATCTGGCATATTGGCATAACATTTTTATTAGAAAAAAATGCATGAAATTAAATCTTTTTCCAGTAGTCAAATTCCAAATTTAGAGGAATACTGTACAGCAACAGCTTAATAAAAACATGTGAAACTTATAATCTGTGTAAAGACTTGTTTTATATATATATATATATATATATATATATATATATATATATATATATATATATATATATATATACACATATATAATGAAAAGTGACTGGAGTACAATCACAAGGCATAGTTGTTTCCTGCAAAACTGACACAACTGTAGGTAAGCATCGAGACTCACGGCGCGCGTTCGAAGCTGCTATTCGCTAGGAATCATTCACTATTCATGTCTTACAACTGTGGTTGAGAAAAATCCCTAAATCTTTTTTTGGCAAGTGCAGTCGCACAAGCATGTGAAAAATAAAAGGCAGCGCGTGTGTTGTGGAAAGCAGGGCTTTGTCTCACCCCCGATCCAGCTTCCTTTGTTGCAGACTTTGTCTACAATATCCTACTGGTTTCTTCAAAGGTAAATACAGGCTGGACTCTGTGAGCCAATTGCACTTTTCTCGAACAACAGGTAATAAATTTGCATGTCAAGCCTGCGTGTCACAGATTAAAGACGCTTTGTCTAGGATGATTTATGGCGGCGATGGCGTGCTGGGTGCCTTTGGCTGTGAGGAGCTGAGGGTTTGATGGTTGGTTGGTTTGTTGGTGAGAGGCTGGTAGCAGGTGGCGAGGGTCAGATTTGTCATCTGTAGCAGCACACACCATTATCTTCAACCACAAACAATGTTTTGGCTTTTCCTGTAGAGCTGTGTCGTCCGCGAACAAATCGAGCGTTTTCAATGGCTCTTTTAAGTGAACGATGACTACCAGTTTGCAGTTTCATTTAGGACGCTGATGTCAAACTCAAGGCCCGGGGACCAGATCTGGCCCGCCACATCATTTAATATGGCCCGTCAATGCCTGAAATAATAAGCGTCACTAAAGTACCGTATTTTTCGGAGTATAAGTCGCACCGGCCGAAAATGCATAATAAAGAAGAAAAAAAACATATATAAGTCGCACTGGAGTATAAGTCGCATTTTTGGGGGAAATGTATTTGATAAAACCCAACACCAAGAATAGACCTTTGAAAGGCAATTTAAAATAAATAAAGAATAGTGAACAACAGGCTGAATAAGTGTACGTTATATGAGGCATAAATAACCAACTGAGAACGTGCCTGGTATGTTAACGTAACATATTATAGTAAGAGTCATTCAAATAACTATAACATATAGAACATGCTATACGTTTACCAAACAATCTGTCACTCCTAATCGCTAAATCCCATGAAATCTTATACGTCTAGTCTCTTACGTGAATGAGCTAAATAATATTATTTGATATTTTACGATAATGTGTTAATAATTTCACACATAAGTCGCTCCTGAGTATAAGTCGCAACCCCGGCCAAACTATGAAAAAAAACTGCGACTTATAGTCCGAAAAATACGGTACCTTATCTGCTTGACTTATAATTTCAGAGCAATTTATCCATCAAATTGTACACTGTAAAAATTTATAGATTTTGCAGTAAAATTTGCGGTGGTTTTTAAGGCATATGACAGTAATTTCTGGGGTTTTTTTACGGTAAAATTCGGTTAACTGAGCTGTTTTTTTTCACTGTAAAATCTATGGTTGTTGTTTTTACAGTATATTACTGTAAACGGTAAAATGGTACAACATTTTTTGACACTGAGGTGCTGTTTTTTTTCCCATTTACAGAAATAGGTTGTAAAAACCAGCATAAATTTTACAATAAAATGCTGCCAGCCTTTTCCCGACAACCCCCCCCCAAAAAAAAAACCGTGGTACTGTTTTTCATATGTTGTAAAATACTATTTTACTATTTTACTATAAAATTGTGGCGACTGATTTGCTAGTTTGTTTTTTTTTACTGTAAAATTTACAGTTTTTTTTTTTTTTTACAGTTTACATAAACACATATATATTATTCAATTGCATAGGCAGATTCATAAATTACTCGCTGTTACAAGCTGCCTTCTGAGGGCAACCATAACTGCAATGTGGCCCTCAATGAAAATGAGTTTGACACTGCTGATTTTTACAACCTATTGCTGTAAATGGGACACACAAACGTTAAAATAACCAGACATTAACAGTAAATGAACAAGTGGATTAATAATTAATTTTTACAGCTTGTTCCTCATAATGTTGACAAAATAACATAATGATAAATGACACAATATGTTACTGCATATGTCAGCAGACTAATTAAGAGCCTTTGTTTGTTTACTTACTACTAAAAGACAAGTTGTCTTGTATGTTCACTATTCTATTTAAGGACAAAATTGTTCTTTGATTGCAATAAGAAACATATGTTTATTGTACCTTAAGATTTTTTGTTAAAATAAAGCCAATAATGCCATTTTTTGTTTTTATTTAGAAAGGTATCGAAAAGTATCAAAATACATTTTTGGTACTGGTACCGAAATATGGTTTCGAGACAACCCTAGCGTGAGGTATCTATCTATTTTACTTTGTAAATTGACTTGAAACTTCTCACACAGCTCAACACCCTCTACAAAGATCCCACTGTAACATTAGGGTGTTAATCCTCACAAAATTTAGTACACACATTATAAAGTCAAAGTTAAAGTAGCAATGATTGTCACACACACACTAGGCGTGGTGAAATTTGTCCTCTGCATTTGACCCATCCCTTTGATCACCCCCTGGGAGGTGAGGGGAGCAGTGGGCAGCAGCAGTGGCCACGCCTGGGAATAATTTTTGGTGATTTAACCCCCAATTCCAACTCAAATATACAGAACATTTCTGTAATATTTGTGTAAGATTGGTCAAAAACATGGCCGTCATTAAACAAAATGTCTTTGCAGGTGCACGGGAACTGGCCAAAAATTGTCCATTTGTCTTTTTACATGAACTGCTAACAATTAGGCAAGAGGAGAGTTGAAGAATAAGTGGAAAAGGTTTGTTGAGTCTGTGTGTGAAGAGTATATTTTCAATGGAAATGGGGAAAAACCCCAAAACAAAAAGAAAAGATCTCGTGTCCTACTCTGCATACTTTATTTACAAAAGCTGAGAAAAGTTTTTAATCAGTTTTCTCATGCATGTTATCCTCTGCTCCTTCAAACTGTAAAATCTTATGCAGAAATCTACATTTTCCTCCCACAGAAATATGCATAATCAACGCTACAGTAGCCTCGGCATCTCATAAACAGTTCATTTTGGAATGAAATAACCCTCGGTGGTCAGGAAAGGGGAATAACGATGTGTCAAATATGGAGCCCGGCACCACAAAGCGCGCCTTCAGTGCGCAAGGCCAGTAATGTCAAGTGCATAATTGCACGCACTGTTTAACGTTTATTACATTCAGCACACCATTGCGGTTTGTTTATCGTTACATACTGGGCAAACACTGCTAATGTGTGCCCGGGCAAATATTTGCAGCACCATATCAAACTTCCGCTGACAAATTCGGGATATCAGAGAGGCCGAATAAGGCCACGTGTGAACTAACGAGATCTGTTAGGCCGTACATAGATTGGCCTATCACACCAGTGGCTGAAGTGTTTGCACACAGAGCTGTGCTGCCTGTGGGCTTACTTATACACTATATAATCTCACACTGTGCCTTATTAAGGGCTTTAACAAAATCTGGCTTTCACTGCCTCCCTTTAGTCTCGACTCTTGAGACCAGCAGCCTCCAGGATCTCCATTTGAACTCAGGCCTGGCTAAACACCTCGTCTACCCCAAAACAGATTAAAGCAAATGTGTACGTGCGCTCCATAGATAGAGGGGACGACATGGATAGATATGACAGCATTGTATAAATCACAGCACAATGTCCCTGAAGTGATTTCCTTTTTACTATGGAGAGAAATGCTAAACTATACTGGATGTCACGGTTTGTTTGTTTTTTTCAATTATCCCCGCATATTTAGATGTGTACTATAAAGCCATCTTTATGACTTAATTGTATTGGTCAGGGGTTGAGTTTCTGGATATTTTACAAAGCTTCTAACTTGGTATGAAAGTCTGGTGAAGGGCCTTTTCTGTTCCTAGTGAGAGCAAAAACTTGCCTGAAGCCCTTTAAAGACCTACTGAAACCCACTACTACCGACCACGCAGTCTGATAGTTTATATATCAATGATGAAATCTTAACATTGCAACACATGCCAATACGGCCGGGTTAGCTTACTAAAGTGCAATTTTAAATTTTGCGCGAAATATCCTGCTGAAAACGTCTCGGTATGATGACGCCTGCGCGTGACGTCACAGATTGTAGAGGACATTATGGGACAGCATGGTGGCCAGCTATTAAGTCGTCTGTTTTCATCGCAAAATTCCACAGTATTCTGGACATCTGTGTTGGTGAATCTTTTGTAATTTGTTCAATGAACAATGAAGACAGCAAAGAAGAAAGCTGTAGGTGGGAAGCGGTGAATTGCGGCAGGTGTTGTGCCGGATAACGCACCCCCGCCGTAGAATGCACCCCCTGACTGTTTTGCCGGATAACACAGCCAGTGTTTCATTGTTTACATTCCCGAAAGATGACAGTCAAGCTTTACCATTGGCCTGTGGAGAACTGGGACAACAGAGACTCTTACCAGGAGGACTTTGAGTTGGATGCGCAGATGTGGTACCGTGAGTTCGCATGCAGCTGCGGCTTCCAAACATTTGATCGCTTGCCCGTACGTGCGTGCCGCTATGTGCATGTCACGCACGTAACTTTGGGGACTTTGGGGAAATATATGTGCTGTATGAACTTTGGGGAGGTGAACGGTACTTTGGGCTGTGGGATTGAGTGTGTTGTGCAGGTGTTTGAGTTGTATTGGCGGGTTATATGGACGGGATGGGGGAGGTGTTTGTTATGCGGGATTCATTTGTGGCATATTAAATATAAGCCTGGTTGTGTTGTGGCTAATAGAGTCTTGTGTTTATTTACTGTTTTAGTCATTCCCAGCTGAATATCAGGTCCCACCCGCCTCTCACAGCATCTTCCCTATCTGAATCGCTCCCACTGCCCTCTAGTCCTTCACTCTCACTTTCCTCATCCACGAATCTTTCATCCTCGCTCAAATTAATGGGGAAATCGTCGCTTTCTCGGTCCGAATCGCTCTCGCTGCTGGTGGCCATGATTGTAAACAATGTGCAGATGTGAGGAGCTCCACAACCTGTGACGTCACGCTACTTGTCTGCTACTTCCGGTACAAGCAAGGCTTTTTTATCAGCGACCAAAAGTTGCGAACTTTATCATCGATGTTCTCTACTAAATCTTTTCAGCAAAAATATGGCAATATCGCAAAATGATCAAGTATGACACATAGAATGGACCTGCTATCCCCGTTTAAATAAGAAAATCGCATTTCAGTAGGCCTTTAAGTCCATCACACGTGATGGGTAGAACTACAACAAATCGAGAACCTTCTCAACAGGTCCCACCAGGGATAGTGATCCTACTTCTGAAAACCTATCTGGAGGGAACTCTGAGTCAATTGGTACAACAAACTACATTGACCACACTTACACTCACACTTCCAGAGACGAGTCCCATCGTCATTGGCACGCCAATCATCCTACTTATCAACCATCTGTGGGATGCATCGGCATAGGGCCACCTGTCCAAATGGGCCTACACAGAGGCCTCGTGACTGTAGATCAATGTTCCCTCTAATTTTACATGTGTGTGTGCAAACGCAAAAACTCCTTGAGCATTCAGTGGAGCACATGTGAGCGACGTCAGACGTGCACACTGTGGCCACACCTGCAGCAAATCTGTCCCAAACCTGACTAAATAACAAGTTACATTTCTTATTATTACAATCAAATGACAGCAGTCATTTCCATGAGATTATTTTCTAATATAAGTATTTTGGCCCACTTACAATGACAATAACAAAAAATATTGTTTTTCATGAGCTGTGTAGCTACTAGTATTGTGAAGGTCTGGGTGGAGGTCCTGCTTTGGAAATAATTTGTACCCCTTTCAGACATTTCATTTAGTTCCCATTAAAACATTCACATGTTGCACAATGAGATGTAAGCATGGGATCATGTGTACATTCCTGTAACTTTCTGTTTGTAAAATATATATTTGTATTAGTATTTCTTTAATATAATAACAGCATTTCATTATTAATATTTATAAATTAAGATTTTTAATCCCCTTAATGACAGTAGAATACGCCATACTTGCCAAACCTCCCGATTTTTCCGGGAGACTCCCGAATTTCAGTGCCCCTCCTGAAAATCTCCCGGGGCAACCATTCTCCCGAATTTCTCCCGATTTCCACCCGGACAACGATATTGGGGGCGTGCCCCAAAGGCACTGCCTTTAGCGTCCTCTACAATCTGTCGTCACGTCCGCTCTTCCTCCATACAAACAGCGTGCCGGCCCAGTCACATAATATATGCGTTTTTTTACACACACTTTAGTGATTGCAAGACATACTTGATCAACAGCCATACAGGTCACACTGAGGGTGGCCGTATAAACAACTTTAACACTGTTACAAATATGCGCCACACTGTGAACCCACACCAAACAAGAATGACAAACATTTGGGTAGAACATCCGCACCGTAACACAACATAAACACAACAGAACAAATACCCAGAACCCTTTGCTACAATATACACCCCCCCTACCACCAAACCCCGCCCACCCAACCCCGCCCACCTCAACCCCGCCCCCCATCTCCCGAATTCGGAGGTCTCAAGGTTGGCAAGTATGGAATACGCACACATTTGATTGGTGAATCATAGTGTAACAACCTGCAATTACACATTATCTGTGGTGTTGGAGTTGTCCGACCTTAGAACCTTTATTTAACCAGATGAGAAACCCATTGAGATCAAGATCTCTTTCACAAGGGTGACCTGGCCAAGAGGTCAACAGCAAATGTCACAGAGCAGTTTCAAAAAAATAATACGTTAAGACATATATTTTAAAATACATAAGAGAACTGTAAAACAACCTTATGGGTGGCTGTAAACGCATCACTGGCTAAGTGCCTTATGCGCATGTGTTTGGCGCAAGTGAGAAAGAGCGAGCGGCTGCTGTTGATATGACCGATGACAAAGTTGGTTTTGGTCTGGTTTGTAAGGCAGAAAATTACCAGTTTTGCTGGATAGAATTTTTTTTTTACCAATAATTTGGTCATGCGTTTACGGCCGACAATAAAGAGTTTTGCTCAATTAAGTGATCGATGGAATTCATGTCCTCCTTAAAGCATCTGGACAGACGTTACAATAATTGAACAGTAAAGACGAATATAGTTTTCTCTGTTGTGGCCGCGCGTCGTCAGTTACATTGAAAATTTCTAAGCGCTTATTTTTTTATTATATTTTGTGCGTGGTATAGATTTGCCGTGCGCAGGGGACGCATGAGCAGTGCACAATTGCATAGGCGCGCACCTTAGAGGGAACGTTGCTGGATATCCCACTTCGGACACCAGGGAAACCATAATGTGTGGTACCCTCAATCTACATTTAACTAACTAACTACTACATTCTACTAGGGCTGGGCGATATATCGATATACTCAATATATCGCGGGTTTGTCTCTGCGATATAGAAAATGACTATATCGTGATATTCGAGTATACGTTCTCACACAGTTGCTTTTAGCTGCGGGCATTACACTCTCTCTCTTTCTTGTCTCTCCTTCTCACAGAGACATAAACAAGCACACCTTCTTACATACGTCACGCGTGCAACGTCACACGCCCTCCCCGAGCAAAGAGGTAGCTACATGGGTAACATTAGCTGTGATGCTAGCGGAGTGGTGAGGGTGGTAATACGAGAGAAAGAAGGTGCGAATCTGGTAACAAATGGAGGAAGAATTAATTCCCAAGAAAAACAGCAGGGGGTCCATCGTCTGGCGGTGGTTTGGCTTCAAGCGGGAATATGTCGAACAATTATGCGGCAAAAGCGTTGCTACAAAAAGTAGCAGCACTGCTAATGTGTAGCATCATTTGAAAAGTCATCCGGTAGAGAATGAAGAGTGCTTGAAACTGCATGTCAAAATCTCTGTTCGGTGCCACACCCACAAAATGCCGAAGCAACAATTTCCAGATCAACACCGTATGAAAATGTTGTTTTGATATGTCATCTTAGTGACGTCATGCACAAAAGTGCACTAATAGCTTGTTTTAAAATGTCTGACAATCTTGCACTTTCTGTTTGGGAAATGACATGAATGTTTGTGGCACTGCTTAATAACTGTTTAATAAACACAGTTTTGGTAAATTGACTTACCGTATTTTTCGGACTATAAGTCGCAGTTTTTTTCATAGTTTGGCCGGGCTCCAGTGCAACTTATATATGTTTTTTTCCTTTTTTGCTATGCATTTTCGGCAGGTGCGACTTATACTCCGGTGCGACTTATACTCCGAAAAATACGGAAAATATTGTTTTTTATGAGCTGTTCTCTAGAATTGTGGAGGTCTCGGTGGAGGTGCTGCTTTGGAAATAATTTGTACCCCTTTCAGACATTGCATTTAGTTCCCATTAAAACATTCACATGTTGCACAATGAGATGTAAGCATGGGATCATGTGTACATTCCTGTAACTTTCTGTTGGTAAAATATTTATTTTCAATAGTATTTCTTTAATATAATATTTCCCGCTCTGCATGAAAGTTTAAAAGTAGCATATATTAATGCAGTATGAAGAAGAATGTTTTAATGTAGACACATAGAATCATCATACTGGTGTGATTATATGCATCAAGTGTTCATTCAAGGCTAAGGCAAATCACAATATTTATTGTGTATCGTGACATGGCCCAAAAATATGTAGATATTAATAGAAGGCCATATCGCCCAGCCCTACATTCAACATTAAAATCAATGTCTCTGACAACATTCTTAAAAGAACTCTGGGGAGGGTAACCCTCCAACTGTCCCCTGTAGTCCACTTGTGAATACAAAACCACAACAGCAAAGAGCCATACTGGTAGCATGATAACCAGATTGTTCTCCATTCTAAAAATCTAACCGTCTCAACTCCTGGATTTCCAACCTCAATCCCACTTCTGGCAGCGTTTTTCACAGAACTCTGATTTGAATCTCGGTTTCTTTGGTTTAAAAAAAAAAATCTGTGCATACTGACCACACCTGCAGAGTCAGGCTCTCTCGTATGGTACCCAGATTGCAATTACTTTTCAGTTGAAGATGAAGCATTTTGGTTCCCTTTATTTTCCTCGGTATCTACAACGTATCCTTATGCTGACCATAATGAGAGAGAAGAAACGGCAATGTCATCGAAGGACACATTCATCAACCGGGCCGCCTCTAATTAGCAATGGCTCAAGAATGAACGTCCTGATATATTGTGGGTGTAGCCTGTTCCTCTGCTTGCCAAATAGAGGTTTCCATTTTATCATAGGATGCTGGGAATTTCCCTCCATTTCCTGATACACTTGACCTCCTAGCCTATATTGTGAGTATGACAAGGAGATCTCGGGGAGCCGGCTTAGTTTGTGCAGCTTGACCAGGCTGACAGATCTTCTCAACATGGCCTTGGCTCCTGTGAACGCAACATGGTTCAATTGTTCCACACTCTCTGAAAGAGCCGACTGGCAACTTCTCGCTGTTGTGTGTGACTGGGGTGTAATGTGATACCATGGCACCAAGGCCTCGTAGGGTTGTACGGTATATCGGTACTAATAAAGTACTGTGGTACTATACAGTCTTCGAAAAATACCAGTACTTTTTTTTAATGGACATTATGGCGTGCCGTGGTGACCATGCTGGTAATATGAGTTGAGGCGTACGTTAGTCAACACACACACACACAGCACTTACAAACGGACACAGCATGGAGACAGAAGAGGGACAATGGACGTATTTTGGCTTCAAAACTAACGATAAAGGTGGTGCGATAAACACAGAGCAGCGCTTTAAAACATAGCTAGCTGATTGATTGATTGATTGAGACTTTTATTAGTAGATTGCACAGTGAAGTACATATTCCGTACAATTGACCACTAAATGGTAACAGCCGAAAACGTTTTTCAACTTGTTTCAGTCGGGGTCCACGTTAATCAATTCATGGTAACAGCTAATGTCCGTCCGCAGTGTTTTAGCTACTTATAAATCATTAATCCTGGCCTCTGTGATGACAAATAAACTACGGGTCATCCCTGCAGAAAGAGAGATAGCTAAACCTGCTTCACTACACACCGTAGAAGGATACGGTAGCTACATAGAATAGCGCTCCTGAAATGGGTGGATCTATACCAGACCTGGGCAAATAAAGGCCCGGGGCCACATGTGGCCTTTTAAGCTTTTCCATCTAGCCCGCCGGACATTCCCAAATAATTTTTTTAGATTTTTAAGATGGAAACTGTAGCTGCCATTATGATGTGCAGTGAAGTTTTCAAATGACCATAAGTCTTGAACTATACAAAGTAGAGATGATAAATGCTTTAAAATGTATTATCGGAAAATATCGGTATCGGTTTTTTATTATCGGTATCGTATTTTGTTGTTGTTGTTTTTTTAATTAAATCAACATAAAAAACACAAGATACAGTTACAATTAATGCACCAACCCAAAAAACCTCCCTCCCCCATTTACACTCATTCACATAAAAGGGTTGTTTCTTTCTGTTATTAATATTCTGGTTCCTACATTATATATCAATATATATCAATACAGTCTGCAAGGGATACAGTCCGTAAGCACACATGATTGTGCGTGCTGCTGGTCCACTAATAATACTAACCTTTATCAGTTAATTTTACTCATTTTCATTAATTACTAGTTTCTATGTAACTGTTTTTATATTGTTTTACTTTTTTTTTATTCAAGAAAATGTTTTTTATTTATTTATCTTATTTTATTTTATTAATTTAAAAAAAAAGGACCTTATCTTCACCATACCTGGTTGTCCAAATTAGGCATAATAATGTGTTAATTCCACGACTGTATATATCGGTTGATATCGGTAACGGTTGATATCGGTATCGGTAATTAAAGAGTTGGACAATATTGGAATATCGGATATCGGCCAAAAGCCATTATCGGACATCCCTAATACAAAGTATTTCAATGGTTGGAATCTGCGCATTTGCATGATATACTAGTTACTATGGTAATCTAAGTCACAGCAGCTCAGATGAGGCACCAAGCAGTGTGGGTGGGGAGCGTTTCCAGAGCGGCCAGCCTGAAATTCGGGTGTCAGGGACAGACACGGAAGGAGATTTTTACAACAAAGTTCTAAAGATATCAGATTGTAGGTGGGGTTTTTTTTTACCCTTCGCGTTCATATTTCGCTGTGTTTGTTGCATTTTTGTTGCGTTTCACTTGATTGTAAAATATGTCGATGGAGAAGGGGTGTGACGTTCATATGTTGTCAATATTCAGTGTTTTATCGTGCATAGTTAATATTGTAAATACCACATTCTTTATTTTCATGTACATTCTGAGTCTCATTCAGTAAAAAAATTTTTTTAATTCCATTCCATTTTTTAAGGCGTAACGTTTTTAGCATTCATTCAGACTTTATTGTGAGGTTTTGTATTAGTGTTCCGAAAAATAGATGCCCCCAGACACATTTTCTTCTCTAAATTTGGCCCCCGAGTCAAAATAATTGCCCAGGCCTGATCTATACAAATATCGACTGTGACAATACCAGATACAAGCGCCTTATAATGTCTATACTACCCTGATTACATAGACATTTTTAATTATAAAATTGTAATTTTTTCATTATTTATCAACTCAGGAAATAGGTCCCTGGACACAGGAGAACTTTACCTATGACTAATGTTGGATCAATACTCAAATTTGTAATATCAGCCAAAGTATTTCCAACAACAGAATAATATGTGCTTATTACATTTTAACAAAAGTGTAGATAGAACATGTAATGAACAAGTAGATGAATAATCCATCCATCCATTTTCTACCGGTTGTCCCTCATAATTTAACAAAATAATACAATCAGAAATGACACAATATAAACGTCCGCAGCCGTATTCGGAGCCTAGGTAACCGTTTGCTTACTTACTCCTACAAGATTAGTATAATAGTTCACTACGTTATTTAATCCCAAAATGGTTCCATGAATACAATAAGACGGTGTTTTTCAACCTTTTTTGAGCCAAGGCACATTTTTTGCGTTGAAAAAATCTGGAGGCACACCACCAGCAGAAATCATTAAAAAACGAAACTCAGTTGACAGTAAAAAGTCGTTGTCGCAATTGTTGGATATGACTTTAAAGCATAACCAAGCGTGCATCAATGTTGCTCTTGTCTCAAAGTAGGTGTACTGTCACCACCTGTCACATCACGCCCTGACTTATTTGGAGTTTTTTGCTGTTTTCCTGTGTGTAGTGTTTTAGTTCTTGTCTTGCGCTCCTAATTTGGTGGCTTTTTCTCTTTTTTTGGTATTTTCCTGTAGCAGTTTCATGTCTTCCTTGACCGCTATTCCCCACACCTGCTTTGTTTTAGCAATCAAGAATATTTCAGTTGTTTTTATCCTTCTTTGTGGGGACATTGTTGATTGTCATGTCATGTTCGGATGTACTTTGTGGATGCCGTCTTTGCTCCACAGTAAGTCTTTGCTGTCGTCCAGCATTCTGTTTTTGTTTACTTTGTAGCCAGTTCAGTTTTAGTTTTCTTCTGCATAGCCTTCCCTAAGCTTCAATGCCTTTTCTTAGGGTCACTCACCTTTTGTTTATTTTTGGTTCAAGCGTTAGACACCTTTTTACCTGCATGCTGCCTCCCGCTGTTCCCGACATCGACAACGCAATTAGCTACCGGCTGCCACCTACTGCTTTGGAAGAGTATTACACGGTTACTCTGCCGAGCTCTCAACAACACTGACACTCAACAACAACACATAATCTGCAGACTATAATTACTGGTTTGCAAAAAAATGTTTTAACCCAAATAAGTGAAACTAGATGATCTCCCACGGCACACCAGACTGTATCTCACGGCACACTAGTACTTGAATTTCAGTGTTCATTTATTTACACATATACACACACATAACACTCATCTACTCATTGTTGAAAAACACTGCGATAAGAAACATATAAGATTTTCTGTTCAAATAAAGCAAATAGGTCCACTTTAGTTTGAAAAGTATTGAAAAGCATCAATATACATTTCGGTATCGGTACTAAAATATTAATATCGGGACAACCCAAGACGGTTGAAGTTGAAATTGTATTCCTTTCCCTTGAGTATCTATTGGCACAAAACCAAACTGGCAATGAGATATTGGGATGATGTATTCACAGCCCTGGCAGTCACATCTTCATCACAACAAGACGGCAACTTTTTATCTCACCTCGGCGGAGAAACGGAAAGACGGCGCGTGAAGGAGCGCTTTGTGCAGACACAACACAACGGCCTTGTGCACTTCAAAGTGAGACCCGACTAAGCTGAGGATGCCGCTGCGTGTCACAGAGGAATAGTCCTCTTTTTGTGTAACGCACACAGATGATTAAAGAGTTCAACACAGCAAGCTGACTAATGACTCCGCTGGGTTTGAGGGGGAACTCGAGAGAATGCAGCGGGGCCTCTGGAGAATACTCGCTGAAACGGGGATGGGTTTTCTAAAATATACAAATGTATTCATCAGAAAGGTGTCTTTTTATATCGACGCTGTGCAAGCAGACGGGTGCGTGCAGGTGGAAGTGAGAGAGGATGGCAAGAAGGAGGCGAGAAAGAGAAATGTATGCCTCACAACAACCTCTAAATTGTTCAATTTCAAAATATAACCTCGAAAGTCGAAAAATACAGTCATATTAACAATAAAGTTACACAAAACTTCAAGTTAACCTCTTTTTTTTTTTGCACTTGAGCATGATAAATAGTGACTCAAAAACACTGCTTGCACTTAATAATGGATTTGTGACGGCGACCGCTATGTTTTTTTTCTTTGTTGTCGGAAACCGGAAGTTGCAAAGCAAGGTTGGTTGCATGAACAAAGGCATTTGCACTCTGGTAACCAGTGTTGGGTTAGTCACTGAAAACCAGTAACTAGTTACAGTTATTAGTTACTTTATTTCAAAAGTAACTCAGTTACTAACTCAGTTACTTACACGAAAAAGTAATGCGTTACTGTGAAAAGTAACTATTTAGTTACTTATTTTTCTCTTCTTTTTTAAAAAAAAAAGCTCCCATTAATCATACTTGCCAACCTTGAGACCTCCGATTTCGGGAGGGGGCGGGGGTGGGGGGCGTGGTTGGGGGCGGGGCGTTGTTGGGGGCGTAGTTAAGAGGGGAGGAGTATATTTACAGCTACAATTCACCAAGTCAAGTATTTCATATATATATATATATATATATATATATATATATAAGAAATACTAAGTCAAGTATTTCATATATATATATATATATATATATATACATATACAAGAAATACTTGACTTTCAGTGAATTCTAGCTATAAATATATATTTATTTTATTATATATATATAAAATAAATACTTGAATTTCAGTGTTCATTTATTTTCACATATACACACACATAACATTCATCTACTCATTGTTGAGTTAAGGGATGAATTGTCCATCCTTGTTCTATTCTCTGTCACTATTTTTCTAACCATGCTGAACACCCTCTCTGATGATGCATTGCTGTGTGGCACGCACAAAAGTGCTTTCATCAAATGGACTAGATGGCAGTTTTGTCCTGTTTAAGAGTGTCACAACATTGCTGTTTACGGCAGACGAACTGCTTTACGGTAG
This sequence comes from Nerophis lumbriciformis, assembly GCF_033978685.3. Classification (NCBI taxonomy): domain Eukaryota; kingdom Metazoa; phylum Chordata; class Actinopteri; order Syngnathiformes; family Syngnathidae; genus Nerophis; species Nerophis lumbriciformis. The sequence continues at coordinate 13,589,039 of NC_084576.2, forward strand.
ACAAAAACGTGACTGCTGTTGTTGTGTGTTGTTGCCGCGCTGGGAGGACGTTAATGAAACTGCCTAACAATAAACCCACATAAGAAACCAAGAACTCGCCCTCCATCATTCTACAGTTATAACGTGATTGGGCAGGTACGCTGTTTATATTGTGGGAAAGCGGACTCAGGTCCGCATGGACCTGAGTCCGCCTGAATTTCGGGAGATTTTCGGCAGAAAATGTGTCCCGGGAGGTTTTCGGGAGAGGCGCTGAATTTCGGGAGTCTCCCGGAAAATCCGGGAGGGTTGGCAAGTATGCCATTAATGCCCTTTTAGCATTCATTTCAGTACTGTTATTGCACTGGAGAATAATACAATCTGTTGATCAACTTGACATGCATTTGCATCACTGAACTCTGCTAAGCAATGTGGTCTACGTACAACACACAAAGACAAAGATAAGTTTCAAAGGGCCAATTTATTTCAGGCCAGAACAAATTGACAAAACTATTTTAAATAGCTGCAACATAACATACATAAGTAACAAACAGCATAATAACAACATAGCTGTAAACCTGGGTTCACCCAAGGAAGGCACACATGACATACACAAAGCCTAACCAGGCATTTTTTTCTCTCAAGGAATTCTGAAATAAAATCATGTCTTCATGAGATCAACATAGTACTGAAGCCAAGAACACTACGCATTTCCCCAGTTTTAGTTTAGAGATAAGGAAAGATTGGCCTGGCCCACTAGGATCCCTCTTTATGTTTTTGATCTTTATAGTCTATACATTTAGAGTGATGTGATAATCAAACACTCTGGAAGTCTAGAATGAAAGAGTATATAAGAGAATTGACAGAGTGTGTGTACCTTCAGTGCTGAATGATGAGCAGAGGCAGAGTTTGGAGTGTTTTCTTCAGCTTGCTTTCCATGTTTATGTGCTCACTGTCCAGGTGCCACTTACCGTTTGACGCCTGCTATCATGCTAATTAGCTGGCTGAAAGCGGGTGACTCTATCCTCCTTCAAAACCGCACTAAAAGAACACCTAAAGGCAACTTCAACCCTAGACTAACACCCTCCCCCCCCACATCCCACCTCCCCGGATTGTAAATAATCAAATGTATATACTTGTTCTTATGCTTTCTGAGCTCACTATGTTCACTGCTCGCTGTACATGTCCTACCAAGTCAGACCTACACTGTTACAATGTCCATTTCTCAGATGATGCAATTGTTGATGACGGAAGTGCTGATATCAACCAAACCTAACCCCATTCAAAGTATATACTCTGATGATTAACTTGTGTGATGACTGTATTATGCTGATAGTATATATTTGTACCATGAATTGATTTACGTGGACCCCGACTTAAACAAGTTGAAAATCTTATTCGGGTGTTACCATTTAGTGGTCAATTGTACGGAATATGTACTGTACTGTGCAATCTACTAATAAAAGTTTCAATCAATCAAAAGCTCCACTGTAGAAATAGCCTGCATGTCTTCTAGCACATACGCTGCAATGGCTCTATCAATGTTGTCCTGGCTAGCAGTGCCTCGTTAAAATCCAGCCGCTGTTGGGGGTGGAGGTGAAGTGTGTCTCTCTTTACTAGCTTCGTCAAAGAATGTTGCTTTTGTAGCTGTTTCAGCAGATTCAGCAGATCCCCATACCCACACACACACACACACACACACACACACACACACACACACACACAAACACAGAGCGAGCGGCGCGCCTCTTCTACGGCTTGTGACACAAGAACATTCAGAAGGACGACACTGCAGCACTCCAATAAAACACATTCAGATCTTCAGTTTCTAGCCGATACTACATAAAAAATAACGTAAAATAACGCAGTAACGCATCATGTAGTAACGGTAACTGAGTTACTGAATATAAAAAATAACGCTTAAATTACTAGTTACCCCCGAAACTAACGGCGTTACTTTGTAACCCGTTAGTCCCAACACTGCTGGTAACCGAGCAACGCAGGAAGGGATCACTGATCAGTGGGAGTGCCACGCTAACAGCCAATCAGGTGACAGTATCAACTTATCAAGTTTGGTTGAGCCATCTTGTTGTCTTGCGGTTGGTTCTTCGCATGGGCTGAAATAAGGAAATTAAAATAATGTGCTGCAAAAATTGTGGATAAAACAGGAAAAGTCACCTCGACAGTATGGATGGCAGTTTTGTGGATTTTAAAAAACGGACCATAGCCCGACCACGGCACTCGTAATCAGTAATACCACACCCTTTAGAGCACAGCTGTAACTTCCTGGCACTCAAACCTGCAGAAAATAGTTTTTCTCAGGTTTCTCTATGTTTACATTTTCCCACTTTGCACTATTTCGTTACACCTTATGAGGGCATTTCTTACATATTCCTTATTTTTTCACCTTCATTTTAGGAGGTTGTTAAGTGTTCAATCTGATTTTAGAATTTAGTTTACATTGATTGTTTTCCATCATTGTGTTGAGATTTTATTTCCATTCTGCCTTAATAGCTGATGGGATTATAACCAGGGGAAGGTTACGTTTTAAATAAATATGTTTACACTTAATATATTGTTCTCCTGGTCCTTATTTTCACCAGGTCATAAAAAATATCAATAATCATTGATATCGACCGGTATAAAACACTTAAATCGTGATACAGTTTTCAGCCCTATCGCCCAACCCTAGAACCCATCAATAGCACTTCCACTGTACTATACTGTATTGTACATTTCTTTAATACCCATTCCCCATGTACGCTAATGTAGGCCAGTGTTTTTGCATACAGAGTCAGATGTTCTTCCACCAGATAAATGGAATCCACTGGGTCCCTTGTGAGGGGTGACAGAGTGATGAATGGCCGTGGCGTCTGCAGGACAGAGTGCAAGAATTATTGTCAGTCTCTATAGGAGGAGGGATTAATAACCACAACCTCGTGACATAGGGTAATCATGGGAGATTAAGGGCGGGGGAGTCCTCAAGCATGGTTGGTGCAAAGTTTGACCTATAGCTAAATAAACAATGACAAACACTCGGAATCCCTAATTGGATGGCAGATTTCCAAACGCTGCTATTATTTTTGATGTAAAATTATGTGAATTAGCTCTTTGTTCCCATTTTGCCAGTACAATGCTAGGTTTTCTTGTATTTGTATTGTAATTGTACATTTTTCATATTTAAAAAAAAAATTAAATTCAGTATTGAGTATTTCCATGTAACATAAATTTCAAAAAAATATCAACAATATTAAGATAATAATAATTATGTTCTTACCCGCTGGGTGTCGATGATAAAAGCTTTTTGTTCTCATTTGTTTTTAATAATTTACTGCATTAAAAGTGGAGATAAATGATTGACTATTCAATGCATCAAGATTGGAATGAGGACCTTTCTGATTCGATGGACACGTGTCAAAATATTGTTGATTTATGTATGTTAAAAGGGTCATATGATTACATTTAAAACACTTCCTTGTGGTCTACATAACATGTAATGGTGTATCTTTTTGGTCAAAATGTTGCATAGATGATGTTTTACAGACCACCTTCAAGTCGCTTTCTAACCGTCCCTTTAGAATGCGCCGCTTATTTCTTGGCGTCTTCTCCCCGCCATCTTTGTTGTAGTTTTTAGCGCTTCCATAGCGAGTCTACTGACAGATTAAGTTAGAACTATACGCTACTTTGTATTAGAAATGGCAACAGCGGAGGATGCATGTGCATGTACGAGCCAGTCTGCCCCGCAACAAGAGGATAGTGAAAAAGAAGGAACTTATTGACTACAACATTGGACTACCATGGCGGACTTTTGAGTAAATTTATACCATACATGGATAATCTGCTGACGTCACACTTGGGCCTTGTTTCCCGGAAGTATGAAAGAAGGCAAGATTCTTCTATAAATATTTCTGCAATGCCTTCACAGTTTGATTTTACATTTGTGGGACTTATGCAGATCCCAAATACACAAAAACAGCTATCAATAGGGAAATAATGTTGGTTTTGCATAATACCATTTTCAGTAAACTAACTACAAAACCCAAAACCAGTGAAGTTGGCACGTTGTGTAAATCGAAAATAAAAACAGAATACAATGATTTGCAAATCCTTTTCAACCTATATTCAATTGAATAGACTGCAAAGACAAGATACTTAACGTCCGAACTGGTAAACTTTGTTATTTTTTGCAAATATTAGCTCATTTGGAATTTGATGCCTGCAACATGTTTCAAAAAAGCTGGCACAAGTGGCAAAAAAGACTGAGAAAGTTGAGGAATGCTCGTCAAACACTTATTTGGAACATCCCACAGGTGAACAGGCTAATTGGGAACAGGTGGGTGCGATGATTGGGTAAAAAAAAGCAGCTTCCATGAAATGCTCAGTCATTCACAAACAAGGATGGGGCGAGGGTCACCACTTTGTGAGCAAATGCGTGAGCAAATTGTCGAACTGTTTAAAAACAACATTTCTCAACCAGCTATTGCAAGGAATTTAGGGATTTCACCATCCACGGTCCATAATATCATCAAAAGGTTCAGAGAATCTGGAGAAATCACTGTACGTAAGCGGCAATGCTGAAAACCAATATTGAATACCCGTGACCTTCAATCCCTCAGGCGGTACGGCATCAAAAAGCGACATCGGTGTGTAAAGGATATCACCACATGGGCACAGGACCACTTCAGAAAACCACAGTCAGTAACTACAGTTTGTCGCTACATCTGTAAGTGCAAGTTAAAACTCTACTATGCAAAGCAAAAGCCATTTATCAACAACACCCAGAAACGTCGCTGGCTTCGCTGGGCCCGAGCTTATCTAAAATGGACTGATGCAAAGTGGAAAAGTGTTCTGTGGTCTGACGATTCAACTAGTTTGGTCTGAAATGATTGGTACATGGCATACAAACATGTCTTCTTTGCTACAGTGACACAAACATGCTCAAAAGCTACCGAGAAGGTCCTTAAGGTTCTTCGAATCCTTTCTGCGGGGAGTTCCCGTGTTCCGCTGCACTAACATTGACTCCCACTCTCCAGAGATCTGTCAGTATGGCTCACGTTCATTGTTCATTGCCAACAAGAAGCCAGACATTGTTCAGCGTGGCATGTTTTGATGTCGCAAAGCGCTGGTGGCTGTGTCCCTTGTACAGTAGTTCTCATAGAACAATCAAGGCTGCACAATGAGGGAAAAATGAACTATATTAAGATACAGGCCGTCATGTTCATGAAGGTTGTTTTCATCACAACAACTCTCAGGAACTATTTATTGTCAGGCTGGAAACTATTCATTTTTTGGGTCAACCAACATGAAATCATGTTCCTTGTGACAAGTCGTTAATCCTACATTTTAAAAAAGGGATTGTTTCTACCGAAACAGGAGCTATGAAAACATTACATACTGTAATTCATGTATTAATTATTGTTTAATATATTATTAATTATAGAATATTTATGTATATATATATATATACATATATATATATATATTGCCAAAAGTACTTGGCCACCTGCCTTGACTCACATATGAACTTGAAGTGCCATACTATTCCTAACCCAGATTGCCAGATGGAAAAGTGTGATTCATCACTCCAGAGAAGTCGTCTCCACTGTTCTAGAGTCCAGTGGCGACGTGCTTTACACCACTGCACCCGACGCTTTGCATTGGACTTGGTGATGTACAGCTTAGATACAGCTGCTCGGCCATGGAAACCCATTCCATGAAGCTCTCTGCGTACTGTACGTGGGCTAATTGGAAGGTCACATGAAGTTTGGAGCTCTGTTGCAACTGACTGTGCAGAAAGTCTTTGCACTATGCTGACCCCTCTCTGTCAGTTTACGTGGCCCACCAGTTCGTGGCTGAGTTGCTGTTGTTCCCAAACTCTTCCATTTTCTTATAATAAAGCCGACAGTTGACTTTGGAATATTTAGGAACGAGGCACTTTTTGAGTGTAGTGCTGCAAAAGGTATGATCAAGTGAAATTAGTCAAACAGACATACTTGCCAACCCTCCCGAATTTTCCGGGAGACTCCCGAAATTCAGCGCCTCTCCCGAAAACCTCCCGGGACAAATATTCTCCCGAAAATCTCCCGATTTTCAGCCGGAGCTGGAGACCACGCCCCCTCCAGCTCCAATGCGGACCTGAGTGAGGACAGCCTTTTTTTTATGACGGGAGGACAACAGGGTGACAAGAACTAAATCATCCAGACTAGAGATAAATTGTATTATTATGTTTATCTTACCTAAAAATAAATATATTTATATATATATATATATATATATATTTTTTTTTTTTTTAAACTAAATACATTTTTACTATATTTTGCTAAAAACATCAAAATTAATTGTATTTTTATTTGTATTTTTTCTGACTCCTTATTACATCCAGCCATAGAATTATACATTAAAATAAACATATTGGAAATAATTGATTTTAAATCATCATAATAATTCATTTAAAATGACCATATTTAATTATTAAAATAATTGTTTGTTTATCAACAACTTTAGCATTTTATTCATTACATTTTGAAGCTCTCAGAAGCCAAGTTATGTTATATTCCTTAAGATTTATTTATGCAAGTTTGAAGTATCAATTATCTAAACACAGTTTTGTTTGCATATTTTCAGGATGTAGATATATAAATATGTATATATATATATATATATATATATATATATATATATATATATATATATATATATATATATATATATATTTATATATATATATATATATATACACACACACACAGGTAAAAGCCAGTAAATTAGAATATTTTGAAAAACTTGATTTATTTCAGTAATTGCATTCAAAAGGTGTAACTTGTACATTATATTTATTCATTGCACACAGACTGATGCATTCAAATGTTTATTTCATTTAATTTTGATGATTTGAAGTGGCAACAAATGAAAATCCAAAATTCCGTGTGTCACAAAATTAGAATATTACTTAAGGCTAATACAAAAAAGGGATTTTTAGAAATGTTGGCCAACTGAAAAGTATGAAAATGAAAAATATGAGCATGTACAATACTCAATACTTGGTTGGAGCTCCTTTTGCCTCAATTACTGCGTTAATGCGGCGTGGCATGGAGTCGATGAGTTTCTGGCACTGCTCAGGTGTTATGAGAGCCCAGGCTGCTCTGATAGTGGCCTTCAACTCTTCTGCGTTTTTGGGTCTGGCATTCTGCATCTTCCTTTTCACAATACCCCACAGATTTTCTATGGGGCTAAGGTCAGGGGAGTTGGCGGGCCAATTTAGAACAGAAATACCATGGTCCGTAAACCAGGCACGGGTAGATTTTGCGCTGTGTGCAGGCGCCAAGTCCTGTTGGAACTTGAAATCTCCATCTCCATAGAGCAGGTCAGCAGCAGGAAGCATGAAGTGCTCTAAAACTTGCTGGTAGACGGCTGCGTTGACCCTGGATCTCAGGAAACAGAGTGGACCGACACCAGCAGATGACATGGCACCCCAAACCATCACTGATGGTGGAAACTTTACACTAGACTTCAGGCAACGTGGATCTTGTGCCTCTCCTGTCTTCCTCCAGACTCTGGGACCTCGATTTCCAAAGGAAATGCAAAATTTGCATGGTTGGGTGATGGTTTGGGGTGCCATGTCATCTGCTGGTGTCGGTCCACTCTGTTTCCTGAGATCCAGGGTCAACGCAGCCGTCTACCAGCAAGTTTTAGAGCACTTCATGCTTCCTGCTGCTGACCTGCTCTATGCCACGCCGCATTAACGCAGTAATTGAGGCAAAAGGAGCTCCAACCAAGTATTGAGTATTGTACATGCTCATATTTTTCATTTTCATACTTTTCAGTTGGCCAACATTTCTAAAAATCCCTTTTTTGTATTAGCCTTAAGTAATATTCTAATTTTGTGACACACGGAATTTTGGATTTTCATTTGTTGCCACTTCAAATCATCAAAATTAAATGAAATAAACATTTGAATGCATCAGTCTGTGTGCAATGAATAAATATAATGTACTAGTTACACCTTTTGAATGCAATTACTGAAATAAATCAAGTTTTTCAAAATATTCTAATTTACTGGCTTTTACCTGTATATATATATATATATATATATATATATATATATATATATATATATATATATATATATATATATATATATATATATATATGTATATGTGTGTATATATATATATATATATATATATATATATATATATATATATATATATATATATATATATATATATATATATATATATATATATATATATATGTATGAAATACTTGACTTGGTGAATTCTAGCTGTCAATATACTCCTCCCCTCTTAACCACGCCCCCGCCCTCAACCACGCCCCCGTCCCACCCCCGACCACGCCCCCCACCTCCCGAAATCGGAGGTCTCAAGGTTGGCAAGTATGCAAACAGAGAACTATGGTAGGTATGAAAAACTATTTATTAACCGTCTGGAATTGTCAAGCGCTGCGTCATGGAAGACAACGGAGGTTGTACTGATTTTAAAAATGCAGACGAACGACGTTAATAAATCAATAAAACTGGAATTTATTGATTAAACAAACAAAACAAAAAGCGAGAGCAACAGGGAAGTGCTCTGAACGGACAGACTATGAGGCAAACAAAACCAAAATGCTGGAACACAGCAAAAACACTTACGAGGAAGGTGGAGCAGACGGCCTCCACAAAGTACGCGCGTTCTAGAGCTCAGCATTGAACGAATCCTCAACAGTCACTTGTGAATCGTGAATAATGTCCCGACAAACCAATGGCGTCGCAAGCTCAATAGTGCTATTTACAAACAGAAAACAGGTGGTGGGAGAATAGCTCAAAGGAAGGCCTAAAGCTGCTCCAGGAAAGGGGTAAACAGGAAGTGAAAAACCACAAAATAACAGCGCAAGACAGGAACTAAAACTACACCCAGAAAATCACCAGGAAACTCAAAATAAAGCACGGCGTGGTGTGACAAGTCGTGGCAGGAATGGACTGCCTTAAAGTTGAAGTGAAGTGGTAATTGCTTTTTTGGGGAAACTTAGTGGTCACAATAGTTCATGAAGTTGAAGGGAAGCTACACTTTTTGGGGGAAATTTCGTTCACAATCATTATGAAAGGCATGACAACCGACGGATGTTCTTTTTTTTTAATGCATTCTAACTTGTAAATAAATGAAAATAAAAGTCCGCTTACAGCGGAGCCAATCAGAGCTCATCTATTACACCCATAAAACCAAATTTAAAAAAACATCCAAAAGCGCCAACAATACTTTATTTACATTTTGTGACGCAGACAAACTATTTATAGTGGCGCCCTGATCACAAGCTTGAACGCCAACGTTGACATAATCGACTGATTAGCTGCTTCCTCGTTTCCTTCATCGTCTAACTTTATTCTAGATCATAAATCGTGCCTCTCACCTGGACAGTAGAAGGATGAGGACATATTCCGACAAGTTGGTACACTTTGACGGCCAATTTAGAACCAGAAATGGCTAGAACGACATGAAAAGACGCTTGGTTCCACCCCCGAGGATTATGAGCCATTATCCATTTAAATGGGAATATATGAACATACTAGCAGTCGGTATCCTAATGACAGCAGACCTCATACAGTAAGTGATGTTTTATTATGTTTGTTGGCTCTCATGAAGTCTGCAGTGAGTAATAATCAACGATGAAGAAAAAAAAAGGCAAACATTGTGATGCTTTTTGGAAATTAATGCGCCCGCGTGTGTTTAAAATGATCAAAATACGTAAATATTAAATGTTATTATAAATATGCCTGTTACTACATTACATATATACTTACATCATGTATATAAAACCTCAATGGAGGTGTTTGGATGTTTTTTTAAGGTCTTTATAGGCAGAATAGAGCAGCTCCCATAAGTTAAAGTTAAAGTTAAAGTACCAATGATTGTCACAGCATATTGTAACCAAACTTTTGATCGCATTTATTTAATATTTAGAATGCAATTTTTAAAAATGCATCCGTCGTCATGACTTTCATTATGATTGTGAACAAAAGGCAAAATTCCCACCCCAAAAAAGTGCTGTTCCCCTTTAATGTTGTGACCCAGGAATGATGCAGACACGTTTGTTTCTGAATACTTCCTAATACGCTTCTGCCTTTGAGACTTTGTATGTGTAATTAATATGCAACAACAATTATTTGATACTTCTTTATATTGACAAATGTCAGGTTTTAGACTGCAATAATGTTAAATAAAGGACACCTAATAAAAAAGTATTTTTTGTGTGCTAAGCTGTTGTGTTGCTACGTGCTCCTCGAAGCCAATATAGCCTACCATGTTTACCTTTTGTAAAGGACTTGACTAATATAGAAGAAAATACCAACCATGTGTGCTAATTAGGTCCCCAACCTTTTTGTAGCTGATGGTATTTTTTTATTTTTTTATTTTTTTGTCATAAAGAAATACAATCACGTGTGCTTACGGACTGTATCCCTGCAGTCTGTATTGATCTATATTGATTTATAATGTAGGAATTTATGTTTATTTAATTAAAAAAATAATAAATAAATACAATTTGGAATACATTGTTATTGCTTTTTTCGCATTATCTCATTTTGTTTTTCTTTTTTTTTTGTCATAAAGAAATACAATCATGTGTGCTTATGGACTGTATCCCTGCAGTCTGTATTGATCTATATTGATATATAATGTAGGAATTTATGTTGATTTAATTAAAAAAATAATAAATAAATACAATTTGGAATACATTGTTATTGCTTTTTTCGCATTATCTAATTTCTTTATTTATTTTTTTGTCATAAAGAAATACAATCACGTGTGCTTATGGACTGTATCCCTGCAGTCTGTATTGATCTACATTGATATATAATGTAGGAATTTATGTTGATTTAATTAAAAAATAATAAATAAATACAATTTGGAATACATTGTTATTGCTTTTTTCGCATTATCTCATTTTTTTTTTTTTTGTCATAAAGAAATACAATCATGTGTGCTTACGGACTGTATCCCTGCAGTCTGTATTGATCTATATTGATGTATAATGTAGGAATGTATGTTGATTTAATTAAAAAAATACTAAATAAATAAAATTTGGAATACATTGTTATTGCTTTTTTCGCATTAGCTCTTTTTTTTTTTTTTTTTTTGTCATAAAGAAATACAATCATGTGTGCTTATGGACTGTATCCCTGCATTGATCTATGTTGATATATAATGTAGGAATTTATGTTGATTTAATTAAAAAAAATTATTGTGCGGCCTGGTACCAATCGATCCACGGACCGGTACCGGGCCGCGGCCCGGTGGTTGGGGATCACTGTTGTATTGGACATTTTACACGCAAGCCGATATGATCCGACACTTGTTAATTTGCTGATGTCCGACCAATGTCCGATATCAATATCAGCTAAAAAAAAAAAAAGAACAAGAGTAAAACATTAGACATGTGAGTTGAATTATATCATAGTTTGGACTTATTCTTGTTTGAATACATAAAAACGGGAAGAAATTGTCAAATCAACATTTCTAGGGTATCACATCACATTTGATCAACGGGTCAGGCAGAGCCAACGCAAAACATCCTGCCCGCAGCCGCAGCTGTTGCTGGCTCAAGCGTATTAAATAAATGTCTCAGTTGAATTTTTATTATTGCGCGACGCCTCAGGTGGAATAAATCCTGTGTCTGATTTGAATATTTCACCTGTGTGATTTAGCTTTCAATTTGACATCATACCCCTTTGCTGCATTAAAGCCTCTGCAGAAAATATGTAGACAGTACCCTCAATCCTGTTCTTTTTGAAACTTTGAATGCACATCTTCCGCAATGAAACCCAATTGCTCCTCATGAATGCAATCCAGCAGGGACGACAACACAAACAATGGTGCACATAGTTGTTCAAAAGGGCTGCAAGATGCTGTTGTTAGGATTAGCATGGTAATCTCAGGGCTCAAAGAGCTCTCTGCAGAGAAACCTGATCAGCACTGTGTTTGTTTGTGTGTGTGTGTGTGTGTTCTTGTATTGCTACCCGTCTTGAGACATCAACAAGGAAAAGTACGGTAAACAAGTTAGGACCGAAATCATGATCCCAATATGGAAAACCATTGCATCTAATAGAGAATGTCTCATTTGCACCCCTGGTGGTGAAATGTGTCAAAATTAGGGTGGACCCAAAAAGGAGGGATTTTTCAAATTGACTGTGTGTCGGTTTTAAAAGTGCTCCCCTTCTGGTCATCATACGTAACAACAAGTGTGTGTAAGAAATTGATGTGTGCCCCCTTTGGCCAACATTAATAAAAAAAATAAAAAAATAAATACATACTGTAATAACTTGAAGTTGATAATGAAGATTAAAAACCAATTACAAACAAAACATTTTTTTAAAATACAAAATGAACTAAAAACAGTCTTTTTCTCAATGTGTCGACTTTTTTCTTATAAAATTGGGCACAATTTTTCATATTCTTTCTGTTTCTGTAATATTGATTTCCTCGGGGATTAATAAAGTATTTCTGATTCTGATTCTGATATTGCAATATTTTCTCGTAAAATTATTCCTTTTTTCGTAAAATTATTACCTTTTAATGCAAAATGGTGACACTTGTCATATACAATTCTGACTTTTATCACAATATTGCCAATTGTTTTTTGTTCTTGTAAAAGAGTGAAATTTTTTGAGTAAAATTATGACTTTTGTCATCATTTTGCCAAGTACAATTTCTGTTTATTATTATCCATCCATCCATTTTCTACCGCTTGTCCCTTTTGGGGTCGCGGGCGATTATTATTATAATATTGCCAAAATTTTAAGGTTTTCTTATAAAATTGTGACTTTTGTCGCGTAAAATTCAGACTCTTTGCGACTGTTATTGAGTAAAATTCCAACTTTTATCATAACATTGCATAAATGTTCAGTTTTTCTTGTAAAATGAGTAAAATGACGACTTTTATTACAACACTGCCAAAATTCCAAGTTTTTCTTGTGAAACTGTGACCTTTTTCTTGTGAAATTCCAACTCATTTTTCACAACAAGCTTTTTTATAGTTGCGTAGTATGCATATATTATTAATGTTCTAAATACAAATCTTTATATATTTAGAAAGGGTGGTTCCTACAGAGGTAGGCATTTTTCAAGGTCTCAAGAAGGTAACAAATACAAGAATGTGTGCGTGTGTGTGTGTGTGTGTGTGCGCGCGCGTGCGTGAGCATGTGTGCGTGTGTGTGTGTGTGTGTGTGTGTGTGTGTGTGTGTGTGTGTGTGTGTGTGTGTGTGTGTGTGTGTGTGTGTGTGTGTGTGTGTGTGAATAATTAAATTATTCAGAGATTGACATTTATGTTGCGAGGAATAGATTCGTGAGCAAGGTAAGCTTAATGAGAAAAACAATGTGGTAAATAAATATAAGTGAACAAACTCAGATGTAGAGTTTCTCTGTACAGGCAGAAGGTCTATGGACTTTGAAAGGAGTGGAGGCTCTGACAGCAGCTGTGACCTGGCTTTATATCTTCAGGTGGTGCCTTGACTCTGCCGCTGTATACTACTATCTGCGTCTCCTGTTTTCAATCAGTGGGGACCATAAATTATTGTCAGAAGTAATCCCAGTTGTCCACAACAGGCCCGCTTCTGGCTCCACCGCCTGTCCTGGTGCATCAAATCACGACATTTTCCCACCTCTGATGGCAGCCACACCGGGGGTCGGTCAGAGTTGGGGTCTTTTGAGAGCACGTCACAGTGACGATATTTTACATCGCAACAGAGCGCACACAAGAGGATATCTCAAGATGTGACAAGAAAATAGTGTACCATATTTCTTCATATAATGTCCGGGGGGTATTTATTCGTTATATACGTGCAAATTTGGATATTTTTTCACAATTACAGTATCACAAATAACGTGAAAAAAATACATTAACATATAGGTTCTATTACAAAATATTCTATAATATATAAAGTATACTGTGTTACAGCCTCAGTCTGAAGGAGACAGCTTTCTGTCGCAAACAGCACTTATTGGGTTTTTTTTCTGGAAAGGATATAACAATTAAATAATCTAGTGTAGTTTTGTTCAATATTTCCAGGTGGTTTATTTACTCAGCTGGTGTGAATTAGGGCTCCAGAATGTATTGTGCACAACATGCATTTTACACTTCTTCAACAAAAATGATATTAAAGGGGAACATTATCACCAGACCTATGTAATCGTCAATATATACCTTGATGTTGCAGAAAAAAGACCATATATTTTTTTAACCGATTTCCGAACTCTAAATGGGTGGATTTTGGCGAATTAAACGCCTTTCTAGTATTCGCTCTCGGAGCGATGACGTCACGTTGTGACGTCACATCGGGAAGCAATCCGCCATTTTCTCAAACACAGAGTCAAATCAGCTCTGTTATTTTCCGTTTTTTCGACTGTTTTCCGTACCTTGGAGACATCATGCCTCGTCGGTGTGTTGTCGGAGGGTGTAACGACACAAACAGGGACGGATTCAAGTTGCACCAGTGGCCCAAAGATGCGAAAGTGGCAAGAAATTGGAAGTTTGTTCCGCACACTTTACCGACAAAAGCTATGCTACGACAGAGATGGCAAGAATGTGTGGATATCCTGCGACACTCAAAGCAGATGCATTTCCAACGATAAAGTCAAAGAAATCTGCCGCCAGACCCCTATTGAATCTGCCGGAGTGTGTGAGCAATTCAGGGACAAAGGACCTCGGTAGCACGGTAAGCAATGGCGGCAGTTTGTTCCCGCAGACGAGCGAGCTAAACCCCCTGGATGTCTTGGCTCACACCGTCCCTTATGCCACCGAAGATGATCAAGAGAAGAATATCGACCCTAGGTTCCCTGGCCTGCTGACATGAGGGTATGTCTACAGAATATATTAATTGATGAAAATTGGGCTGTCTGCACTCTCAAAGTGCATGTTGTTGCCAAATGTATTTCATATGCTGTAAACCTAGTTCATAGTTGTTAGTTTCCTTTAATGCCAAACAAACACATACCAATCGTTGGTTAGAAGGCGATCGCCGAATTCGTCCTCGCTTTCTCCCGTGTCGTTTTCGTCGGTTTCGCTTGCATACGGTTCAAACCGATATGGCTCAATAGCTTCAGTTTCTTCTTCAATTTCGTTTTCGCTACCTGCCTCCACACTACAACCATCCGTTTCAATACATGCGTAATCTGTTGAATCGCTTAAGCCGCTGAAATCCGAGTCTGAATCTGAGCTTATGTCGCTTTAGCTTGCTGTTCTATGCGCCATGTTTGTTTGTGTTGGCATCACTATGTGACGTCACAGGAAAATGGACGAGTGTATATAACGATGGTTAAAATCAGGCACTTTGAAGCTTTTTTTAGGGATATTGCGGGATGGGTAAAATTTTGAAAAAAACTTCGAAAAATAAAATAAGCCACTGGGAACTGATTTTTAATGGTTTTAACCCTTCTGAAATTGTGATAATGTTCCCCTTTAAACTATAACGGGTAGGGATGTCACGGTATGAACATTTCTTATCACGGCTATTGTAACCAAAATTATCACAGTTATCATTAGTATCGCGTAATTTTCAAATGTGCTCAAAATTTTAAAAAAAATATCAATCCTGAAATCTTTTAAAATAGTTTTATTTAAAAAAAAAAAACACACAACACATTCAAAATGATTTCCTTTGTAGGAGAAACGTTATTGTAGATAAAAAGACTGTTTTGTGGACCTCAAGTAGAAATTGAATGTACATATTAAAGCAACACAAACATTATAATATGGCAGAAAAAAAATAACATAAATAACTAAAATAAATGTAAAAATTGTGCAAGATAGCACTTCATGGACATAAGAGATTCAAAAATAAAAAACAATGTAAGAATTTTGAAAGATGGCACGTGATGGCCATAAGACGTAACTGCACTTTTTGTCCATATAGATAAAAATAGTGTTCATGTATGAGATCTAGGGCTGACAATTATGGCCAAAGTAATAATTAAGATGATTTTTTTATCGAAATTGAAATCATGATTACTGATTGTTAGGTAAAGCAGTGTTGGAGTGTGAATGTAATACCATCATGTCATTTGTAATGTCAAATAAAAAGGCGTTATCCATAAGGGTGTAACGGTACACAAAAATGTTGATTTGGTACGTACCTCGGTTTAGAGGTCACGGTTCGGTTCATTTTCGGTATAGTACGAAAACAACAAAATATACATTTTCTGGTTATTTATTTACCAAAATTTGTAAACAATGGCTTTATCCTTTTAACATTGCTTTAAAATAGCTCTGTGTGTGATGGATGTGAGCCACCACTAGGCTGATCAGTGCAACAGCAGGCAGTCATGAATGCTAAGCATTACAATAACATACATATACACACAGGGTCCATTGCCAGGGTTAATGCAGTCAACATATATAAAATAAAAACTAAATAAGATGAAGCTCAGAATTGGTTTCTTAACAAAACCTTTCTACATATAAAGTGCAACATTTCCACATAAAGTGCAACATTAAACTGCTTCAAGTTGTTGCTCAGATTAAATACAATGACAAAATGTTTCTTCTACATACAAAAAGTGCAACATTAAACAGTTTCAAGTCAACTCAGCCTCAGATTAACTTTTCTTTTCCGACCCCCAGCCTTTAACCCTGGTGACTTTCATTCAATTTTCATGTTTTTTGTCAGAAAAATCAGTTTATCCACATTGTCTGCAGAAAGAGCAGACCTGCTTGCAGATAAAATGTCTCCAGCTGTGGAAAATACCCTTTCACTGGGCATGGAGCTAGCAGGTATGGCGAGGTAGTGCCTGGCTAACTTGGCACTACCTAACTTGGGCTCATTGTTCTTCCACCATAGAAGTGGGTCAAAATCTAGTTTTTAATGCAATATGGTCTTAAATCTGCTGCTATAAAAACACCAACGGCATTTGTTATTGTTTTAGCCCTGCCTGACTCGCCGAGGAGAGGCTGCTTGAATGCGGTGTTTGCACGACGCTCGTCTTTCTCTTCGTTGAAGCGATGTTATCCATTGTTGTATCGCACCACGAAACTGAAAGGTTCCCAAACGGCAGGAGGTTCTTCCAGCTCTGGCTTTTTGCATTTTGTAGAAGCCCTGTCGTTGCTAGCATGCCGTGTGTTGTGCCTCAGTGTGCATTGTTTACACAACGTGCGGTGCGCTACTTAATATGTCCGTGTGGAAACTCGTTCGGTGCACCTCCGTTCCGAACCGAACCCCCCGTACCGAAACGGTTCAATACAAATACACGTACTGTTACACCCTTAGTTATCCGTATATCTAAAGACAAGTATTTGTTTTTGTTTGTTCATTAAAAATGTCAACTTGTCAGCTTTTTCTCATTACATGATGTCTTTATCTATATTTTTACATTTTGATACAGGGAGATATTTTTTTTTATTATTAATTTTTTTAAGTTATGAACATTTACATGTACATGTAGATGCTTTATCGGGACAGATCCATTAGGAGTTTCATATAGGAATTAACTATACACAATAAAACATTAACAAATGTCGCTGCTGTCACAAAGTGCTTCTGGGGCTCCAGCTCAGCTTGGCCAATCAGGCGGACAGCAGCTGCCGGTGGTTGTGGCACATAAATGACACCGGAGACGGTGGAGTAAAAGGTCCGATTATGTGTCACACGGCTGCTACCGCAAGTAACTCTCCTGTGTTATAATAATAAATTGAGTAATCAAACAAGGGTCAGAGTCTTGTATCCTTTTTGATATGCAGGCATGTTTAACTACTACTACTCAGTGGCCTAGTGGTTAGAGTGTCCGCCCTGAGATTGGTTCGTTGTGAGTTCAAACCCCGGCCGAGTCATACCAAAGACTAAAAAAATGGGACCCATTGCCCTCCTACTTGGCACTCAGCATTAAGGGGGGTCTAAATCACCAAAAATTATTCCCGGGCGCGGCCACTGCTGCTGCCCACTGCTCCCCTCACCTCCCAGGGGGTGAACAAGGGGATGGGTCAAATGCAGAGGACACATTTACACAGATTATATTCATGTTGGCCACACTTAGGTGGCGTTGCAGCCTTCCTCCGCTTCACATCCACCTTAATGTCCGACCATTTCTTTTTTATCCTTTAGCCTGTGTGCAGTTCTCGGAGCCCACAGCATTGACAGGCTCACACACTTTATTTAAACTCTTTTCCGTTCACTTGAAACGCCAAAAAGAAGCACTTAGTGGTGAACTTTGATCGTGGAGAGAATTGAATCTCAGGCACAAGGCTAATTTCAATACGATTTGCGTATTTATAAAGGGGGCGTGTGGCCTAGACGTGGTCTTACATTTTTTGCATACTCTTTTTTTTCTGGTTTTGAGCGAACAATAATTAATTTTTTTTTATCTATTAGCGAATAGCTCGTAAGACAGACTGTAACTCTGTTTGTTCTACCATGGGAATCTAGAAAGTCTGAAGGACAATGCTGACAAAATAAAACGGATGATGTTCATTGAATTAAAGAAATAAATCATCAAAAAACACGAGTAGAAACTTAAGTATTCAAAAGTATGCAAAAAAAAGTAAATCCCAGACTTATATCATATCTTTTCACTAAGGCAGTTCTTCTCAAAAATGGGGAGGAGCGATGCGATGCGAAAGGGGGCGTATGTGACCCAAGGCGACGTGCTTCATAAGTATCATGCAGTATCATACCTCAAACCCCACTTCGAAAAGCTGTGCACTACAAAATGTGCTCATTGTAGCCGTTAATACAGATTTCCTCATTTTGATTAAAAAAACCCAGCATGATTTGTTTTATCCCGTATTTTTCTGACTATTTTCCTACGCTTTGAATCCTGCGGCTTATAAAACAGTGCAGCTAATTTATGGATTTTCTTCGCTAACGGCCATAATACAGAGACAACAGAAGAGGTGTGTTATTGTTTGTGCGATGGCGCCATGTTTTGGACAAGTGCACTCACTGCAAGTGATGCGGGTTGAAAATGTACTTCCTGTTTCACGCCTTGAACCGAAAGTATATTCCGTTTCATCTACTATTCGTCCATAGCGTTTCTGCTCGAAAGGAGTCTTCATTCATCACTCCAAGCATTGTTCGTAAGTTTTTCAATATAACTAAAACGATTTTTACTTACTAAACCGGCCCATGTGTGATGTCTGTAGGAGTGTTTTCATGCATATTTGTACGCGCTATAGTAAAGTACTCAAGCTAGCATTGTTGGCATTAGCTAATATGTGAACAAGTTTACAAGTGTCTGTGTTAGCATTATTAACTTAAAATTGTATTCTTTTTGTATTGTTTCAGTTTCACAAATTCCTCAGTAAATTACCTAAACATCACCGTGGAGTTATTGAGTCTTTTTAGCTGATTGGAAAGCTAGCTCCATGACGATGACTTCTGTTTTGTATGATCAACCGTTTTACTGCCCTGTGACAGGCAGCGTTTGAAAACAATTAAGGTATGTAATTAAACATTCACAAAATCTTCTGTAATGGTATATACAGTATCTGCAGCTTATGGTCCAGTGTGGCTAATAAAGTCGGTCTGGGTTAGTTTTTGCCTCATCCTTCACTTAAAACATGAGTGAACCATGCAAGAAGAATGCATGACCGGGAAAGAACCGGGTAAGTCCGAACGAAAAGAGATGATACAGTATTATCTGCTCACCTGGTGTTTGTTTGAGCACACTGCAGCTAGTCTTGAATGGTCTCACTTCTTAATGCTTCAGTCACACGCAAGATTCTCACAGGAATAATGCAAAAATACAACCTTACCTAATGGTTATGTAAAATTATTTAATTCTTCACAAATTTGGTGGGTGCGGTTTAATTATCGGTGCGCTCTATATTCCGGAAATTACAGTGTTTTTTGTTTTGCAGGATAAAGTGTTTCATATATTGTGCTCCTGAGTTAATGTTGATCACTTAAAATGTATTATTCCTTATTGAGTTGATTTCATTTTATATTTCAAAATCAAATGGTCAAAAAATGCTTATAGTTCAAATAATAATACTTTTTTTAAATTCTCGTAAATCTGATGCACTTTAAATTGTTTCAGTTCCAGACTAAAAAAATATGTTAATAACGTTATTGTTTGTTGTAAGTTCTATATTTCTTTATTTGTTGTTGTCTTTAATGTTATCAAGGATGCAGAGGTGTACTTATAACAATTTTATAGGCAAATGACACTGTTTATAGTCGCGGGGGAGAGCAGGGGGGCGCAAAATGACTATGAAGCACCGCCTAAGGCGGGGGTCAGCAACCTGTTGCTCTTGAACACCGCCCTAGTGGTTACCTGGAACTTTTTCAAAAATTGTTGTTTTAATAATGTTTCTGAAGGAGGACAAACATAACAAAAACCTTCCTAAGTGTTAGAAAGCCCACTGTTCAATATCTTTGTGTTTATGCTTCACTGATGACAGTATTTGGCCGGCGCTGTTTAGTCCTACAAATGTTTGCGGTCCTTAAACTCACCGTAGTTTGTTTACATGTACAACTTTCTCCGTCGCTACCACAGAAAGACGTGTTTTATGCCACTCCTTCTTTGTCTCATTTTGTCCACCAAACCTTTTACACTGTGCGTGAATGCACAAAGGTGAGCTTTGTTGATGTTATTGACTTGCGTGGAGTGCTAATAATCCATGCTAACATGCTATTTAGGCTAGCTGTGTGTATATATCGCATCATCATCATCACCCTCACCTCTCAGGGGTACTTTAATTTAATTAATTATGCATCGTTTGTAGGTATATTTGAGTTCATTTAATTTCCTTTACTGATCTCCTCTGTGTATTTAAATTAAATTTGCATGTCTCATGACACGACTTGTCCAGGGTGGGTTTTTTTGGTCATAAAAAAATACAATCATGTGTGCTTACAGACTGTATCCCTGCAGACTGTATTGATATATAATGTAGGAACCAGAAATATTAATAACAGAAAGAAACAACCTTTTTGTGTGAATGAGTGTAAATGGGGGAGGAAGGTTTTTTGGGTTGGTGCACTAATTGTAAGTGTATCTTGTGTTTTTTATGTTGATTTAATTAAAATAATAATAATAATAATAATAATAATAATAATAATTCTTGTGCGGCCCGGTGGTTGGGGACCACTGCCGTAAGGGACAAGCAGTAAAAAATGGATGGATGGATGGATGTCTCATGACACATTATCTGTATGTAAAATTGGCTGCATTTCTGATTGTGTGCCATGTTGTTCCAGTCCGTAGCAAACGTTACCATGTTGTTCCAGACCACAGCAAATGTTACCATGTTGTTCCAGACCACAGCAAACGTTACCCAGCCTGCAAAGATTGTAATAAATCCATTAGAAGAAGACAGCATGTCCTTTCCTTTAACTCGGGCACACACATCTCTACCTTTGGCAGTTTTAAGCCCGTAATTTCCAGGAGTTATCTCACCCTCTGAGACACTTACTTAATGTGTTGCCTTTATTACAAAACTTATATAAGGCTTTTAACTTTTTGCGACTCCAGACAGATTTGTTTTTTGTATTTTTGGTCCAATATGGATCTTTCAACATGTTGGGTTGCCGACCCCTGACCTAAGGGCAGTGAGAACACTGCAAAAAGTCAGTGTTCAAAAACAAGAAAAAAAAATACAAAAATTAGGGGTATTTCATTTGAATTAAGCAAAATTATCTGCCAATAGAACAAGAAAATTTGGCTTGTCAAGACTTTCCAAAACAAGTCAAATTAGCTCATCTCAATGAACCCAAAATACCTTAAAATAAGTATATTCTCACTAATAACAAGTGCATTTTTCTCGGTATAAAAAAAGAGACCTTTTTGCTCAATATGTTGAAAAATATTCTTAAATTAAGTAAGTGCTAGTGCCATTATCTTGACATAATGATATGCATACATCATGATTTTTTTTTCATACTTGAAGTAAGAAATTATTACTTTAAAAAAGTAGTTTTATACTTGTGAGTGATAATGACACAGCTTTGCAACAGTTGATATTCTAGTTCCAAGCATGTTTTACTCAATATAGGTCATAAAATCTCAGCAACAAGCTGTAATATCTTACTGAGATCATTTAGGACCAAAACCCTTAAAACAAGTAAAACACTAACATAAAACCTGCTTAGTGAGAAGAATTATCTTATCAGACAGAAAATAAGCAAATATCATCCTTATTTGAGATATTTCATCTTACTTAGATTTCAGTTTTTGCAGTGAACCTCTTGAAATGTGTACATAAAAAGTGACAACACAATTAAGCCGAATTTAACGAGAATATAATGCAGAAGTTGGCATGCAAACAAATCTGAAGCATTGATTAATGCTATTCCGCTTTTGCACGGTGGTGTAATTGTTGGCTGGGACTGAATACGGACTGTCTGTATTCTTTCCTGCAACTTTGTAGTTGGTGACGATATGTGGGCGAGTTGTTAACCACTGAATATTTAAAAATGAAGAGAACAATTCCTCTTATTGTGCAACACTGGAGAGCAACGCAGATGACAGACTGTGCATCTGTGTTCTAACATGATCTCTCATTGTGGGGATGAAATAATTAAAAGATGTGCTTTCATCACTGAATCAAAAGATGCTAACAGCAGTTGGAAATGACACAAAACACTGGCACACATCCCCTTTCCTGAAGTCGCAAGGCAAACAAACTGGGCTTTCCCCGCTTTCTTCTGTCCGCAAAATGATGCTGGCTCCTTTTGGCCAGTTGCCCAGGAAACTGGCACGCTGTGCGTTTTTTTTTTTTTTTTTTTTTCCCCACGACAGCGTTATTTTGCTGTGAAAACTCTCAGCGTGGGGCAGCGCGCCCACCTCTGGCAAGACACCGCTGTCAGAGCTGATCATCGAGAGAGCGGCCGTCCCTTTCAATTAGACTCGTCTGTCTAAGAAATGGGCCGTGAGCGTCGGCGTACGGACGCCCGGCGAAGGAACAGCGAGGAGAGCAGGTGGGAGGAAAAGGGAAAGCTGGAGATGCAAACCCCAAAACTCCAGACGGGGACCGAAATACCCTCCACTGCTGTGCGCTAAGTCCCTCTGTATCAGGAAAAGGCCCTGCCATGGCACGCAGTAAACACAGGCAGCCTCCATGGAAACAAAGCCATTTGGCTCCATCACGGGGAATGCAGCATGGCACAAATGAGGCAGCTAATTCCCTGAATAACTATATCTTCCCCTCATGTTCAGTCCAGGCCATGAAGAATGAGAACGCACGCGTGTGAAGAACAGCCAAGTCGCAGGCTAAAGGAGCTACTTAAGAAAGCCACAATTTGTGCAGAGTAGTTCAAGTGACAAATGAACAAGTGGTTGCGAGGGGCACTGAAGGGGCTTGAAGTGGAGCGCTGGGAGTTAAAAAAAAAAAAAAAAAACGAGCGAAAGGATGGCAAGCCGTGCCTCTAGGTTGTTTGTTTCGAATGCCACATCCAGGTGGGATTTGCAAAGTCGCACCCCAGTCGACTTCTTTCTCTCAGTGGGAAGCGCTGGAGGTGCAGGATGGTAAACATGGACAGCTGTAGCACAAGTGGGAGAGTCCCTGTGGGCTCGGACTGAGATCTTTGGCCAAGGCTTGCAGTGGTGCCAGGGTTTCTGCAGGTATCAGCAAATCTAATGTATTTCTTATAATGCCTTTTTAATGCAAATTAAAACCAATTATGCGCTTGATCTACTACATAAACACAACAGAACAAATACCCAGAACCCCTTGCAGCACTAATTCTTCCGGGACGCTACAATATCCTAACCCCCCCCCCCCCCCACCTCAACCTCCTCATGCTCTCTCAGGGAGAGCATGTCCCAAATTCCAAGCTGCTGTTTTGAGGCATGTTTAAAAAAAATAATAAAATAATGCACTTTGTGAAAGTCAAAGTATAGTATTTCCCATAGTTGTAGTGGGTATCAGGATTACTCAGGGAGAGCATGCCCTAAATTCCAAGCTGCTGTTTTGAGGCGTGTTAAAAAAAAAGAATGCACTTTGTGACTTCAATAATAAATATGGCAGTGCCATGTTGGCACTTTTTTCCATAACTTGAGTTGATTTATTTTGGAAAACCTTGTTACAATGTTTACCTACTCAGTGGCCTAGTGGTTAGAGTGTCCGCCCTGAGATCGGTAGGTTGTGAGTTCAAACCCCGGCCGAGTCATACCAAAGACTATAAAAATGGGACCCATTACCTCTCTGCTTGGCACTCAGCATCAAGGGTTGGAATTGGGGGTTAAATCACCAAAAATGATTCCCGGGCGCGGCACTGCTGCTGCCCACTGCTCCCCTCACCTCCCAGGGGGTGAACAAGGGGATGGGTCAAATGCAGAGGACAAATTTCACCACACCTAGTGTATGTGTGACAATCATTGGTACTTTAACTTTAACTTTATTGCATCCAGCGGGGCATCACAACAAAATTAGGCATAATAATGTGTTAATTCCACGACTGTATATATCGGTATCGGTTGATATCGGAATCGGTAATTAAGAGTTGGACAATATCGGAATATCGGATATCGGCAAAAAAGCCATTATCGGACATCTCTAGTTTGAATTTATTTCAAAAAAATGTATGCAATTACAAGTGATACATCATATAGTTTATATAATTAGATTTCTCCTTACAACATGTTCAGAAAGGAGTACAAAGTTTATTTAATCCTACCCCTTTCATTACCGTATTTTTCGGCGTATAAGTCGCACCTGCCGAAAATGCATAATAAAAAAGGAAAAAAACATATATAAGTCGCACTGTAGCCCGGCCAAACTATGAAAGAAACTGCGACTTATAGTCCGAAAAATACGGTAATCAAGTACCTAATTTATTAAAAAAGGTTCAGGACTGTCTTTGAAAAATCTCGGTCCTTTTTTTTCCATGAACATGATGGCGCGCCATGGTGACATTGCTGCGCATGTCCCGAGTCAACACACACACAGATCACTTACAAGTAGCAACAGTGTAGAGACAGAAGAGGGAGAATGAATGTATTTCACAATAAAGGTAAAGCCATAAACACTAAAGCGCCACTCTGCAAAAATATAGCTTGCCGCTAACATCCATACGGCAGGTTTTAGCTACTTCTAAATCACTAATCCTCGCCGCCATGGCAACAAATTACCTACGTTCCTTACAAGTATCATCCCTGCAGGACAAGGAATAGCAAAGCATGCTTCACTACACACCGTAAGAGGATACCATAGCTAACCGCTAACAGCAAGTTAGCGCTCATGAATGTAAACAAATGGGTTAATCTATACAATTATCAACTGCAACGATACCACGTATAAGAGCCGTATAGTTGATACTACATGATTACATTGGTACTTTGATTGATCTTTTGCCGTTTTTAATTTTTTATAAACCCAGGAAATACGTCCCTGGACACAAAATAACTTTATGTATGGCTGTGGAGGAAAGTGCGTCAGCGCGCCTGCAGGGCGGAGCACCATCAGCTAGGGGCGGGGTATATGCGGGACGGCGAGACACAGCGGGCAGGTGATTAGATTCCACAGGTGGTACGTGTTAATCTAATCATCTGTTGTCTTTAACAGTAAGCGGCCAGCGGAGGGAGAGAAGACTGGAGAAAAGCTACATGAAAAATTGTGCGGGATATACGCATGGAAAAAAAATAAAACTCTGTTAAACGGCACGCCTGGCTCCTGTGACGTGATATCCGTGGAACGGGTACGGATCGACTTCCACAATGGCTAATGCATGACCCGGTAAATACTTGGTATTGGAAGTAAGCAGATATTAACAGTAAATGAACAAGTAGGTCAATAATCCATCTATTTTCTACCGCTTGTCTCTCATAATTTTGACAAAATACTCCAATCAGAAATGACGCAATATGTTAATGCACACATCAGCAGCCATATTAGAGAGAGACGTTGTCTAGTATGTTCACTGTGTTATTTAATGCCAAAATTGTTATTTGATTGCAATAAAAAACGTTATGTTAAACGTATCATAAGATTTTCTTCAAAAATAAAGCCAATAGGAGGGTTGTATATGACGTCACATCCGTTTTTCTTCTTCGCAGCTTAACTCACACGATGGTCAAGCAGTTTGAGCGTAGTATTAAAATAAGTGAGAGTGAGTGTAGAGTTTGATCAGAAATTGACCTATTGCTGTTCTGTACTTGGGTGTTCCAGTCGTTCAAATAGAGAGATAGAAAAGAGCCGAAAGAAGTGGTTAATAAAGGTAATAAAGCCATGGCAAAAACGAAAATGAGTTAAAGGAAATGGCTCTTAAAAATATCACTTTCATCATCTTGTAGAATACAATCGGACCATGCCCGTGTCTGCAGTGATCACTTTGTAAAATATTTGTTTGAACATTTGATTTGTTTGAGAAACTTTCTATGATGCAATCGAGTTTATTATATACTATATCAGTAGTGTTTAAGAGCAGAACTAAAGAAAGAAAGAAAGAAAGGACACATTAAAGGATCGCATTAGTGTGTGTTCTTTTGTGGTTGCTATGCCTAAATATAACTACAAAGACCTGCTTGTGCAAATAAACTAACATCATGTTAAGTCCTAGTAATAAATATTGTAATTGTTGGTCCGATCCACCGTATTTTTATTGTCCATTTTCATAAGAGAAAATCATCAAGAAAATAGCTTTAATAGTATTCATAAACTAGATGAATACATCTCTCGTAGGCTCAACAGCATATACTGAATCTTGATATCACTAGCAAACATTCCTGAACAACGGGAACATATACAGCTAAGTAATGAGACAAAATATACTTAACACCATCAAAACAACTGCAGACATGAATTGTAGATGAGACTAATATTTGTAGCACCACTTTGAACAACAAATATGTTACTTACCGATGCACTAATAAGTCCAATTTTTTTTTATGTTTCATTTGTGGACTCTTCAGATGTAAAGATATGATGTGCCTCTAATCTTTTCTTATCTAAATACTGTGAGTGTCAAATGAAGTGAGGTAGCAGTAACCTCTTGGTCATGATAAATGGTTGAAATCTTTTTTTTTTTAAATATTTTTCTTAAGAACGTAAAAATCCGCTCACCCCATTTTAAAATATTGTTTTCATAATCACTTTTGTATTTGCTTCTAAACCTTTCAAAATAAGCCTAAATCTGCACTGATTCAGGTTAATAAACAGTAGCCTAATGGGGCTTAGACCATTGCTTGAAACCCAGAAGTGAAATGATCGCAAATTTTTTTGTGGTCCCTTTTATTTTGAAAAGTATCAAAAAAAGATTTTAAATAAATAAAAACTGGTATCGGGACAACCCTAAAATTTAGTCAAAAACATTGATGGGTTCTACATGTAAAGCGACTTTGGGTACTTAGAAAAGCGCTATATAAATCCCAGTTATTATTATACAATTGTCTGTACAGACAAAATTGTAAGCATTTGACAATGATAATATTGAATATTATAAAAGATACATTAAGTAATGTAACTAATGTAACCATAATATGGAATAATAATGCAAAAAACCCTTTCAAACTCAACAAACATATTTTCCATTACTGTAAAAAAAAATTCCCACTGTAACTGGAAGGTAAATAAACATAAAATTAAAACAGACTGTTGTCAAAAATTGCACTTCAATAAATATTCAACTCCTTGAAGTGCAGTTTTTTTCCCTAATTGGAAAAACTGAGTCAGGTGGATTGTTGTTTTGCCTTTTTTGCTGCCAATCCCATTACGGCATACTGTTTGTACATCTGTGCTGATGTTGCTCATTCAGTAGAGGCCACCACAGTCTGTATGGGTGTTGAAATTGTGTTTTTGTTTTGTTTTGTTGTTTGTCCATGCCCGGTGCAATGGTATGTGCGAAATATGTACTATTTATTGCTCTGTTTTTGGTTTTACTTTTGTAGCTGTATGTAGAAATTGGCACCTGTGGAAGTGGAAGCTGGTTGTATCAGCACTGTGCTATTTTAATGTTCTTTGATGTTTTCCGCTTGTTTTCATGTGTTTTTATTCTTTTTTTGGTGTACTTTTTGTATCTGCATTGCAGCCACATAATGTCCCCATTGTGGGATAAGTGAAGTCTATAATCCTATCCTAAAAGCAGAGGGACTGTTCATACCTCAAAATACCTGGAAGTTAAAGTACCGGTACTCATAGGTTAAGGTACCACTGTCGTTTGTTCACTTATATAGAAATGAACAAATTGATCAATTGTGATTCTTTAAGGGCTGAGAATCCCTCCCTAAGTTCAGTGGAATAATGGCGCCTATACCAGAGCTCTGCAATGACATGGATCAATTTCACAGAGTCACTTTTGTGATGTTTTTCTTCACACCGCAAACTCTTTGAGACTGAATCGACAGAACCTGTGCTGGTTGCAACCAAAAAGTGTACTCCATTTTTCCTCAATTGCTCTTAGACACAATTATACCACATTCCAAATTCAATCAAACTCTTTCTACAAGTTGATCCGTAAAATGGTTTCCTGCTTCACACTGCGCCCCAAAAACATTCTTTTATCAATCAATCAATCAATCAATCAGTCAATCTATTAGTGGATGCGACAAAATATATCAGGGATATATTAATGTTCAACACATTGGAGCAGTCTGATTGAACTATTACCCCCCTGCAGGGTAGGTTTACAAGTTTACACTGCAGGCCAAAGTGGCCCAAATCAGATTTTTTTTTAGATCTGATTTTTTCCAACTGACTGTTTACACTGCAAGTAAAATGGTATCACCTAAAACTAATGTAAAGAATCCAAACAACATGAGAATAAGTGCTTGTTACATTTCAACAGAACCAAGTTTCAACAGAAAGTAACCAAATATTAAAAGGGAACTGCACATTTTTTGGGGAATATTGCCTATCATTCACAATCCTAACGTGAGACAGGAACCCGTGAACGTTTTCCTTTTTTAATGCACTCTAACTAGTAACATAAGTCCGTTTACAATGGAGCCTACAAGGGTCGCTCTATTCTGCCTATAAAGCGCTTACAAAAACATCCAAACACCTCCATCAACAATTATGTAGTAATTGTAGTAATGTAGGGCTTCACGGTGGCAGAGGGGTTAGTGCATCTGCCTCACAATACGAAGGTCCTGAGTAGTCTTGGGTTCAATCCCGGGCTCGGGATCTTTCTGTGTGGAGTTTGCATGTTCTCCCCGTGACTGCGTTTCGGTGCCTCTCGCAGAAAACTCCCGGGATTAATATTCTCCGATTTTCACCCTAACAATAATAATCAGGGCGTGCCATGATGATACAGGATTTAGCGCCCTCTACAGTCTGTACTAACAGCGTGCCAGCCCAGCCTTTTGTTGTATGCAACTTCTGCTTGCACACACAAGTGACAGCAAGGCATACTTGGTCAACAGCCACACAGGTTACACTGACAGTGGCCATATAAAACAACTTTAACACTCTTACTAATAATGCGCCACACTTTGAACCAAAACCAAACAAGAATGACAAACACATTTCGGGAGAACATCTACACCTTAACACAACATAAACACAACAGAACAAATACCCAGAATCCCATGCAGCCCTGACTCTTCCGGGCTACATTATACACCCCTGCTACCACCAAACCCCGCCCCCACCCCAACCCTGCTCCCCCACACATCAACCCCCCCTCCCTCCGTGCGTCGGTTGAGGTGTGCAGGGTTTGGTAGCGGGGGTGTATAATGTAGCCCGAAAGAGTTAGGGCTGCATGGGATTCTGGGTATTTGTTCCGTTGTGTTTATGTTGTGTTACGGTGCAGATGTTCTCCCGAAATGTGTTTGTCATTCTTGTTTGATGTTGGTTCACAGTGCGGCGCATTATTAGTAAGAGTGTTAAAAAATTTTATACCGTCAGTGTAACCTGTGTGGTTGTTGACCAAGTACGCCTTGCTGTCACTTACGTGGGCAAGCAGAAGCCCCATACAACGTGTGGCCGGGCCGGTGCGCTGGTTGTAGTGGGCGCTAAATGCTGTATTGTCACGACACGTTGGAGAGAATAGTTGCCCTGAAATTCGTAGTCTGCAGGAATAAACAGGAGTTGACAAATATGACGCTGTCAACATTCAAATACAAACCCCGTTTCCATATTAGTTGGGAAATTGTGTTAGATGTAAATATAAACGGAATACAATGATTTGCAAATCCTTTTCAACCCATATTCAGTTGAATATGCTACAAAGACAACATGTTTGATGTTCAAACTGATAAACATTTTTT
The DNA here is from genome assembly GCF_033978685.3 of Nerophis lumbriciformis. Lineage (NCBI taxonomy): Eukaryota > Metazoa > Chordata > Actinopteri > Syngnathiformes > Syngnathidae > Nerophis > Nerophis lumbriciformis. The sequence continues at coordinate 13,619,140 of NC_084576.2, forward strand.
TTTTTTGCAAATAATTATTAACTTTAGAATTTGATACCAGCAACACGTGACAAAGAATTTGGGAAAGGTGGCAATAAATACTGATAAAGTTGAGGAATGCTCATCAAACACTTATTTGGAACATCCCACAGGTGAACAGGCAAATTGGGAACAGGTGGGTGCCATGATTGGGTATAAAAGTAGATTCCATGAAATGCTCAGTCATTCACAAACAAGGATGGGGCGAGGGTCACCACTTTGTCAACAAATGCGTCAGCAAATTGTTGAACAGTTTAAGAAAAACCTTTCTCAACCAGCTATTGCAAGGAATTTAGGGATTTCACCATCTACGGTCCGTAATATCATCAAAGGGTACAGAGAATCTGGAGAAATCACTGCACGTAAGCAGCTAAGCCCGTGATCTTCGATCCCTCAGGCTGTACTGCATCAACAAGCGACATCAGTGTGTAAAGGATATCGCCACATGGGCTCAGGAACACTTCAGAAACCCACTGTCAGTAACTACAGTTGGTCGCTACATCTGTAAGTGCAAGTTAAAACTCTCCTATGCAAGGCAAAAACCGTTTATCAACAACACCCAGAAACGCTGTCGGCTTCGCTGGGCCTGAGCTCATCTAAGATGGACTGAAACAAAGTGGAAAATTATTCTGTGGTCTGACGAGTCCACATTTCAAATTGTTTTTGGAAACTGTGGACGCCGTGTCTTCCGGACCAAAGAGGAAAAGAACCATCCGGATTGTTATAGACGCAAAGTTGAAAAGCCAGCATCTGTGATGGTATGGGGGTGTATTAGTGCCCAAGACATGGGTAACTTACACATCTGTGAAGGCACCATTAATGCTGAAAGGTACATACAGGTTTGGAGCAACATATGTTACCATCCAAGCAACGTTACCATGGACGCCCCTGCTTATTTCACCAAGACAATGCCAAGCCACGTGTTACATCAACGTGGCTTCATAGTAAAAGAGTGCGGGTACTAGACTGGCCTGCCTGTAGTCCAGACCTGTCTCCCATTGAAAATGTGTGGCGCATTATGAAGCCTAAAATACTACAACGGAGACCCCCGGACTGTTGAACAACTTAAGCTGTACATCAAGCAAGAATGGGAAAGAATTCCACCTGAGAAGCTTAAAAAATGTGTCTCCTCAGTTCCCAAACGTTTACTGAGTGTTGTTAAAAGGAAAGGCCATGTAACACAGTGGTGAACATGCCCTTTCCCAACTACTTTGGCACGTGTTGCAGCCATAAAATTCTAAGTTAATTATTATTTGCAAAAAAAAAAACAAAGTTTATGAGTTTGAACATCAAATATCTTGTCTTTGTAGTGCATTCAATTGAATATGGGTTGAAAAGGATTTGCAAATCATTGTATTCCGTTTATATTTACATGTTACACAATTTCCCAACTCATATGGAAACGGGGTTTGTATCATATTAAGGTGTGGGCCGTGTGTCTGAGACCCTTGGTTTAAACATAGCACAAAGGAAAAAAAAAAACTTTGTATACAGTGTTATTTAATCTAAATTTCAAAATATTTTTGTGGCTCCCATTGTTATCTTTAATTTGTGAAACTGGTCAAAATGGCTCTTTGAGTGGTAAAGGTTGTCGACCCCCGTTCTAGGCTTATAAATGTGTGGGAAACATCTGGAGAATGTCCTTAGGATCCATAAAAATATGGATGGATGAGTTTGATTTGGAAGAATTTGAGAATCCACACCTCAACTTTGGGATCAACTACAACAAAGATTGTCCAACATCAGTGATGTCACAATCTTCTGGGTGAACAGACAAAAAAATCCCACAGACACGCCTTTGAAATTTAGTAAAAAAAAAAAAATTCCCATAAGAGTAGAAGCAACAAAGGTGTGACTCCTTCATTTCTTTCCATTTCCACTCCCTGTAACTGTAATGGCCTAATACATAGAGCATATGAACATACTGTACACCCTCTCTGAAGACCTAATGCGTTTCCAAAGGACAGTATCAGGTATCCCTCTCAGTCTTTCATTCCTGCTTCATCTTCAGCTCATCAAATGCAAGTGTGCTAAACCCAACCAGGTTGTAAGAAGTAAGTGTACAGAAATGCCGCAATATGGAACAGTCATTTCCCAAGCTTCGTTTTTCCCAACAGTTGCATTGCTCTCCTGTAATAAGGATCATGTGTCCGGGGCTGTTGTCGTGGGACGCTTTGCCAATAAAACCAGCAGCAGACTTGGACATGGAAAAGTCATCATTGCGTCAACTTATAAAAACTTCAGCGTGAGAATGGCAAGTGCGACCAAAACACGTTATTTGCGTGAATGATTGTGTTATTATTGGACTTCTCTGTTATCTACTGTATAACAATGGTAACATATCTTACCAGTTTACTGATTGTAGAATTAAAATTGAACATTTAACTGTATATACCAGAGGTGTGGACTCGAGTCACATGACTTGGACTCGAGTCAGACTCGAGTCATGAATTTGATGACTTTAGACTCGACTTGACAAAATGTGAAGAGACTTGCAACTCGACTTAGACTTTAACATCAATGACTTGTGACTTCACTTGGACTTGAGCCTTTTGACTTGACATGACTTGACATGACTTGCCACTTTCCCCAAAATCCAAATCTTAAAAAGTTATTTGGGAGCGCTCTGTATTTTTCATTTTCTTCGTCTGTCTATCAGCGTGTTATTCCTGTCAGCTGGTGTGCTGTCAGTACAACAGCCAATCAAATTAGAACTACGTTGTTTTCATCACACAGCATTCATCCAATCAAATTGCAGGACAACCAATGACCAAGAGTTGTCCAACAACGTGCCAGTGATAAACAATTATGTTAAAGTTGGTTTCGTTCGGGTATAAAAACTACGACTTGGTCAACAAAAAACGAATTGCCGTATGCAAATCACACAGTTCGAATATTACAGACGGAGACGCAACAACTTCCAACTTCGTTCGACATTTGAAGTTGCAAAAAGAAGGGTAAGTTTTGAATGTAAGATAACGTTTATTGGCTAAGTAACGTGACTTTTATTTGCTGTGTAGTTAAATCAGTGAGGCTGCAAACTCACTGCTAACGTTATAACCATAGACATCTTATAAGTAGACGCAGCATAGAGCGCTACTGCCTACTGGCGCAGACGAGGCGCGGGGCCGCCATCTTGGAGTGGTGATCCGCTCCACTCAGTGCAATTCATTTGGCAGGAGCAATGAACTGTCAGCGCATTTAATTCATTTTACCTCACTGAATACCACTGATTTTCACGCGCTTTTTTGTCATACGTGTGTAACAGACACATGTTTTGGCGTGTTTTATTATTCATAGTTTGCTTAACAGTAATATAATATTCTTATACGCTATAAGCAGTGTTGGGTTAGTTACTGAAAATCAGTAACTAGTTACAGTTACTAGTTACTTTATTTCAAAAGTAACTCAGTTACTAACTCAGTTACTTACACCAAAAAGTAATGCGTTACTGTGAAAAGTAACTATTTAGTTACTTATTTCTTTCTCCTTTTTTTTAAGGCTCCCATTAATGCCCTTTTAGCCTTTGTTTCAGTACTGTTATTGCACTGGAGAATAATACAATGTGTTGATCAACTTGACATGCATTTGCATCACTGAACTCTGCTAAGCAATGTGGTCTACATACAACACACAAAGACAAAGATATGTTTCAAAGGGCCAATTTATTTCAGGCCACAACAAATTGACAAAACTATTTTAAATAGCTGCAACATAACATACATAAGTAACAAACCGCATAATAACAACATAGCTGTAAAGCTGGCTTCACCCAAGGAAGGCACACATGACATACACAAAGCCTAATCAGGCATTTTTTTTCTCTCAAGGAATTGTGAAATAAAATCATGTATTCAGGAGATCAACACTGTAGTGAAGCCCAGAAGACTCTACACTTTTCCCCAGTTTTAGTTTAGAGAAAATGAAAGATTGGCCTGGCCCACTAGCATCCCTCTTTATGTTTGTGAACTTTATAGTCTATACATTTAGAGTGATGTGATAATCAAACACTCTAGAAGTCTAGAATGAAAGAGTATATAAGAGAATTGACAGTGTGTACCTTCAATGATGAGCAGAGGCAGAGTTTGGAGTGTTTTCTTTAGCTCGCTTTCCATGTTTATGTACTCACTGTCCAGGTACTTGGAACATGTTTTCTGTGCCATTTGTTGTTTGATGCCGGTATCATGCTATTTAGCTGCCAGAAAACGGGTGACTCCACTGTAGAAATAGCCTGCATGTCTTCTAGCACATACGCTGCAATGGCTCTATCAATGTTGTCCTGGCTAGCAGTCCCTCCGTTAAAATCCCTAGGTGGAGGTGAAGTGGCATCGGAGTCTGTGTCTCTCTTTACTAGCTTCGTCAAAGCATGTTGCTTATGTGGCGTGGCGAAGTTGGGAGAGTGGCCGTGCCAGCAATCTGAGGGTTACTGGTTCAATCCCCACCTTCTACCATCCTAGTCACGTCCATTGTGTCCTTGAGCAAGACACTTCAACCTTGCTCCTGATGGGTCCTGGTTAGTGCCTTGCATGGCAGCGAGCGCCATCAGTGTGTGAATGTGTGTGTGAATGGGTGAATGTGGAAATAGTGTCAAAGCGCTTTGAGTTCCTGAAAAAGGTAGAAAAGCTATACAAGTATAACCCATTTACATTTATGTAGCTGTTTCAGCAGATTTGAATTGCTGTTTTGGGCAGTATTCCCTGGTGCGGTCACTGTTGCTACTCACTGCTCCCCTCACCTCCCAGGGGGTGATCAAGGGTGATGGGTCAAATGCAGAGAATAATTTCACCACACCCAGTGTGTGTGTGACAATCATTGTCACTTTAACTTTAAGTAGATGGGATCTTTGATCCAAGACACAACTTACATTTAACTAAAATGTTATTTTCTTTGTGCTCGACAAAAGAAAAGTAGTGACAATGTCTCCATGTAACTCGACTTCTGGCTTCGCTATGATGTCTTTTTAGTTGTTATGAGAGTAGCGTGTGTGTGTGTGTGTGTGTGGCCCTTTAAGAAATGACAGCATGTGAGGTGAGTGACGTCAGTGAGTGAGTGGGCGAGAGAGGTGAGGGAGCGCAACAGTGAATGCGTGCAGGTGCTTTAGCTTGGTGGATGGCTGCGTGCAAGACACCAATAAAGTCACAAAATTGCAACAAACCGCCGGCCTCGTCATTCACCCTCGAGTCCGGAGCTGTAAAGACCCACTGCCGGGTAAAGTGAAGGGTGTTAGCCCCGAAGTACATAGGCCCTGGAGGAACGTCTCCCCTGCGCTCCGCTCCTCGGTCGAGGAAAGCACGCCTTTTCTTTTCCTTGTGAGACAGAAGGACGACACTTCTTCTGTTTCTAGCCGATACTACATTAAAAAATAACGTAAAATAACGCAGTAACGCATCATGTAGTAACGGTAACTGAGTTACTGGATATAAAAAAATAACGCGTTAGATTACTAGTTACCGCCGAAACTAACGGCGTTACAGTAACGCGTTACTTAGTAACGCGTTAGTCCCAACACTGGCTATAAGTGACCAGACGTCCGAGATCAAAACTGGGAATATAATCCCAGAGAAGGGGGAAAAAACGGTAAACTATTTTTAAGTTGAAGAAACAATATGATTAGGTTATATATACATGCGTGTATCCTACATAAACAATGTATGAATACATTAGATATCTATATATCTTAGGGACCTATAGACTGTATCTCTGTTGCTTCAGCAGCAGAGAGTTTATTCTGTCTTGACACTTTGTATTGATATTTTCTATTACATTCTTCCCTTAAATGATAATGTTTGCAGTGATTGTTTTATATGTATTATTTTATGTAAGTCGCTTTGGATAAAAGCGTCTGCCAAATACTTAAACATATATAAACACCTGAAAGTCTTCATTTCAGCTAAAACCACCAATCTGTTTCACTGGATTCAGAATAAAACCAAATTCTGTTTAACCCAACAATGTTAGTATTTAATATTGTTACTTGAAGACTGATTCCTGGTTACAATTATACTGTTAAGAAAGTATTGTCTTATACTTTGCCTAAAATGAGAATGCATCATAATCAGTAGTGGCTGGTGAATTTTGTTTTAGGTGGGGCTGAAAGTTTGTAAACCAAACCCCTGTAGGGGCGTCATCCTCCCCCAGAAGATTTCTTTGTGATTTTCACATACAAATATTGAAGATCTTTGATCCTTCTCAACTCTGTGGTAATATTATTTTCATAAAATACAACCAATAGTACGTTAATGTTAAATCTTACTTGTGGAAAGTAATCCCCCGATTCCTATTTTCAACAGTCTGCTCATTTGAGCAGGAAAACGCTGAACACCATCTTTGTTTTCTACCTTTCAACTGTCAGTTTAGGCTGCTCGCCGGCTCCTCATCAGCACTTCAAGATGGCGGCCAAATTGCTCACGTCACAGCAACCAATGCTGCGTCTACTTATAAGATGTCTATGGTTATAACGTCATTGCAAACACGGCAATCTGTTGCGTCCACTGCAGTTTGCTACCTTATTCATACTTTTTGTCAAGTGATTTTTTTTTTAATCAGGGTTTCATGAGGTACCTATACATAACGTTACGTTAGTCAATGTATCACACACAGTAACGTAACGTTAGTCAATGTATCACACACAGTAACATTACGTTAGTCAATGTATCACACACAGTAACATTACGTTAGTCAATGTATCACACACAGTAACATTACGTTAGTCAATGTATCACACACAGTAACATTACGTTAGTCAATGTATCACACACAGTAACATTACGTTAGTCAATGTATCACACACAGTAACGTAACGTTAGACGGTGGTCAGCAGCACCGCGTATTTTAGCCACCTACAAAAAGACAAACATAGTCAAATAAAGGTCAGGTAAAATGTATACTATATTAAGAATATGTGTACATATTGCATAGGGTCCTGACATCTAAAAAGTACAACTCTGTTCATTGTTATGTTCATATATTTGTTATGTTTTTCATGTGTACGCACACATAAACACACATACAGTATGAGATGAGATAAGGTAAGAACAGGATAGAAACTGCTGTGGAACTAGTTACAATGCAATATGCCATGGAAATACAATGTTAACACTTTTGTGCAAATAAGTACAGTTGCACTTGTTTTTTTTCAAATGTGTTCATTCTGTAAAGGAATGAGTTACATGTTTAAAATGACTGGTTAATAGTGCTATTTTGAAGTGCAATGTCAGCACTATCTTTTTCCCTGCAATTTCAAATGCACTTGTTTTAATAAATAAATACAGCGTTTTAAAAGCATACACAATCTGTGTGAATATATTAGTCTGTGGTTAAATGACTTGAAAGCAGGGCCGGCCCGTGGCATAGGCCGTATAGGCAAATGCTAAGGGCGCCGTCCATCAGGGGGCGCCACGCCAGTGCCACAAATGTTGGAGAAAAAAAAAAAAAAAAAAAAAAAAAAGTTGGTACTATTATTTCTAAATACAAAAAATAATCCCACGTTAATTAAAATGCAAAGTAAAGCCTATTTAATAGAAATATTATTTGTTACAACATTACGCCGCCCCCCTCCTCCCCCCGCACGGTGCGCCCCCTCCCTTCCCGTATCATGACTCTTTTTGGACGTCACCACATCAAAAAATCAACACAAGATGTCAAAACGGCCAAAACTGTCAGGTGCCCAGGGAAGAAAAAAGAGAAAAGAAGAGGAGTAGAAAAATTATGAAATTATTTGTCTGTTACAGAATGTGATAGTAACCTGGCTTTTTAGCATTAAGCTAATGTTACATGATTCGGCAATTGCTAATCAATAAATAACTAGTTCTGTTTTAACGTCGGGTTAATATTGTAGAGGGGGCTAAATTGTTATGGAAAATAATAATGTAACGATAGGTAATTACAGTACTCCCACCTTACATTCCTCAGGGACATTTGTATTAGATCTTTTAAGCAGGTGCACTGAAAAAAGTGACTTTTTGGTGCTGTAAACTCTATTAGAGTAACTGTCATAATTTATACCTAATATTTTTAACATTCAGTAAGAACTAGAGTTTTTTAAGTAAAATTAAACATTTTATTAACGTAATACATGAATTATGGGGGAAGAGTAAGTTTTACTTATGTTGCCTCATACTATTTAAATGTTTAATAGTTGTACGTACATAAACCTAAAAATATTACATAAACTTTACTCTGAAAATCTAGTGTTTTGAAACGCATGCACGGCGACGCATGCACACAGCACAACAGGCTCCGGCCGTTAGGATCTCTTCACAGAGCACTGCAAGGTGTAGCGCCAGCAAGTCATTCCACAGGTAAGTTATTACGTTCTGTTTTAAATTTGTGATAATATACGTCTGCATGTAGTTTGACGCAAGATATGTAACTGCTCATAAGTAATTTAAGTTAAGTTAAGTAAGTAAGTTCGGTAAAAAAAATGAGCATAACGCTACATTGGTCCGTGCTGGCCTGTAGTGGGAGGGCTGCAGTTTTTCCTGATAAAAACTAAAGTTAACTAAATAAAGTTAGGATATTAAAAAAACACCAACCTAACGGTATAACTTTTATCAACTGACGTCAACATAGTAGAGCATGGTATTGTTCTCTGTAAAACTTTTGGCGGCGACACTGAAGTAACGTTAACGTTAGTGAATTAATGTTAATTAATGTGCTTTGGGAATGAGGGGGCGATACTGCTGAATGTTTGGGAGAAATGCCCAAGAATAGGTTTTTAAAACACACATTTACTGACAGGCGCGCCAGAGGTCTTTGAGAGCATCAGCTTGCGATTACAAAAGAGACTTCGCTGGCAGTTTTCTTTCTTTTCTTTTTTTTGACAAGAAGCTAGTTATCGGTGTGAAGCCCACAGCAACATGTTTTTGTAATTCAATGAAAGAATGGATTGTTCATTACAACTTCTACTCGCAAATAAATCTGTCATGTGTTAATTGTTTTATTTAGCTAGACAAAACAAAATGTTCATTAATGTTTATGATGTAGTTTAATTCTTATTGAAATATTTTTCCATCAAAAGGAAGCAAATCAGAACAGAACATTATTCTCATAATTCAGGCAAGTAGAAAATAATGTATGCATTATATTGCTTTGTTATTTTCCCTTATTCATCCATCATAATGTAATATTAAAATTGTGGCTGAATATTTTAGACCATTGTTTTAATACCACAAATTGTGTCTCTTCATTTTCAGGGTGCCCTTTGGAGGAGCCATTGGACTTTGTGCAAGGGAGGTGCCGTGGGGATCAAGATGAGGCCGCTCCTGGACAGACTGAGTCAGGTGTGCTTGTTTTGCTTGTTCATACAGTATGTTTTACAGGGAGCTGGACCTACTTTTTTCCTCACTCACAGACACATACAGTATACACATACAGGACAAGCCTCACACTTGGTAGATTCCATGCCCTTGCACGCTCTGGGTCCATGCACTTAAAACACGAGCAAATATATGCACTTGTGTTTTCACTTGACAGTTGATTGTGTATATATAATGGTTATGTTCATGTTCTTAATCTGTTCACAGAAACAGAGCGTGAAACCATTATCCGCAGCCTTATACTGTACCTTGGCGAGAAGGAAGAGGAACTTTTTGAAGACTGCTTGGTATAGCATTATTTTAATCATTTAAAAATATTTTTTAATGACACAGGTTCATTTAATGTTAAAGTTAAGAGGAAAGCAGACAAAGGAACATATATTCTTGTGTTCATTCTTCCCTGATAATGAAGTCACTTTGAATGATTCATGCAGTTCTATTATTTGTTTCTCAATAACATTCTTCTTTTTTGTTGTATTTTGTATGCAGGAGGACAGCCGGAGTGATGTCAGTAACCACATCCTCAAAATACTCGTCGTCCACGGTGCTGATGAGGATCCAGTTGATGTCTCCATCCTTGTGGAAGGCCATGAGAATTTGCCAGGGTGCAACAGTACTGCGAAAGCTTGCTCACTGCTCATGGGACTGATTTATGCCCTGAACTTGGCATACCCTCCCACTTTGCGCTACACTTTTGAAGTCTTCCAAAAACTCATGCTGGAGCTGGATGGATTCAAACTGTCCCCAAAAGTAAACACCTTGAAGTTGAAGTTGCTTTCCTAAATGCATGTCATGACTTTGTCATCCTAGAAGAGGAAAATGACATCATTTATGGACCCTTGTTGAGGACGTAGCATCATGCATGGACTCTTGTGAAGAAATGCCAAGAATTAGCACTGAGTTCCAGTTCATCTTGGTTTACTAGTGGGTTGCCTGTCATAAATGTTTTTCATTTTTTGTCAAATAAGGTATCTGTTAATGACAGTAAAGATTGTATTCTTCAACAAGAATGGTTAGACACCTTAAGCTGTTTATTTTTAGTTGATTATGTTGATTTTATTTCATTAATGTTTTAATTGCATACTTAAAAGTGCACTAGTCAGAGGACTGGTTTAAATGTTGATATTGCACTTTTTCAGTGTACGTAGTTTGTAAGATTTTAATTGCATATTTGAGAAGTGACTATGTTACCAGATCTATGTTGGATTTGGTGTATAATGTGTAATACTGTGTATTTGTTGTTTACCAGTCATACCAACCTTTGGATATTTTCTTTAAAAAATATACTATTACTACTATTTACTTTGAATACCTTTTGCTGGAGATACATCTTTAATTTACTGTTAGTACAAATTCTAATGCAGTACAATATAATGCACTTTTACTATTAACGCAGTACTTGTACAGTACATTCTGTTTTTCCCCCCATTTAAATAGGGGTATACATAATCCATACACCACTGCTCAAAGTTTAAGAGGCGGTTTCTGTCCTGACCCTCTCCCAGAAGTTGTTGTTGAGTATTATATTTCTGCAATGAATGTAGAAACTCTGTTTCAGAGGGTTGTAAGATTGAACTAAAAAGAAACTGTTTAATTGCATTGTACCATAATTTAGTTGTGTGATATGTGATACATATATATTAAATGCATAGAGTATTGGTTAAATTTATTTGGTAACATTTATCAAAAGAAACCTGGCAATGATTACCTAATTTTAGTGAGTAATGTAAAGTAATGCAACCAAGTAAATTAAAATGTCAAGCACAAGAAAATAATTAAAATCTACTGAATTACTTCATAACAGCAAATACCACAGATATATAAAATTTACTTAAAATTTTGAGTAAAATTATGTTCCTGCCGATGAAAAACAAGTAGACTTTACTTAATTTGTTTAAATAAATATAACTTAAAACTTGGATGTAATTAAGTAACTGTTACTTAATATCTTCACAACTGTTATGTTATATGGTAAGTAGAATTTACTTGATACTGGCAAGTGAGTGTTACTTGATATTGCAGCATTAAATTTTACTTAAATCATTTGCGTGCAAATACTTACAATAATTTTTTTAAGTAAATCTTATGAGTTATTTTTTTCAGTGTGTTTTTTGTTTACATTGTTATTGCCTTCTGGTTAGCTAATGTTTGCCCTGCAGATAATAGTCACTTTTCCACCCCTTTATATATTAGGTATAGTTGTAAGTAAAAAAAAAAAGGTCAAAGACAAAGCTATTCGGGTTCTTGTGAGTATATACACTTCACTGCCGATGTGGGGGGGCGCCACCTAAAATCTTGCCTAGGGCGCCAGATTGGTTAGGGCCTGCTTGAAAGGACTCGAAACTCAAAATGCAGGACTTGGGACTTGACTTGAGACTTTCCAGTCTTGACTTTGGACTTGACTCGGACTTGCCCTGTCTTGACTCGGGACTTGACTCGAGACTTGAGGGTAAAGACTTGAGACTTACTTGTGACTTGCAAAGCAATGACTTGGTCCCACCTCTGGTATATACTACTCACAAGCTCAGAGAAGATTGGCTTCCATGACATATATTTGGCCCCGTTTACACTGCACACCAAAGCAGATTTTCTTTCGCCCTCAAGTGACACGGATCTGTTTTTTTGGGCCAGTCTAAATGCTTCAAATCAGATCTTTTGGCATCGGATTGAGGCCACATCAGGAGTTAGTCCTGAATCCGATTGAAATCTGATCTTTTTACATGTGACTTCAATCTAAACGCATTGCGACCTGAATGCGACCCATATTAGACTTAGACTTAGACTTCCTTTTTATTGTCATTCAAATTTGAACTTTACAGCACAGATAAGAACGACATTTTGTTGCATTAGCTCATGGTAGTGCAGGATAAAAAAGCAATAAGGTGCATCTATAAATAAATAGATTACTGTACAGATAAACATATTGCACTTTTTCATATGCATCCACATTTATGGATGTATGTTATATTGTCTTTTTATTCCAGCGAGTTAATCCATTTTGGGGGAATTGAGTGGATAAATATGATGCGTTCAAGATATGGGACTTTTTTTGTCAGCTTTGGGGGAGCTGCGTCACTCGTGTGCGCCGAGAAAGACGCAGTCGACAGCAGAAGTGAAAATGTCCGGTTTTGGCGAGCAAAGTCTATTTAAGACGACCAAAATTTGTCAGTAGTGGGCTAATAGGCTATATGTAATATATGAATATATATTTTCATTCAGAAGGAATAGCGATTGTTGAAGGACCGGAATTGATGCTGTGGTGCATTTGCTTACATGCCAGTTGAAAGATAAAGCTCCCGTAGAGCCATGCTGATGTCCGTGTGTCCTCTACTAAATAGCCAAATATTACACTATCGTAGGGTTGTACGGTATACCGGTAAAACTATAGTACCGCGATACTAATGAATCATTTTCGGTACTATACCGCCTCTAAAAAGTACCGGTTCCGCCCACCCCCCTTTTTTTAACAGGCATGACGGCGCATCGTCGTCACATCATAACATTGCTGGTTTTACAAGCACAGGAGCATATTCGGCAGCGCACAATCACAGAGTACTTACAAACAGACAATGTGTGTAGACAGAAAAGGGAGACCGGACGCATTTTGGCTTAAAAAGTAACGATAAAGCTATAACACTGAAATGCCCTCAGGAAGAGGTGCTTTAAAACATGGCTAGCTAGCTAGCGGCTAACATCCATCCGCCGTCGGCAGTGTTTTAGCTACTTGTAAATCACTAATCCTCGCCTCCATGGTGACAAATAAAGTATGTTTCTTACAAGTATCATCCCTGCATGCTTCACTACACACCGTAGGAGGATACAATAGCTCACCGGCGTCACAATGTAAAAAAATGCCATGGGTGGATCTACACCTGACATCCACTGTAATGATACCAAGGACAGGAGCGTATGTAGTCGATATTATATAGCACCACAAAATCTTTTTTTGTTTTTAAAAAATGTATATTATGTTTATAAACTCAGGAAATACATCCCTGGACACATGAGGACTTAAATTATGACCATTGTATGATCCTGTAACTACAAACGTACTTGGTATTGGATCGATACCTAAATATGTGATAACATCCAAAACTAATGTAAAGCATCCAAACAACAGAAGAATAAGTGATTATTACATTTTAACAGAAGTGTAGATAGAATATGTTAAAAGAGAAAGTAAACATATATTAATAGTAATTGAACAAGTGGATTAATCATTCATTTTCTACCACTTGTCCTTAATAATTTTGACAAAATAATAAAATGATAAATGACACAATATGTTACTGCATATGTCAGACTAATAAGGAGTCTTTGTTTGCTTACTTACTAATAAAAGAAAAGTTGTCTAGTATGTTCACTATTTTATTTAAGGGCGAAATTGCAATAAGAAACATATGTTTAATGTACTGTAAGATTTGTTGTTAAAATAAAGACAAAAATAAAAAAATTTTGTGGTCCCCTTTATTTAGAAAAGTATTGAAAAGTATCGAAATACATTTTGGTACCGGTTCCGGTCCCAAAATTTTGGTATCGGGACAACCCTACACTATATACATGCATTCATATTCATTTAATTTCACGTAAAAAAAAGACGCTCATTTTTAAGGTGTGGCGATTTTTTTTTTATTTTGTAGTAGTAGCGAATTCCTCCCGGTCAACTTCCTTTTTTTTCACTTTATCACACAGCACATGCGAGTGACATTGAGGCCACATTCGCGTTTAACTGCAGTCTGATGAAAATCTCATTTTCAGCCGGAAAAAAACAGATTCATTTGGCCTGCAGGGTAAACGTAGTCTTTGTGTTCTAATCTACAGCAAGTATAGAGTGTTGATTATGTGTAGTACTACAGTAGTGGTCCCCAACCACGAGTCCGGGGACGGGTACTGGTCCATGACGCATTTGCTTCCGGGCCGCACAGAACATTAAATAATTTATAAATGATCGCATGTTCTCTGACTTAACTTTTGCATGTCACACTGACTATACACATTAACAAACTTGTTCATAGATGTATGATAAAACTCCTAATTGGAAGTCGCCATTTCTTATATTTGTTATGTGGGAAAATGCATGTTAATAAACATGTAAATATGCCAGATTGTTGCTAAAGGCTAGTTTCCATCTGTAGTCCCAGGCAAGTTGATGGTACGTACAGTATATACAACCAACTCCATAAAAAGTTACGTTAGACAGCACCGACATCAGACATAAACAGTACAATAAAATAAACAGACTCAGATATAATAATAAAATGTACACCAATATAAAACAGTAGATTGCTGCATGACCTCAGCTCAGGACAGATCAAGAAGAAGGTCACCATTAGGGATGGACAGTTTCACCGATTCGCACCGGTGGTTCGAATCAAACACTTGCGATGCAACTGCACCGATACATTCCGTCATGCATCGATAAACAACAGGGGCAAGTTTGTGATGCAATCGGCTCTTGCCTCTCTGTATCGGTTAAATTCATGTGTTCAATCGATATTAATATGTTCTCCATACTTGCCAACCTTGAGACCTCCGAATTCGGGAGATGTGGGGACGGGGTTGAGGTGGGCGGGGTTGGGGGGGGGCTTGGTGGTAGCGGGAGTGTATATTGTAGCGTCCCGGAAGAGTTAGTGCTGCAAGGGGTTCTGGGTATTTGTTCTGTTGTGTTTATGTCGTGTTACGGTGCGGATGTTCTCCCGAAATGTGTTTGTCATTCTTGTTTGGTGTGGGTTCACAGTGTGGCGCGTATTTGTAACAGTGTTAAAGTTGTTTATACGGCCACCCTCAGTGTGACCTGTATGGCTGTTGACCAAGTAGGGCTTGCATTCACTCATGTGTGTGTAAAAGCCGCATATATTATGTGACTGGGCCGGCACGCTGTTTGTATGGAGGAAAAGCGGACGGGGCGACAGGTTGTCGATAACGCTAAAGGCAGTGCCTTTAAGGCACGCCCCCACTATTGTTGTCCGGGTGGAAATCGGGCGAAATTCGGGAGAATGGTTGCCCCGGGAGATTTTCGGGGGGGCACTGAAATTCGGGAGTCTCCCGGGAAAATTGGGAGGGTTGACAAGTATGATGTTCTCTATGTTCCTGCTCAGCCCATTGTCACTTGTTGTACAAACTAGTTTTATACAGTCTCGGTTGTTGATTTTTCACATAAGATCCATGGAAGTCTGCGGTGAGATCTGACTGGCAGCCCTGACCCTGTCCTATTCCCGGGGGCGGGCACATAAGGAAACTCACTTCCGGGAAGGAGCAGCACAGAACAGTGCACGCGACATGGATGACAGCGATGAGATAGTCGATGCTCCCAAACACTCGCATAAATCGAACGTATGGAAATACTTTGGGTTTTATAAGAAAGACGGTAAGAATGATGAGACCACATGCAATGTGTAAAGAATGCCGTGCTGCTATCAAATACGTGAGTAACACGACAAACCTGCCTACACACATGAAGAGACGTAGAGTATTGTTTGCAGAAAATTTCTGCCAATAGTATTTTATATTTCTACTTTTATCAGAAACTTGTATTTTTGTTATTTATTTCTTATACGCATTGCCGGCAGTAAGTCGGACACGTTTCCAGTGAGAGTTGGACTACGAGAAGACTGCCCTTTGTCACCGATTCTGTTCATAACTTTTATGGACAGAATTTATAGGCGCAGTCAAGGCGTTGAGGGGATCTGGTTTGGTGGCTGCAGGATTAGGTCTCTGCTTTTTGCAGATGATGTGGTCCTGATGGCTTCATCTGGCCAGGATCTTCAGCTCTCACTGGATCGGTTCGCAGCCGAGTGTGAAGCGACTGGGATGAGAATCAGCACCTCCAAGTCCGAGTCCATGGTTCTCGCCCGGAAAAGGGTGGAGTGCCATCTCCGGGTTGCGGAGGAGACCCTGCCCCAAGTGGAGGAGTTCAAGTACCTCGGAGTCTTGTTCACGAGTGAGGGAAGAGTGGATCGTGAGATCAACAGGCGGATCGGTGCGGCGTCTTCAGTAATGCAGACGCTGTATCGATCCGTTGTGGTGAAGAAGGAGCTGAGACGGAAGGCAAAGCTCTCAATTTACCAGTCAATCTACGTTCTCATCCTCACCTACGGTCATGAGCTTTGGGTTATGACCGAAAGAACAAGATCACGGCCGAAATGAGTTTCCTCCGCCGGGTGGCGGGGCTCTCCCTTAGAGATAGGGTGAGAAGCTCTGTCATCCGGGGGGAGCTCAAAGTAAAGCCGCTGCTCCTCCACATCGAGAGGAGCCAGATGAGGTGGTTCGGGCATCTGGTCAGGATGCCACCTGAACGCCTCCCTAGGGAGGTGTTTAGGGCACGTCCGACCGGTAGGAGGCCACGGGGAAGACCCAGGACAAGTTGGGAAGACTATGTCTCCCGGCTGGCCTGGGAACGCCTCGGGATCCCCCGGGAAGAGCTGGACGAAGTGGCTTGGGAGAGGGAAGTCTGGGCTTCCCTGCTTAGGCTGCTGCCCCCGCGACCCGACCTCGGATAAGCGGAAGAAGATGGATGGATGGATGGATGGATGGATATTTCTTATACAAACAAATTAGTTATTTACACTCAGTACTTGGTCAACTAACATACATTTATGGTAATATCAGTATAATAGACACTATTTTTCTTTGCATAACAGTCATGATTGTTTGCACTGAGCATGCATATTGCTCATACTGGAGTGGAGAGTGCCCTCTACAATTGTAAAGTTATCTTGTGTCAAAACAAAATGGGTTAACATAATAACCAGAGAGGAGTGCTTAATAATCAAATGTAATTTCATTTTCAAATAGTGAATTGTCATTTCTAAATAGACTCATTGGTTTGCTCCACACAAGAAATGCAACCTTCAAGTTCAAACAGAGAGTAAGCAGAGTTAAGCTTCTGAGGCAAGAGACTGGATGTAGACTTAAACATTTCTGAATCGAATAGTACTGCATAATAAAACAACTAATCGAACTGAACCCTTTTGTAAGGTCTATGTTGTATCGTTATGAAATCACTTTGAATCGCATTGTATCGAGAATAGGAGTGAATCGTATCGAGAATATGAGTGAATCGCATTGCATTGTATCGAGAATAGGAGTGAATCGTATCGAGAATAGGAGTGAATCGCATTGCATTGTATCGGCAAGAGACTTCATTGTATCGTATCGGTGATCATGTATCGAGATGCGTATTGAATCGGCTTCTGGGGTGAAGAAGTCCATCCCGAGTCACCATAATAGTGCAATTTTGCTAAATTGTTGCATATCATCCCTGCAGGACGAGTGATTCTCAAACTGTGGTATGTGTACCACTTCCAGTGTGCGGGTTCCATCTAGTGGTACCCCAAAGAATCACTTGATTAAAGTACAGTGTTTTATTTTCCTGTACTCAAACACGGTGTTAATGTTCAAACTGTGTGTAATGTAACAGTGGCCAGAAATATTAAATGTACTTGTTAAATAAAACTTTAGCCTTGTTTTTAATGAATACTTAGGCCTACTACGCCACTGTATGTTAGTGTGTGTCGTTATAGTGGTATAGTGGAGACCCAAGTTTTTTTCTGAGGTGGTACTTGGTGAAAAAAGTTTCAAAACCACTGGCCTCGTAAGTTCAAGTATTGCACACACTGGAGCCCCCTATTTATTGCACAAGTAGTTAGAATTAACAGATGGGTTTACGCATTGAAAATTGCACCAGCAAAGCAGATGTATGAAATATTGCACAAAATATGAATACGCAACTTTTACAACAGAAATATAAATTTATAGAAAGCCGTAAAAATCCATCGGAACTGAAAGCAAGTCTATTTAGTTTTATTATACAGTACAGGCCAAAAGTTTGGGCACACCTTCTCATTCAATGCTTTTTCTTTATTTTCATGACTATTTACATTGTAGATTGTCACTGAAGGCATCAAAACTATGAATGAACACATGTGGAGTTATGTACTTAACAAAAAAAAGGTGAAATAACTGAAAACATGTTTTATATTCTAGTTTCTTCAAAATAGCCGCCCTTTGCTCTGATTACTGCTTTGC
This sequence comes from Nerophis lumbriciformis, assembly GCF_033978685.3. NCBI lineage: Eukaryota > Metazoa > Chordata > Actinopteri > Syngnathiformes > Syngnathidae > Nerophis > Nerophis lumbriciformis. The sequence goes on from NC_084576.2 coordinate 13,637,502, forward strand.
ACACTCTTGGCATTCTCTCTATGAGCTTCAAGAGGTAGTCACCTGAAATGGTTTTCACTTCACAGGTGTCATAGTTTTGATGCCTTCGGTGACAATCTACAATGTAAATAGTCATGAAAATAAAGAAAACGCATTGAAATGAGAAGGTGTGTCCAAACTTTTGGCCTGTACTGTACATCTGTGCTCTTGTCCTTGACAATGACATATCAAGTATAACACATCAGTTACGTTAGCCATAAAATAAGCCCACTAGATAGCAAAAATAAATAAAGAAACAAAGTCTTTGGAGAGCTTTTTTGCAAAGAAAAAAAAAAAGGCCATGGCTTCAAAAAATTCAGCGTTATGGTGAGTTGTATTTTTCATGCACTTATTTTTGCTGTATTTATCTGCCACTCGTGAAAATAATGCCTACACTTAAACCGGTCCCTGGTGCAAAAAAAAAGGTTGGGGACCCCTGCTGTATCAAATCCACACTAAAAGCCATCACTTTTGCTCTACGTGCTCGCTTAAGGAGCCAGACTTGTAACTAACTCCACGTGCATTGTAACTTGTAAGAACGTTATGCTATTAGCAGCATAAATGCAGCGTAGCGCAATGGACGAGATTAAATAGACTAGGGTATAATTGTCTTGATCACAGAGTATGATTGTTATATGACATGGAACTCTGCATGCTCCAATTCTATTTATTTATGGGACGTCCCCGATATCTCAGTGTGCTTTAAAGCAATGCCAGACACAGACGTCCAGCTGCTCTCTCATATCTCTCTGTCTCATATGCATCCGCTTCTGTCCATATGTAACCGAGGATATGACTCCATCTCTTTGTTCTCCTACCGTTCACAAAACAGAATTATGACACTTTTATACTGTAAGGACTTCCTTTCATCCTGAAACGAATGGCAGTGACCTTGAATACTTTGCTAAATATCAATAAATTAAGATTTGGATAACTTAGATTACAGGATGAATGTGTTTTAGTCGGCCGCATTTTAGGTTAGGAAGACATCTTCATAACTTGTGTGCGGATCTAATTGGTCAAAATTATTCAGAAAATCTGATGAAATAATCAAATCAAACCGGGTGTGAAATAGCTATGCAGTGGTACCTCAGCTTACAAGTTTTTCGGGTTACGAGCTTCCCCACCGCCATTTCGTGTAGCACAGGGGTTCTTAACCGTTTCCACTGCAAAGGCGCTCAGGGCCCACTCAAATATTAACACTGATTTAGTAAATCTTATTATTGATTTTTATTGTATTAAACAAACAAACTGCTTAAGGAGAGACTCCTAAATAACTGACTAAAAGTACATTTACATGCAATTATGTTGCGCTAAAATAAATTTACTAAATAATAATACCGTATTGTTCGGACCATAAGGCGCACTGCCGATGAATGGTCTATTTTCGATTTTGTTTTCATATATAAGGCGCACCGGATTATAAGGCGCATTAAAGGGGTCTTTTTTTTTTTTTTCTAAATGGAAAACATTTCCTTGTGGTCTACATCAGTGGTCCCCTACCACCGGTCCGTGGATTGATTGGTACCGGGCCCCAAAAAACCTCCCTCCCCCATTTACACTCATTTACACTCATTCACACAAAAGGGTTGTTTCTTTCTGTTATTAATATTTCTGGTTCCTACATTATATATCAATATATATCAATACAGTCTGCAGGGATACAGTCCGTAAGCACACATGATTGTATTTCTTTATGACAAAAAAAAAAATAATAATTACCATTACAGTAAAATTTTCAAGCGTTGACCGGTCCGCAGCTACAAAAAGGTTGGGGACCACTAGTCTACATAACATGTAATGGTAGTTCCTTGGTCAAAATGTTGCATATATGATGTTTTACAGATCATCTTCAAGCCGCTTTCTGACAGTCACTTCAAGATATGCCGTTTTGTGGGCGGTCTTATTTACGTGGCTCACCTTCGACAGCGTCTTTTCCCCGTCATCTTTGTTGTAGCGGTGTAGCGTGCAAGGACGGAGGTGGAAGAAGTGTCAAAAGATGGAGCTAACTGTTTTAATGACATTCAGACTTTACTTAAATCAATAACGAAGCAGCATCTTCTCATCCGGAAACAACAACAAAGCCGGAAATGTGTCCCGTGAAAAACCGTCCGACCGGAACTCTGATAACTAAAGTTACTTGGATGCATAATGTAAACTCACTACACCGGTATGTTTTAGCGCTTTCATGGCAAGTTTACTGACAGATATAAGTAAGAACTTTACACTACTTTATATTAGAAATGGCAACAGCGGAGGATGAATGTCCCATAACAAGAAGATAGAGAAAAAGAAGAAGCTTATCGACTATGGTGTCGGCACGGACTACAAAGGCAGACGCGTGCAAGTTTTCAGGACTTATGCAGATCCCAAATACAGATCAGCAGGTACCAGAAGGTAAGAAAAGTTGCTTTTGCAAAATATTGCGAAACAAAACGGCAGGTAATGGGCCGACAATCCATCAAGTGGTGCCGTACCTTATACACACACCATAATAATACTCGTATGTTGAAGCACAGTACAATCCATCAAGCGGTGCGGCTAATAACTTACCAAAGTCGTACTAAAACATGTTGATAGATTTTTGAGCGCCGTGTATATATATTTTCAATGGAACATATAAAATGTTGGTGTTGTTTACTTGAGTCATACCGCAGTCTACACATATCTCTTATGTTTGAGTGCCATCTCCTGGTCACACTTATCATTTCACCATATACCAAATAAAATAGCTTCGAGGTCGATAAGCAAAACCAAAATTATTCCGTACATTAGGCGCACCGAGTTATAAGGCGCACTGTCGAGTTTTGAAGAAAAAAAGGATTTTAAGTGCGCCTTATAGTCCGAAAAATATGGTAAATGTGTTTCTCAAATAAACTGTCAATAAAATTAAAGTGTAAATTAAAATATTGATTCACCCCTTTAGTCATAATTTTTGCGCTTAAGAAACTTCTCATGACTTCAGCTATGATTTGCCTGAGAAGCTAGACAGGACAAAAAAATAAAAAAAACAAATAAGAATAAGAAAAGACACAAAAGTATACATTTCTGGGGTCAAAAAGAAACAGACTGACACATGGCTTGACTGAATCGAAAACCCTATTGCGCGCTTCTGGTTGTCAGGTGAGACAAACTGCGGCCGGTGGGAGCGCCCCATATCTGACAGAAACCCCGCTCCTCCATCAGTCACGTCGTCGGGAGTCAGCGGAGGAGCCTGCACCCTGCTCGCGGTCACGACAACAATGAGACGCAAGCTGTTCCTCTCCAGGTGCTCATTAATGCACGTGTCCTTGGTACCTGCGCCGTAGAACAACACAAAGGCAAACACATGCCTGCCATGTTCTAATTACATCGCCGCGCACAATTCCCTGACAGACTTGCAAAATGTCAAACAACTCTTTCCTTCTCTGCTGCTGTTGCTACCTCGTCTCCCGACTACACGATGTACACCACGATAGGTGAGGCGGCGAGAAGGCAGACGAACAAATGCAAAGATGCTTGGAACCTTTGAAGTGTAGGACATTGGGGACAGGTGATAGGAACTCATCAAGATTCCTCAGCAATTAGCATCTGGGGCTAATTACCATATGAAAACCATACTCCATAACATAACCAAGGCCCTATCTCGCTGCTCTAACGTCCAATCCTTCAATATTATCACCCGTTTCGCTGAAATACGGCGCGCTCGGATGACCCATTGTATTGTCTTATAGTCCCCCTCTCTGAGGCTCGCCTGAACGTCCGCCATACCTCCGATGGTCCTTTTTTTCCATTATGCAGTTAAGCCCGACAGTTAATTATCCAGGAGCATAGAGGCCGCTTCTCTTTGCTGGCTGAGATAACGATATGCTTTGCTGGGCAGAGAATGAAGAGGGGCCGGCCCACGGGGAGCCTCGCTGATGTCAGGCAATCTTTCACATAAAAAAAAAAAAAAAAAAAAAAAAAGACCCAGGCAATTAAATGCACCAGTGCTATCAGGGACGACTCGTGTTATTGAGGATACAGGCTAGCTCCTCTAATGGGGATATTTAGGGCAATTATGATAAAGATGTCAAGGCGACCTCCCCGCAACGGCTGCCTGTGCAAGAGGCTCCTCTAAAGTGCAGGGGGGGGGGGAAAAGGCCCGTCCCACGTGGAAGTCTTAGCTCCACCACTTAAGACTTGTCTCTTGTGAAACATCTTGCCAAGAGGTGCTAAATGGCCTAATCTGCCCTGTGAGGTGACTTTTTGCGGGAATTCCAAAGTCAATAATGACATGTATTAAGCAAATAAACACCCCCGTGTTCAATTAAAGGAGAAAAGCTGAGCTGCTTTGTTCCCATTGAGCACATCTGGCCCGGGGAGAGATTGAAAAGCTGTTCTTATTTAATGGATAACGGAAGCTGGCGATCGGTGAGGTAGCACCGGCGCACAAAGGGGGCTTTCATGCGGCGAATGCTGCACGACTCTTCACGTATGAGTTGCTCCCACTTGCACGTTTCGCCCAGGCATTACCTTCCTGACACTTCACATCAAAGTTACTTGTCAGGACCATGGTTATGAGCTACCGGTCATTGCAGAAACACACACACACACACACACCAACAAGGCAGCTCCATTGCAAAGTTAGCATATGCCATCCACATGGCTGGCATGACACCACACAGGCTGGATAATGTTTGAAGTAGGTTCAAGGAAGCAAAGTGCAATGTGGAGGCAGCATGTACTCCGTATCCTGCCCTCCCCTTTAAAACAGCTGCTGGCGTCCTACTGAAACTATTGTTCAGAACCTTTTCAAGATGGTGGTAGCACCGCATCTGGATCGATTGGTCAAGACACAGGCAAACCCAGAACTGAGACGATGAAAAAGCGAAGCACAGTCTGCATGTGTTGTAGTCTTGGGACTAAGGTTGTACGGTATACCGGTGTTAGTATAGTAAAGCGATACTAATGAATCATATTCGGTACTATACCGCCTCTAAAAAGTACCGGTCCGCCACTACCCCGTGCCCCCGTCGTCGTCAACTCGTGTCATTGCTGGTTTTACGAGCAGAGGAGCATGTTCGGCAGCACACAATCACGGGGTACTTACAAGCAGACACAGTGTGTAGACAGAAAAGGGAGAACGGACGCATTTTGGCTTTAAAACTAACGATAAAGGTGAAGTTATAACACTGAAACACCCTCAGGAAGAGGTGCTTTAAAACATGGCTAGCTAGCTAGCGGCTAACGTCCTGCCCCAGTCGGCAGTGTTTTAGCGACTTCTAAATCACTAATCCTCGCCTCCACTGCGACAAATAAAGTACGTTTCTTACAAGTATCATCCCTGCAGGACGAGGAATAACTAAACATGTTTCACTACACACCGTAGTTCACCGGCGTCAAAATGTAAACATTATCCAGCCTGTGTGGTGTCATGCCACATTTTGATTTTTTTTACGATTTTAAAGAGGATAAAAAATGCTTTAAGGATACGGATAATAGGATTCTCTGTTGTAACCTTCAAATCCCTCTAAAACAACTTCAAAACCCTCCATCAATGTTTTATATACACACTGCAAGTCTATATATAATGTAGTAACAGACATGTTCATAACAATATATAATATGTTCAATATTTACAGTGTTTTGATCATTTTAATAATTTCTGATTTATTCCTTGCATTGATTTCTGTTTCCATAGCAGCGCACGTCTGACTTCTGGCAACATGTTTGTTCCTATGTTCGGAATCAAACACTAGTGTGTGTTCTAATCATGGCAGACTTCCTAACAGTAAACAAAGATGACTATTTTTGTACAATTGAGGATTTACAACCTTATACTTTTGAAACTGAATATGCTGCAGCTTATAGAAGTGAGCACGAAGGAAAAGTGAGACATTGGAGCAGACGGGAGAGGGGGATAAAAGCAAATTTGACGTTCTAAGTATGGAACTTGGAGACAAGCTATTTCGACATAAATGGAGTGCTTACCCCAAATCAACAGGAAACGTCCCCGGCCAGCTGGACCAGACGAACAACTGTCCATCGAGTGAGTCACTTTAATATTGATCATGATACAAGCAGCATGTCATGCGTGTTATTACAACTACATACATACACTCTCTGGCTAGCTCGGCTGTTTACAAACAAAACATGAAATAATACTTTAAAGATACTGTAATATGATTGTTCATGTTTTTCAGTCAGTTCAAATTGGTGTCTTATCACAGTGTTGTGCATTACAAACTCGAAGGCGTTTAATGTCGTTGTAGAAGCTAGCTTATTTCTTGCTGTAGCTAGCTTTTACGGCTAATACAGTAGCAAGCTGAGGTGTTAGTACGCTAGAAAAAGAGTTCCTCAGTGTTCACTCTTACAATAACAAGTCTATTTTTTATACAGGTTACGGAACGTAAATGAAGTAGGGATGTCCGATAATGGCTTTTTGCTGATATCCGATATTCCGATATTGTCCAACTCTTTAATTACTGATACCGATATCAACCGATACCGATACATACAGTCGTGGAATTAAAACATTATTATGCCTAATTTGGACAACCAGGTATGGTGAAGATAAGGTACTTTTTTTTTTAATTAATAAAATAAGATGAATAAATTAAAAACATTTTCTTGAATAAAAAAGAAAGTAAAACAATATAAAAACAGTTACATAGAAACTAGTAATTAATGAAAATTAGTCAAATTAACTGTTAAAGGTTAGTACTATTAGTGGACCAGCAGCACGCACAATCATGTGTGCTTATGGACTGTATCCCTTGTAGACTGTATTGATATATATTAATATATAATGTAGGAACCAGAATATTAAAAACAGAAAGAAACAACCCTTTTGTGTGAATGAGTGTGAATGGGGGAGGGAGGTTTTTTGGGTTGGTGCACTAATTGTAAGTGTATCTTGTGTTTTTTATGTTGATTTAATAAATAAAAAAATAAAAAAAATAAAAAGATACCGATAAAAAAAACGATACCGATAATTTCCGATATTACATTTTAACGCATTTATCCCTAAAATGAAGTATTGTTGACGGTTTTTGAATGCATTTTTAAAGTGATTTAGAGGTAGAATAATTTGCTCCTATTAGCTGCATTGCTAGCCACCTAGAACGAGACGATTTGTATATGTTAGAAAGTGAAAAAAAACTAAAACTTTTGTATTTTTGTCTCTCATTATGATTGTGATTGATAGGAAAAACATTTTAAAAAGTGCAGTTCCCCTTTAAACACACTTGGCCAATACAACTGATTATAATAATGGTGACAATTTTGCTCACGTTAACCACGATATAACATTGTTATATTGTCACATCTCCAACACTAACAACTGGCCATCACTCCAGCAGCACTGAGAGCGGATTCAGCCAAATTGCCTCACGGTAAGGTTGCAATTTTTAATGCCAACAAAGCAATTGACTCAGAAATACAGTAATAAAAGAAGATGGACAGTAACAACTGGACAGAAGTTATCACAGTCAGCTAATTTTTAAATGTTGCAATAAAAACAATATTTTATTATTAAAAACAATTGATATTCATTAACTCACACACAAGTTTAGAAAATCAATACTGTTGAGTACAGGTACCAGGAATTGGTACCGTATCTGTTTAAATGTGAAAGTTACCCATCCCTAGCGATGGGTACCAAAAGTCGATACCATAATGGCACCAGTAATCGCTAGTAACCACATCGGTAAAAGACTGACTTTGGTGCAAAAATGAACGTGGACTTCGCCACTTGCAACAAGTGCTCTGAGGTGATGATATTGTGCAAGTAACATCTCGTAAGTAACGCAGCATCCCGACTAGGGCTGGGTAAACTAATCGATTTGACCGATATCTTATTCATTTTAAATTGATTCCCCCCATGGTTGTTTTGTGCGTGAAGCCGCCGCAGCAGCAGCGTCACACTGACTATGCCGACGTTGGCTGCCGCCCGGGGCAAAACTAAAGAAGGCGAAAGACTAACTAGCATAATATTATCGCACGGGACTCCGTGGACTATGAATATACAGTAATACAAGCAACTCTTTTTGCTGAAGATGCACGCCCGGCTTCAAAAGGCTCGTTAAAGTGCTGGAAGTGAACTGTGATTTTTAATTTTTGGTAATTGTAACTGAGAGTCTTGTAAGATCCCTAAAGATATCATCTTCACCTCTCTGCACGCAGCACTGTCGGCCTCTACAATAAAATTGCTGTGCGTTACATCCTTTCTGACTGCGCCAAAAAAAAAAGAGCCCTAGGAGAATAGCTTAGATATTTATTGTTATCATTTTACATTTGAAGAAACAATACTTAATTGAAATTTGCAGTGAGAGAATGTTGCAATACAAGTACACTCACTTTTACAGTGCATTCGGAAAGGATTTGCGGCACTTCACTTTTTCTTATGTTACAGCCTGTTACAAAATAGAAAAAAAAGTGTTTTTGTCCTCAAAATTCTACACACAATACCGTATAATCACAATGTGAAAAAAAATGTTTTTTTCGATTTTGCAAATATCTTAAAAAAAAAAAAATCACATATACAAAAGTATTCACAGCCTTTGCTCAATACTTTGTTGATGCAACTTTGGCAGCTATAACAGCCTTAAGTCTTTATGAATATGATGCCACAAGCTTGACACACCACATTTGGGCAACTTCGCCCATTCCTCTTTGCAGCACCTCTCAATGTCCATCAAGTTGGATGGAAGCGTTGTTTTTCATCCAGGATGTCTCTGTACATTACTGCATTCATATTTCCCTCTATCCTGACTAGTCTCCTACTTCTTGCCGCTGAAAACCACCACCATGTTTCACTGTAGGGATGGTATTGGTCTGGTGATGAGCAGTGACTGGTTTCCTCCAAACATGATGTCTGGCATTCACGCCAAAGAGTTCAACCTTTTCTCTTTAGACCAGAGAATTTTGTTTCTCATGGTCTGAGAGTCTTTCAGGTGCATTTTGGCAAACCTTTTACTAAGAAGTGGCTTGCGTCTGGCCACTATACCATACAGGCCTGATTGGTGGTTTGGTGCAGAGATGGTTGTCCTTCTCGAAGGTTCTCCTCACTCCACAGAGGAATGCTGTAGCTCTGACAGAGTGACCATCGGGTTCTTGGTCACCTCCCTGACTGGACTAAGATGAATGCAGCAATGTATAGAGACATCCTGATGGAACTTAAGAGGTGCTGCAAAGAGGAATAGGCAAAACTGCCCAAAGATAGGTGTGCCAAGCTTGTGGCATACTATTCAAAAAGACTTGAGGCTGTAATTTCTGCTAAAGGTGCTTCAACAAAGTATTGAGCAAAGGCTGTGAGTACTTGTGTGATTTATTTTTGTTTTTTATTTTTTATAAATTAGCAAAATATTCTAAACAGAACTTTTTACATTCTCATTATAAGGTATTGTGTGTAGAATTTTGAGGACAAAAATGAATTTATTCCATTATGAAATAAGGCTGTAACATAACAAAATGTGGAAAAAGTGAAGCGCCGTGAATACTTTCCAGATGCACTGTAATTCATATGTTATTTAAAAAATTTCACATGCCCAAACTGATTTGGGAAATTGGCCATGATGCCCAGCCTTAATGCGGACAGCTAAGCCCACTCGATAGACAGACAGCACGTAATACATGTCCCTAAATGAACAATACAAAGTATCAAATAGTTATAGTGATGTATTACTTTACAGGTAGAAAGTCTCCAAGGTTGAAGTTTATTAAAAAGTATTCAGTAGGGGTGTCAAAAAAAATGTGTTTTTTGAATGAATCACAGGTTAGTGTTAGGGTTAGGGTTAACACTAACCTATCCTTAATTGATTAAAAAAAATAAAAAATAAAAAAAATAATATAAATAAAAAATCTATTTAAATTTTTTTTTTATAAAAAATGAAAAATTATGTTAAATCTGTCATGCCAAGCCACTTTATTAAAGGTTTGGTAAAATGTTATCGAACAAAACCAGTGTACTTTTAAGTAACATAAAACGTTATCAGAGCTGTTAATCTGTTTTTTGGAGGAATGTAGTTAATCATATAACTGGCACCCAATGTTATTTAAAAAGTATTGATTTTGAATTGAGAGTCGATTGTTATGATCCGTTGCCCGGATCATGTTCTGTTTGCTTTTGGACTCCCTCAGTTTTGTGCACCCCTGGGTTTGTTTTGGTTGCCATGGGTGCAAATTAGTGTCACCTGCCTCTGATTAGTGTCCGGGATGCTCACCTGCTGCCGGGCACTAATCACAGAGCTATTTATTCACGTTGCTCACCACAGGCTTCGTTGTTTGCTATATGCAACACGTTACGTTTGGTTTCCTGTTTCCTAGTTCATTATTCCTGTGCTAAGATTTAACCTTAGCTTCCACGTGCGATCGGCACGCATCCCTTTTTGTTTGTTTTCTGTCTTTGGTTTGCGCTATGATTTATGAGGAATAAATCGTATCCTACCTTCACATTTTCGTCCGGAGTTGTACGTCTGCATCTTGGGAGAACGACCCCGCATAAACATGCTACCCGATCGTTACATCGATTCTGAATCGAATTGTTACCCCCAAGAATAAAATCGAATCGAATCATGTGGTGCCCAAAGATGCACAGCCCTTGGATCCAGTAAGAAATGTGTCAGCATCTATCATCATCATCGCCATGAGCTTAACTCTATTACTGTGGCCAGCAAGTGTTGCCAAAAAAACTAATTATCACTCCACTTCACCTTAAAGACAGCATAACTTCATCCTGGATGGTTAAGTATTTTTCATATTTGCCATTGTTCTCTGTTTCAGTCATTTGTCCATTGGTCGAGCCTTTTCTAACATTCCACATTTGAAAATAATACAAGTATGTATGATTAGTGCTGATATCATATTGGAGCAATATTGGTGTGGGCCAAAAGTCAAGGCTCCTATGTTGGTATTGTATAGCAAATGACAAAGTTGTATCGGGACAACACTATAGTTTTCATCACACTTTTCCTGTGTTTTCAGTGGTAACGTCAAAAAACAAGACAAAGAAAAAGCAAAACATACTTGAAGTCTCGCAAGATTTTCCTATTTGACTCTTCATTATTAAAGAGATTTTCCAGGCATGTTAGTCGGTCTCCAAAATAAAAGGTTTTTAATGTTGAAGATACACCATGCTGGAATTAGGTGTGCACAACAAATCTATTCAATATAATCTTAGAGAAAGATGTAATTTAAAACAGTTGTTTGCACGTACAACACTTAAGACCTTCAGTATATCAGTATGTGGAATTGAATTATGGAATGGATTAAACAAATAAATCAATGTACTAATATAATCCACTTCAAGAAACTCTTCAAACTTGAAGTGTTTACAAAGTACAAAGAAGAAAAACTATGATAAACATTCTGAATGTATTTCATCCATCCATTCATGTTCTCGATAATCATATTTATCTCAACATACTAGAGATGTCCGATAATATCGGCTAGCCGATAAATGCGTTAAAATGTAATATCAGAAATTATCGGTATCGTTTTTTTTTATTATAGATATGTTTTTTTTTTGTTTGTTTTTTTTATTAAATCAACATAAAAAACACAAGATACACTTACAATTAGTGCACCAACCCAAAAAACCTCCCTCCCCTATTTACACTCATTCACACAAAAGGGTTGTTTCTTTCTGTTATTAATATTCTGGTTCCTACATTATATATCAATATATATCAATACAGTCTGCAGGGATACAGTCCGTAAGCAAACATGATTGTGCGTGCTGCTGGTCCAATAATAGTACTAACCTTTAACAGTTAATTTTACTAATTTTCATTAATTACTCGTTTCTATGTAACTGTTTTTATATTGTTTTACTTTCTTTTTTATTCAAGAAAATGTTTTTAATTTATTTGTCTTATTTTATTTTATTATTATTTTTAAAAAGTACCTTATCTTCACCATACCTGGTTGTCCACATTAGGCATAATAATCTGTTAATTCCACGACTGTATATAGCGGTTGATATCGGTATCGGTTGATATCGGTATCGGTAATTAAAGAGTTGGACAATATCGGAATATCGGATATCGGCAAAAAGTCATTATCGGACATCCCTACAACATATGAAATATAACTTATTTCACAAATTATTATTTATTTATTTTTAAATGTTATTATTGTGAATAAATTGAGAACAGGAAGTGAACAAAGGTTTTAGCAACTGCTATGTAAAGGAAAAGGGGTAAGATTAAATAAGCTCTGCTTCTTCCTACTCCTTTTCGAACATGTTGAATAGAGAAACTGGAAATTGTAATGTATCATGTTCTATGCATGCTTGTTCCAAATAAACACAAACTCAACTCAACTCAACATTCAAATCACAATTCTTCTTCATCCCGATTCTAAATTGATTAATCTTTTTTTTTTTTTAAACGATTAAAAAATATATAATAATTTTATTTATTTTGGTATTTATTTTATTAGACATAATCAATTTTTACAAATAATTTTTTAGCCCATTTCCTTACAACCAGTAGGACCTTTTCTAACCTGTAACCTGTTGTGAAAATGTTTCAAATAATACACTGCATGAATCGTGTTGAATCGAGAATTGAATTGTCACCCCAGGAATCGGAATTGGATCAATTGAAAGATTCACACCCATTGATGGAATTTTTAAATCTTTAAACGTAAAATAAATATTAATACACACATAACATTAGCGTTGTCCGATACAAGTGGACTAAATAAAAAAAAACATGTCCCCCCCATGACCTTTCCTTACACATGATGTGATTATTTGTCTTCGCTGTCAACCAAATGCTAGCAACATACCTGCATCATAAGCAAGGAGAAATATGGGCTTCTTTGAAATATAAGCCCATCAATCAGACCAGGTTTGCCCTTCTGCAGCAACAAGACCCCGTGCTACCTGGCCATCACTCATGCACCTCCTAGTTGTCCCCCTTCCTATTTTCACACCATCTTATCACTCCACGGCTGCAGCGTGATGACTTATTGTGCTCTCCAGCTTGATTCCCCTTGATGTTCGCTCTCCGTCCAGTTCTCTCCTGTTATACGTGAGTTACGTTTTTCCAACGAGACAGCTGGAAAATTAGCTCCAAATGTTTGGACGCACGTCAAAAGAAAGCAATGTGAAGTCGGAGAAAAGGACTTTGAAAGCTTATATGACTGCTGTTTGACCTCTTGTCAATATTTTACAGTTTTTAGCCGCAGGAAAGGTGGAAGTTACTATATGGTATTCTTCACGGGTTATGTTTGAGTTATCCTTGTAACGGTGCCACACAAGGAAGGAAGAAGTTGGAAGTGAGGTTTCAAGTCATTGCATGAAAAATATTTTGCCATAAGCTCCTACAAGGTCCCCTTTGAGGCTGCTTTGCTACAGTTGCATACAGTTCATAAGTAGATGACTTATACACTACGCTAACTGTCTATGTACAGTTCCATAAATCAAATTAAAGGGGAACATTATCACAATTTCAGAAGGGTTAAAACCATTACAAATCCGTTCCCAGTGGCTTATTTTATTTTTCGAAGTTTTTTTCAAAATTTTACCCATCACGCAATATCCCTAAAAAAAGCTTCAAAGTGTCTGATTTTAACCATCGTTATATACACCCGTCCATTTTCCTGTGACGTCACATAGTGATGCCAACACAAACAAACATTGAGCCATATCGGTTTGAACCGTATGCAAGTGAAACCGACGAAAACGACACGACAGCCAGCGACACGGGAGAAAGCGAGGACTAATTCGGCGATCGCCTTCTAACCAACGATTGGTATGTGTTTGTTTGGCATTAAAGGAAACTAACAACTATGAACTAGGTTTACAGCATATGAAATACATTTGGCAACAACATGCACTTTGAGAGTGCAGACAGCCCAATTTTCATCAATTAATATATTCTGTAGACATACCCTCATCTGCTCTCTTTTCCTGAAAGCTGATCTGTACAGTTTTGGAGTTGATGTCAGCAGGCCAGGGAAGCTAGGGTCGATATTCTTCTCTTGATCATCTTCGGTGGCATAAGGGACGGTGTGAGCCAAGACATCCAGGGGGTTTAGCTCGCTCGTCTGCGGGAACAAACTGCCCCCATTGCTTGCCGTGCTACCGAGGTCCTTTGTCCCTGAATTGCTCACACACTCCGGCGGATTCAATGGGGGTCTGGCGGCAGATTTATCGTTGGAAAGGCATCTGCTTTGAGTGTCGCAGGATATCCACACGTTCTTGACATCTCTGTCGTAGCATAGCTTTCGTCGGTAAAGTGTGCGGAACAAACGTCCAATTTCTTGCCACTTTCACATCTTTAGGCCACTGGTGCAACTTGAATCCGTCCCTGTTCGTGTTGTTACACCCTCCGACAACACACCGACGAGGCATGATGTCTCCAAGGTACGGAAAACAGTCGAAAAAAACTGAAAATAACAGAGCTGATTTGACTCGGTGTTTGAGAAAATGGCGGATTGCTTCCCGATGTGACGTCACTTTGTGAGTGAGTAATAGAAAGGCGTTTAATTCGCCAAAATTCACCCATTTAGAGTTCGGAAATCGGTTAAAAAATATATGGTCTTTTTTCTGCAACACCAAGGTATATATTGACGCTTACATAGGTCTGGTGATAATGTTCCCCTTTAAGGATTAGAATACTAATCAATTGATTGATCATTAATAATTTTGTGGAATTGATCAAGTATGTCTTTAAGTGATTTTCGTGTTTTCCGACGTATTAATGTTGTTACACTTGTATACGTGCGTTAACAATGCAGGGTTTCCCCTTATTATTGAACGTGGCGCGCCGCCGCCGCATTTATATTACCGCCACATCTTGAAAATAAAGTTGTTTTTTTACTTGAAAACAAATTCAAGTAATATAATATATTGTAGCCTCCAGAAAAAAATCACACAAACGCCGACGCTATTTTTAACTTGTGTTACCAATCTAATGATAAACAACGGCACAGTTCCAACTATAAAACACTTTCTTCTCCTTGAGTCTTCACTTCCCCATTCTCCGCCATACAGCTTTCAGGCACAGACGGTGTGTTTGTAAACATGGGAAAAACTGACATCACATCCAAACCACACAAACATAAAACATTAACATTAGCTGGTCGTTACAGTATGAATTGATATATATATAGCCGTGTGGTGTGCAAAGATTCACAGCCCTTGGATCCAGTAAGAAATATGTCAGCATCTATCATCTTACTGCGTCATGAGCTTAACTCTATTATTGTGGCCAGTAAGTGTCGCCAAAAAAACTATTTTTCACTCCACTTCACCTTAAAGACAGCATAACTTCATCCTGGATGATTAAGTCTTCTTCATATATACCATTGTTCTCTGTTTCAGTAAATTTCCCATTGATCAATCTTTTTCTAACATTTCACACTTGAAAATAATAAAAAAAATATGTATGATTAGTGCTGATATCATATCGGAACAAATTTAAGTAATATAATATATTGTAGCCTCCAGAAAAAAATCACACAAAGTCCGACGCGAGTTTTAACTTTTATTACCAATCTTATGATAGCAAACAACAGCACAATTCCAAAAGGTTTTACCTCCTACAAAATACTTTCAACTCCTGGAGTCTTCGTTTCCCTGGACACACAACAACACTTCCTCATTCTCCGCCAATCACCTTTCAGGCACGGATGGTGTGTTTGTAAACATGGGAAAAACTGACATCAAATCCAAACCACACGAACATAAAACATTAACATTAGCTGGTCGTTACAGTATGAATTGATATGTAAAGACAAGTGATTGACAAGTGATGTACCGAAAACTTGACCACCGAAAAAAGACTTGGATCACCAAAAACCGTGCAACCGAAACCAGATGAAAAACAAAGCGCACGCCATTGTCTGGAGCGTTGTCAGCATGTCTGTGATGTGGACGTGATTTTTATATATATTGCAGATATACCCACGTATATCTGTATAAATGTGCAAATATTAAGAGGACAGTGGCGGCTTTTAAGAAGAGAAATTCCAACTAGAGCAACAGTGCGAAGCAAGTGTAACATCTGTTACGTCTTGGACGCATGGTTGAGATTGTTGTGTTCCTTCCAAGGCAGAAGACAAGCAGGAGCGGCGTGCAGGTAAGATTTAAGTATATTTAATAAATAAAAGGCAGGACAAAAATACAAAACTGAGGACGCTAGCAAGCGTGGAGCTAAACAAAAACCAAAATGTCACCAAGGGTGAAAAAACCGGGATTCTGGTCGGCAGAATAATATAAAGAGCGAGGAGCAAAAACAGGAGGACGTAAATGTTGCCTGTTGCAAACATTGACCCAGCACTTACTGCTGGGTGACAAGAAACTATAAAGGGGAGTGATTAGCCAAAACACCTGGTGGAAACACTAATTGCAAAACTAAGACAGGTGAGGAGAATCAGTGCCCATGGAAACCAACAATAAACAGGGAAAGAGGGTGCACCCAGGAAACCGACTAAAACCAGAAACATAACCAACATAAATCATGCCATGATCCGGGTAACGGATCATGACAACATCAGGCTAGCTGTGGCTCTTTTCTTTCGTCAGGGACATCAAGGGACATAAGTAGAGTCTCCAAGCACGAGTACATTTTATAATAACACCCGAAGAAGATGCTAGATTTGTAGATAGTTGTTTTTAATTGGCCCGCCGGACAAGAGGAGGTGGGCGGCGCCGAGGTGCGGCCCGCCGGACACGAGGAGGTGGGCGGCGCCGTGCTGCGGCCCGCCGGACACGAGGTGGGTACGTCGTAGGCAAGGCAGGCGCGGGAGGCGTCGTCGCCGTGGTAACAGGAAGCGTCGTCGCCGTGGTAACAGGAGGCGTCGTCGCCGTGGAAACAGGAGTCGCCGTCGCCGTGGAAGCAGGAGGCGTGGGCGGAGCCAGAGGCGGAGCCAGAGGCGGAGCAGGCGGCTCGTCTGTCGGCGTGGGCGGAGCCAGAGGCGGAGCAGGCGGCTCGTCTGTCGGCGTGGGCGGAGCCAGAGGCGAAGCGTCTGTCGGCGTGGGCGGAGCCAGAGGCGGAGCAGGCGGCTCGTCTGTCGGCGTGGGCGGAGCCAGAGGCGGAGCAGGCGGCTCGTCTGTCGGCGTAGGCGGAGCAGGCGGCTCGTCTGTCGGTGTGGGCGGAGCCAGAGGCGGAGCAGGCGACAGACGAGCAGGCGGCTCGTCTGTCGGCGTGGGCGGAGCCAGAGGCGGAGCAGGCGGCTCGTCTGTCGGCGTGGGCGGAGCCATAGGCGGAGCAGGCAGCTCGTCTGTCGGCGTGGGCGGAGCCAGAGGCGGAGCTAGAGGTGGAGCAGGCGGCTCGTCTGTCGGCATGGGCGGAGCCAGAGGCGGAGCAGGCGGCTTGTCAGTCGGCATGGGCGGAGCCAGAGGCGGAGCAGGCGGCTCGTCTGTCGGCGTGGGCGGCGCCAGAGGCGGAGCAGGCGGCTCGTCTGTCGGCGTGGGCGGAGCCAGAGGCGGAGCGTCTGTCGGCGTGGGCGGAGCCAGAGGCGGAGCAGGCGGCTCGTCTGTCGGCGTGGGTGGAGCCAGAGGCGGAGCAGGCGGCTCGTCTGTCGGCGTGGGCGGAGCCAGGGGAGTGGGCGGAGTGTTCTCTGCTGATTGGGATTGTTCCTCCAGTTGCAGTTCAATAAGTACCTTGCGGTACCACTCATCCACCCAAGCCGGACTGTACTTCTCTGGCGGGTCCAACTTGCTTTGTGGCACTGGAGCAGGAAGTAGGGCCGAAGCAGACAGCGCCCCCGCTGGAGGAGAGGCAGGCAGCATCCTCAGTGGAATGAGGTCTGCTTGCCCCGCTGACACGCTACCAGCACTGCCCCCTCCCTCAGGAAGCAGATTCCAGATGCTAGATGGAGCTGGTGGGGGGAGCGCTTGTTCGGCGGGAGCAGAGGGCACGGGCGGGTGGGCTCTAGGAAGCCTGGAAGCTGGCCTTGTGCGTGTGCGCCGCTGGCGCCTTTCTGGACAGTTGCCAGCAGGTGGTGTCTGAGGGGAGGAGAAGCCGCACGGGAAGAGCCTGGCAGACAATGTTGAGGGCAAAGTGTCCGTCTGGTACCCCTTCTGCGCCTGCTCTGAGCTGGCCCGCTGCCGGAGCCTTCGCGTACCGGGTGGGGTAGACGACGTCCGGGTGGCTTGAGAGTGGGGGAGGAAACGGGTCTCTGCTTCCGTCAGCTTAGCCATTAGCTGCCCCCATGCTACCATGGCGTCGGCCGGAAGGTCTTCTTCGGACAGCTCGGCTTCGTCCTCGTATTGCCACGGCTGGGTGTCCGCTTGGAGCTCCAGGAGGATCTCTTGTTTGTCCATGTTGGACAGGAACACTTCGTCTGGCTGGGTCAATCTGTTACGTCTTGGACGCATGGTTGAGATTGTTGTGTTTCTTCCAAGGCAGAAGACAAGCAGGAGCGGCGTGCAGGTAAGATTTAAGTATATTTAATAAATAAAAGGCAGGACAATAATACAAAACTGAGGACGCTAGCAAGCGTGGAGCTAAACAAAAACCAAAATGTCACCAAGGGTGAAAAAAACGGGATTCTGGTCGGCAGAATAATATAAAGAGCGAGGAGCAAAAACAGGAGGACGTAAATGTTGCCTATTGCAAACATTGACCCAGCACTTACTGCTGGGTGACAAGAAACTATAAAGGGGAGTGATTAGCCAAAACACCTGGTGGAAACACTAATTGCAAAACTAAGACAGGTGAAGAGAATCAGTGCCCATGGAAACCAACAATAAACAGGGAAAGAGGGTGCACCCAGGAAAACGACTAAAACCAGAAACATAACCAACATAAATCATGCCATGATCCGGGTAACGGATCATGACAACATCAGGCTAGCTGTGGCTCTTTTCTTTCGTCAGGGACATCAAGGGACATAAGTAGAGTCTCCAAGCACGAGTACATTTTATAATAACACCCGAAGAAGATGCTAGATTTGTAGATAGTTGTTTTTAATTTTTAAAAAAGTCATTAACTTATTCTGATTCTGATTAAAAGTCTGTAAACACTTGAAAAAAATCTCAACAAAGTAAAAAACCCAAAACCAGTGAAGTTGGCATGTTGTGTAACTCGTAAATAAAAACAGAATACAATGATTTGAAAATCCTTTCAACCTATATTCAATTGAATAGACTGCAAAGACAAGATACTTAACGATCGAACTGGTAAACTTTGTTATTTTGCAAATATGAGCTCATTTGGAATTTGATGACTGCAACATGTTTCAAAAAAGCTGGCATAAGTGGCAAAAAAGACTTGAGAAAGTTGAGGAATGCTCATCAAACACTTATTTGGAACATCCCAGAGGTGAACAAGCTAATTGGGAACAGGTGAGCTTCCATGAAATGCTCAGTCATTCACAAACAAGGATGGGGCGACGGTCACCACTTTGTGAACAAATGCGTGAGCAAATTTAGGGATTTCACCATCTACGGTCCGTAATATCATCAAAAGGTTCAGAGAATCTGGAGAAATCACTGCGCGTAAGCGGCAAGGCCGAAAAGCAACATTGAATGCCCGTGACCTTCAATCCCTCAGGCGGTACTGCATCAAAAAGCGACATCAGAGTGTAAAGGATATCACCACATGGGCTCAGGAACACTTCAGAAAACCACTGTAAGTAACTACAGTTCGTCGTTACATCTGAAAGTGCAAGTTAATACTCTACTATGCAAAACGAAAATCATTTATCAACAACACCCAGAAACGCCGCCGGTTTCGCTGGGCCCGAGCTCATCTAAGATGGACTGATGCAAAGTGTAAAAGTGTTCTGTGGTCTGACGAGTCCACATTTGAAATTGTTTTTGGAAACTGTGGAAGTTGTGTCCTCCCGACCAAAGAGGAAAATAACAATCTGGACTGTTATAGGCGCAAAGTTCAAAAGCCAGCATCTGTGATGGTATGGTGGTTTATTAGTGCCCCATCTGTGAAGGCACCATTAATACTGAAAGGTACATACAGGTTTTGGAGCAACATATGTTGTCATCAAAGCAACGTCTTTTTCATGGACGCCCCTGCTTATTTCATCAAGACAATGCCAAGCCACATTCTGCACGTGTTACAACAGCGTGGCTTCGTAGTAAAAGAGTGTGGGCACCGTGCTGCCCTGTGGTACATTATGTAGCGTAAAATACCACAACGGAGACCCGGACTGTTGAACAAGTTAAGCTGTACATCAAGCAAGAATGGGAAGGAATTCCACCTGAAAAGCTTCAAAAATTGGTCTCCTCAGTTCCCAAACGTTTACTGTGTGTTGTTAAAAGGAAAGGCCATGTAACACAGTGGTAAAAATGCCCCTGTGCCAACTTTTTGCTGCCATTAAATTCAAAGTTAATAATTATTTGCAAAAAAAAATTATGTTTCTCAGTTCGAACATTAAATAGCTTATCTTTACAGTCTATCCAATTGAATATAAGTTGAAAAGGATTTGCAAATCATTGTATTCTGTTTTTATTTACGATTTACTCAACGTGCCAACTTCACTGGTTTTGGGTTTTTGCAACAATTGAAAATATGGCAAAACGTTAAAAAATATATACAGTCTATATATATGTACACTTTTTTTTTTAACAAAACCAGTATTCTTTTAAATAATATAAAAATGTATTAGAGCTGTTTACCTATTTTATGGAGGAATGTAGTTAATCATAGAACAGGTACCCAATGTTATTACAACAAGTAATGATTTTCACTCGAGAATCGTTTTAAATCGAGAATCAATTCTGAATCGAATCGTTACCCCCACTAATAGAATCGAATCGAATCATGTAGTTCCCAAAGCCCTAGTTAATACTAAAAACTAATAACTAATATTTGTTTGTAAATATATGTATCAAATTTGTTTAGCTTTTTTAAAGAAAATATATGCATCATCGCCGATTAAATTACTCATGACGTCATATATGATGGCGTCCTATTGGCCACGCCCCCACCGTTACACGTACAGTACAGGCCAAAAGTTTGGACACACCTTCTCATTCAATGCATTTTCTTTATTTTCATGACTATTTACATTGTAGATTGTCACTGAAGGCATCACAACTATGAATGAACACATGTGGAGTTACATACTTAACAAAAAAAGGTGAAAACCCTGAAAACATGTTTTATATTCTAGTTTCTTCAAAATAGCCACCCTTTGCTCTGATTAATGTTTTGCACACTCTTGGCATTCTCTCGATGAGGTAGTCACCTAAAAAGGTTTTCACTTCACAGGTGTGCTTGAAGCTCATCGAGAAAATGGCAAAAATGTGCAAAGCAGTAATCAGAGCAAAGGGTGGCTATTTTGAAGAAACCAGAATATAAAAACATGTTTTCAGTTATTTCACCTTTTTTTGTTAAGTACATAACTCCACATGTGTTCATTTATAGTTGTGATGTCTTCAGTGACAACCTACATTGTAAATAGTCAAGAAAATAAAGAAAAGGCAAAGGGTGGCTATTTTGAAGAAACTAGAATATAAAAACATGTTTTCAGTTATTTTACCTTTTTTTGTTAGGTACATAACTCCACATGTGTTCATTCATAGTTGTGATGTCTTCAGTGACAATCTACAATCTAAATAGTCAAAAAAATAAAGAAAACGCATTGAATGAGAAGGTGTGTCCAAACTTTTGGCCTGTACTGTATATTGGCAATTTGGAGGAGACCCTGACACTGGTACGGAAACAGAGGTCCAGAACATTCATAGTTCAATAAATACCAAATGGATTAACTGCTTGGTTGCAAATCCATCCATCCATCCATCCATCCATTTTCTACCGCTTGTCCCTTTTGGGGTCGCGGGGGTGCTGGAGCCTATCCCAGCTGCATTCGGGCGGAAGGCGGGGTACACCCTGGACAAGTCGCCACCTCATCACAGGGCCAACACAGATAGACAGACAACATTCACACTCACATTCACACACTAGGGCCAATTTAGTGTTGCCAATCAACCTATCCCCAGGTGCATGTCTTTGGAGGTGGGCGGAAGCCGGAGTACCCGGAGGGAACCCACGCAGTCACGGGGAGAACATTTTAATTTTAATCAAATTCCATCCTTACACACAACGTTAAGAAATGTTGTTGATTCTCCGACTAGGACTCTTTATCTGCCACTTTTTGTCATAACTGACTAGAAACGAGTTTCAGGGAATTTGCCTTATTTCTGGATTTGATGATCTTCTTCTGAGAATGCGTTCAAGGAAAAAGCTCAGCTAGCCATGCCGTCAAAAGCAAAGTATAATCTTACAAAGTGCAACCGTGCGATTCATTGGGACCCATTATAATGATGTGTTTCCCTCAGTGCTGCATCGGGCCTGGCAAGCGGGGACCATGGCGACCTGCTACATAAAACCACAGCCACAGTGATGGATGGCCGGCTTGATAGAGTGATGCTCCGCGATGAAGTGCAAGGACCCCCCTCCCTCCCGCGACTCCCACAGACACTCAGCGGCCTCAAAACAACACGTGTCGTTGTTTGCACATGTTGAAATGAAGTTGCGTGACAGTGGGAATAATAACGTGGGTGTATTTGCGTGATCCACAACGCAGATGCTGGTGCGGTTGAAGGCAACTGTCACCTTTGCCACACGAGATGCATCCTTCTACTGTTCTTGCTTGACTACAAAAGCAAGGGAGAAACTGTGAGAACGTTCACGCACGCAGGAGGGATTCTGAAGGGTTTAGAGCGCTGAAAAATAGTGCTAATTTGAAGGTCATTTAAAGAGCGGCGGGCGGTGCGGCTCAGGAGGAGGGCGGCGGAACAAGTGCAGGGGGAGGCCGCGTGAGTCGCACCGCTGTGAGCTAGGTGCGCCGAACCTCTCCCTCAACCCCTCATCAATCTCGACTATCCGCTGAGAGCCTCCTCTAACCCACATAGCCACCAGAGGGGGGTGGTGGGGGTGGTCGCCTTTCTTTCATTATTGATACGCCGGCATCACGCGGCCTGAACCCAGACGAACCGAATCAGGAGAGGAGCTACAAAAGGTCAGAGAACAACCGGCGGACAGTTCCTGTAGTCTTGCTTTCGCAGTCACAGAGAGGTAAAAACATCCTCTGAAACCAAATGTGCTTTGAATGAGCTAAGGATGGAAATGCATGCGACATGCGAGATACCAATGCATTGGAAGAGCAGCTTTAAACGGGACCTATTGTGCAAAACCAACTTTTCTTACCTATTGGTACCTCTTTTTGTGACATGCATAAGGCCCGAAAATGCAAAATTTTGAAAATGCAACAAAATTTCATTCTTATCTGTACTAGGGATGTCCCGATCCGATATTTGGATCGGATCGGCCGCCGATATTTGCCAAAAAATGCGTATCGGCAAGGCATGGGAAAATGCCGATCCAGATCCAGTGTTTTCAAACGCACCTATTTAAATAATACATTCCACTTTTCTGCTGCTCCCTAATTTCCGTTCCGCATTTTCCAGCACACCTTCAACACATCCACAGGTCTGTGGATTCTCACACAGTTGCTTTTAGCTGCTGGTATTACACGACAGGCTCTTCTCACTCTTTTCTGTGTCTCCCTCTCACAGACAGCAAGCGCACCTTCTTACACACATCACATACTGTCACGTCATACGTCACATACGTATACGCCCTCCCCGAGCAGAGAGCAAGTACACCTTCTTACATACGTATACGTCCTCCCCGAGCAGAGAGGTAGCAGCATGGCTAACGTTAGCTGTGATGCTAGCGCAATTGCGTACTGCTCAAGTGTCCTCTGCGCACGGCAAATCTATGCCACGCACAAAATCAAATAAAAAAATAAGCGCATAACAATTTTCGACACACGGACACGACAGAGAAATCAGTTTTCGTCATCATTGTTCAAATATTGTAACGTCTGTCGAAACGCTTATCTCCATTCGGTGCCACACGTCCACACCATCAAAATGCCGAGGCAAACATTTCCAGATTAACACCGTATGAAAAAAATAGTGATTTTTTTAGTTGTGAATTTCTTCTCTACATGAAAGTTTAAAAGTATCATATATTAATGCAGTATGAAGAAGAATGTTTTAATGTAGACACATAGAATCATCATACTGCTGTGATTATATGCATCAAGTGTTCATTCAAGGCTAAGGCAAAATATCCACATATATATGGTGTATCGTGACATGGCCTTAAAATATCGCAATATTAAAAAAAGGCCATATCGCCCAGCCCTAGTTCAATGATGCCATTTCTGTTTGTCATGTATAATTTTGTCTATTTTGTGTTTATCCTTGAATAAACAGGTCAGTTTCTTGTTACCAACCATTGTGTATTATTCAAACTCACATAATTCAGCTGGCTAGTTGTTAGCAAGAGTACTAAAACCCTTTTCAACATGATTCTGACAACTAAGTAGGCTAACTAACTTTAAACTTTAATACATGCTCGGATAGGCCAGTATCGGTCAGTATCGGTATCGGATCGGGAGTGCAAAAACAATATCGGTATCGGATCGGAAGTGCAAAAAACTGGATCGGGACATCCCTAATCTGTACTATAAAGTTCAAATTTGAATGACAATAAAAAGGAAGTCTAAGTCTAAGTGTAAGTCTAAAATTTTAAATCAAACCATGGAGGCATGGCGGAGATACCGTATTTATAAAACAATATTGTCTTCCTTCACTTTCTCCAAAGCAGCCGTTTGGAATTTGCACAACCTGTGACGTTCTTCCCAAATTGCTTTTTTTTATAACTTTCTTGTAGTCAACGCAACAAGAATTGTGGGTTTAAAATATTGAATAGATTGTATTTTACATCTTCTCAGCTGTTTAAAATTGGTGTAGTAGATAGCAAGTTATGTTTGAAGTGTCGGGCAGCTGAGGGAACTCTTGTTCATTTATTGTGGGAATGTCAGAGAATAAAAGAGTTATGGTTGAAAACAACAAAAGAAGCAATCACATTCCTTAAAGGGGAACATTATCACATTTTCAGAAGGGTTAAAACCATTAAAATTCAGTTCCCAGTGGCTTATTTTAGTTTTTTTCAAAATTTTACCCATCACGCAATATCCCTAAAAGAAGCTTCAAAGTGCCTGATTTTAACCATCGTTATATACACCCGTCCATTTTCCTGTGACGTCACACAGTGATGCCGATACAAACAAACATGGCGGAAAGAACAGCAAGGTATAGCGACATTAGCTCGGATTCAAACTTGGATTTCAGCGGCTTAAGTGATTCAACAGATTACGCATGTATTGAAACGGATGGTTGTAGTGTGGAGGCAGGTAGCGAAAACGAAATTGAAGAAGAAACTGAAGCTATTGAGCCATATCGGTTTGAACCGTATGCAAGCGAAACCGACAAACGACACGACAGCCAGCGACACGGGAGAAAGCGAGGACGAATTCGGCGATCGCCTTCTAACCAACGATTGGTATGTGTTTGTTTGGCATTAAAGGAAACTAACAACTATGAACTAGGTTTACAGCATATGAAATACATTTGGCAACAACATGCACTTTGAGAGTGCAGACAGCCCAGTTTTCATCAATTAATATGTTCTGTAGACATACCCTCATCCGCTCTCTTTTCCTGGGGGTCTGGCGGCAGATTTCTTTGACTTTATCGTTGGAAATGCATCTGCTTTGAGTGTCGCAGGATATCCACACATTCTTGCCATCTCTGTCGTAGCATAGCTTTTGTCGGTAAAGTGTGCGGAACAAACGTCCAATTTCTTGCCACTTTCGCATCTTTGGGCCACTGGTGTAACTTGAATCCGTCCCTGTTCGTGTTGTTACACCCTCCGACAACACACCGACGAGGCATGATGTCTCCAAGGTACGGAAAACAGTCAAAAAAACAGAAAATAACAGAGCTGATTTGACTCGGTGTTTGAGAAAATGGCGGATTGCTTCCCGATGTGACGTCACGTTGTGACGTCATCGCTCCGAGAGCAAATAATAGAAAGGCGTTTAATTCGCCAAAATTCACCCATTTAGAGTTCGGAAATCGGTTAAAAAAATATATGGTCTTTTTTTTCTGCAACATCAAGGTATATATTGACGCTTACATAGGTCTGGTGATAATGTTCCCCTTTAATATAAACATCCCAATGACACTGCAAACTTGTATTCTTGGTGATCTACATCAATTTAGTAACGTGTCATCAAAGAGTAAAAATGCTTTTCTTTCAATATGCATAACAAAAAGGGTAATATTTAAAAAATGGATAGCTGTTGATAGTCCAACTCATACTGACTGGTACACACAAGCTATGGAGATGATATCAGTAGAACAAACTGCATTTAGTTTAGATAATAATGAGTCATATATTGGAATATGGGATCCATTATTTAAATTTGTTTCAACTAATAAATGAACCAAAATATGACTTATTATATCTTTGTGGAAAATGTTGGACGCGGTGTGTTGTCAAGCTTATGGGATGTGATGCAAGTGTAAGCCACTGTGACACACTATTGTTCATTTTTAATTTTTTTAGTATTTTTTATTAATGTTTTTAATGATGATATCAATGAGGGGTTTTTTAATCACTGCTATTTTGAAATTGTTACTAATATTGATGCTGTTGTCGATAATGTTCATTTTTGTTTCACTACATTTGGATTTGTGTGTCCTCAATTGCTCTGTTTATTGTTGTTCTTAATGTTGCTGGGACGGGTTTGGTTTTGGAATTGGATTGCATTGTTGTGTATTGTTTTGTTGATTGATTAATAAATAAAAAATAAATTAATTAATTAAAAAAAATAAAAAAAAATTAAGAATTGTGGGTTGGCCAAAAGGTAAGCATGGCTAAGCAGATACACACTCACCTCCTCCCTTTCAAATTTAACACTATGGGCTGATCTACTAACATCCAAATCCAAACAGCTCGCGCAAACTATAAAATTGTGTACTGTTAGTAGGCGTGTTGTGGGTGATCTACTAAGACTGCATAGGGTGCAGACCACCCTATTTGAATGAGGATTTTGCATGTACTACCGGCTGTCACCATGGAGACACTCATATCATATGTTACAACCTGTGCTGTTTTGCTATGTTGTGGTATATGGAGCACACACCACCTTTTCTGGTGCGATATAGACAACAGAATCTACTGTATATTAAGCACGCCAAAGGTGGACTCTGAGAATCACCGGTGTTGTGATGGTGTCTGGAAGGTTCCAGAGATGCAAAATACGCCTCAATAATTCATCTTATGACTAATTTGAAACGACAACGTGGAATCAGTGTCGACGTAGTAGGGCTGGACAATTAATTTTGATTTCGATTTTTTCTTCTCACAATTATGAAAATATAATAACAATAAAAAAAAACAATTGATGGGCCACACAACATGCATGCAAATTCCGGGGCTTGTGACTGTGAAAGAGACAAGAAGCAAGTGGGTAAAAAAAATAGAGCACGTCTACCAGAAGGTTGGGATCTCACCATGGTAGCCACTTTTTATTCGTCGCTAGCATGCCTAAATAATAATCACTAAACTCAACAAAATGATGTTTGTGTTTACGTAACCGCAGACGAATTCCCATAAATGGCCAATAAAAACGGAATCCGCTGTTAAACGCGAATATCAAGGAAATTAGAATTAATGTAACTGAAATGTTGTCATTGTGAGGAGAAGGAACATTTGTTTGGGTAAATAATGTGTCTGGTAGCGCTCAGTTACCTCTGTCACACTCAGCCTCCCTGTCCTAAACTAAACGATGTCGAGACGGCCACTTGAAACACTGGCTAAACTACGAAGCTAAAGCTAGCAAGAACAATTCGTACACGCACAACACATCTTGTCTGCTCGTGTTGGTGTGGCATTATATCCCCAGAAAGGTGTGACATGAGCAGATGTTGAAGCCTTTAAGTGTTGTTCATAAGTACTAGGGATGTCCCGATCCGATATTTGGATCGCATCGGCCACCGATATTTGCAAAAAAATGCGTATCGGAAAGGCATGGGAAAATGCCGATCCAGATCCAGTTTAAAAAAAACTCCGGTCCGTGTTTTCCAACGCACCGATTTAAATCATATATTCCACTTTTCTGCTGCTCCCTAATTTCCGTTCCGCATTTTCCAGCACACCTTCAACACATTCACAGGTCTGTGGATTCTCACGCAGTTGCTTTTAGCTGCTGGCATTACACGACAGGCTCTTCTCACTCGTTCCTGTGTCTCCCTCTCACAGACAGACAAGCGCACCTTCTTACACACGTCACATACTGTCACGACATACGTCACATACTGTCACGTCATACGTCACATACGTATACGCCCTCTCCCAGCAGAGAGGTAGCAGCATGCTAACGTTAGCTGTGATGCTAGCGCAGCCGGGCGAGGAAACTTCCCTCTAGGGTGCGCACCTGTGCAATTGCGCACTGCAAATCTATGCCACGCACAAAATCAAATAAAAAAATAAGCGCATACCAATTTTCGACACACGGACGCGCCAGAGAAAACAATTTTCGTCATCATTGTTCAAATATTGTAACGTCTGTTGAGACGCTTATCTCCGTTCGGTGCCACACGTCCACACCATCAAAATGCCGAGGCAAACATTTCCAGATCAACACCGTATGAAAAAAATAGTGATTTTTTTAGTTGTGATTTCCTTCTCTGCATGAAAGTTTAAAAGTAGAATATATTAATGCAGTATGAAGAAGAATGTTTTAATGTAGACACATAGAATCATCATACTGCTGTGATTATATGCATCAAGTGTTCATTCAAGGCTAAGGCAAAATATCGAGATATATATCGTGTATCGCAATATGGCCTTAAAATATCGCAATATTAAAAAAAGGCCACATCGCCCAGCCCTAGTTCAATTATGGCATTTCTGTTTGTCATGTATAATTTTGTCTATTTTGTGTTTATCCTTGAATAAACAGGTCAGTTTCTTGTTACCAACCATTGTGTATTATTCAAACTCCCCTAATTCAGCTGGCTAGTTGTTATCAAGAGTACTAAAGCCCTTTTCAACATGATTCTGACAACTAAGTAGGCTAAATAACTTTAAACTTTAATACATGCTCGGATAGGCCAGAATCGGTCAGTATCGGTATCGGATCGGAAGTGCAAAAACCTGGATCGGGACATCCTAATAAGTACAACTATATTTACGAAAACTGTTTGAAAGGTGGCAGGTCTCAGAATGGAGAGATTTCTCCCCAGTCCGTTTTAGGTAAGAAAGTGGCTTTTATAGACCAGAGAGATTGGAGCAAGCCCACTAACGGTACCTTGAAGTATGCAGTCAGCATCCTCTGTTCTGCAACAGCACTTAAAGTTTCTTCTATCGTCTTCATCTTCATCAGACATCATTACTGACCTGTAGGGTGTTAGATGCACACAATGTTACATGAGTTATGTCACAGACCAGTTTTTACAATAGAGCCTGTCCATGGCAATTGTCAGCGAAATAGTTGTGGTAGTTTTTAGTGGAATCCTGCTGACAGCCTCCTTCAAGGCCTAAGAGATCCTCTCATCATTTAGATTAGTATGCTTGGCAATGTTGTCGTCTAGCATTTCTGCTGCGTTTCGATTTTAGGGTACTCGGGACAAAGAAAAACGTGTACGTGGTGGTGAGCGGTTGCTGAGCCGTGTTCGAGTAGCTAAACCGTGATAGCGGGCTAACTGGAAGGCGATGAAGCTTCCTTGCCACAATGCGGCTAAAACTTCAATTATGAGGCTGTGTACAAGCTGTCAAGCCCACAAAACACACGTTATTGGTTTAGCGTGCCATTGTCTTAGCAAAGAATAGCGATATCACCTCAAAAGCGCCTGGTAATCTTTGATTTTGACAATGAATAGAAAGGAAAAAGAAGAAGCATCAGGGGCGAAAAAATTGCAGATTTGTTTCCGGCGTGTGCCTCAAATTAGGCCAAGGTTTGAGGAGGGATAAACATAAGTTTAAGCCACTGGGAGTCTTCGCCTTAGCGGGGAACAATTCATATGTGGATGCAAAACTATTGTCTGGCTGAGGGACTGGCACGGAAAGATGCAGCCGGTTGGAGAGAGAAGCTTATCTTATCGTTCTGTAACTCATTGTTGTGGACAGCCTCAGTGGGCTTGAAAGGAAGAGTGCTCAAGTGTCTTCTTAGCTTTGTTTCCGCCTCTCCTTAACAGGCGCAAATATTCCAGTTGCGGCCCAGGAAAACACACGGCAATGCAAAAAGTTTATCTGAGGTGTAGCAGCTGTTAAACCTGCAGAATTGCATCTTTGTGGCAACGCTTCACAAAGATTATCGAAGACTATTTATTCATTTTTTTAAAACAACTCAAATTAGGACTCAAACGATGGGGCGGTATAGCTCGGTTGGTAGAGTGGCCGTGCCAGCAACTTGAGGGTTGCAGGTTCGATCCCCGCTTCCGCCATCCTAGTCACTGCTGTTGTGTCCTTGGGCAAGACACTTTACCCACCTGCTCCCAGTGCCACCCACACTGGTTTAAATGTAACTTAGATATTGGGTTTCACTGTAAAGCGCTTTGAGTCACTAGAGAAAAAGCACTATATAAATATAATTCACTTCACTTCACTTCACTTCAATATACGTAATAAATATCAATACAAAATGCTTTCAATAAAATGTTAGATTTTTTTGTTGTTCTTCGTCGGAAGAAACCAAAAGCCACGAAGTTGGTTGCATGAACAAAGCAGGTTACAGTATCAGGGTTGTGTTGTTGTCTCGACCTTGATTCTTTGCATGGAGTGAAAAGAGAAACTGAAAATGAATGCTGCAGAGAGTGAAGAAATTGTGGGTAAAACAGGAAACGTCACTCGACAGTATGGCAGATTTTTTTAAACGGACCGTAGTCAGACAATGTGGTCTGTGAATTATGGAAAGAGCTTCACCCCACCAAGACTAGTAATACCACACCACCTTAGCCGTGCTCACCCTATAGAGCACAGCTGTAACTGTCTGGGACTAAACCTGCAGAAAATAATTCATCTCACATTTCTTTATGTTTACATTTTCTCAATTTGCACTGTTTTGTTACACTTTATTAAGCATTTCTTACATATTCCTTATTTTTGCACCTTCATTTTAAAAGAATAGGGGTGTAACGGTACGTGTATTTGTATTGAACCGTTTCGGTACACGGACATATTAAGTAGCGTAACGCACGATGTGTAAACAATGCACACCAAGGCACAACACACGGCATGCTAGCAGCTAACGGGCTACGATAGACTGACCATACGTCCTCTTTTCACCGGACATGTCCTCTTTTGCGGAGCTGTCAGGGCGGAGTTTCTTAAATGCCTCAAATGTCCGGCATTTTGAGTTAGGGTTGCGTGTATTTTCAATGTACGTTCAGGGTTAAGAAGGGGTTAAAAACAAAACAAATTGTGCGCACAGCAGCATTGGTGAGGGAGGGGCAGAGACAGAGAGAGCGAGAGAGTTATGATAAACGCGCTTGCGTCGCCAGGCTCTGCTTTTTATCCATAGATGTATCAGATTTTATTTTTTATTATCTATAGCAGGGGTGTCAAAAGTGTGCCCCGGAGGCCATTTGCGGCCCACAGCTAATGTTTTAAAGGCCCACGGCACATTCTAAAAATACTATTAAAATAAACAAAAACATAAAAAAAGTGAAATAAAAAAGCTTAAAGGTTAAATGTAATTTAGAAAAGGTTGCAATGTTGACTAATAAAACAAAGCTGTTTTTTTTTCTTTCAAACAGACATTGCTCAAAACATAATATTGAATCAAAATCAATGTTATTATGAATTATTGACCTATCCAAGGTTCCGATTACTTCACATCAAATATTCCACTAAGAAAAATATTTTTGGTGGAAGATTTTGCAAATTTGGTGAATAAATAACCCAAAAATTTAACGACCTCTAAACCGAGGTACGTACCGAACCGAAATTGTTGTGTACCGTTACACCCCTAGAGAATATTGTTAAGTGTTCAAAGTGATTTTAGAATTTTGTTTACATTGATTGAGTGTTTTCCTTTTGGCCTTGATAGCTGAGGGGATTATAATCATAGGAAGGTTATATTTTATATAAAAATGTTTCATTTAATATATTTTTCTCCTGGTCCTTATTTTCGACAGGTCATAAAAAATATCAATAATTATCGATATCAACCGATATAAAACACTTATATCGTATACAGTTTTCAGCCATATCGCGCAGCCTAGCTCAAATTCACTTATGCTGTTGACTTTAGGGGGTCAGGTGCATCGCTCAAAAGGTGGGTGTCTGTGGGCTTTACACAGGAAGTGGGTACAGATGCCATAATTGCGGTTTGAACAAATAACTGTGACAGATGTGAACGCGATATAACAATGACACCAGGGAAAGAGCTCAAAAGTGTATAATAGAAATCAATAGCGAATTAAATATTAAAGTTAAAGTTAAAGTACCAATGATTGTCACACACACACTAGGTGTGGCGAGATTATTCTCTGCATTTGACCCATCACCCTTGATCACCCCCTGGGAGGTGAGGGGAGCAGTGGGCAGCAGCGGTGGCTGCGCCCGGGAATCATTTTTGGTGATTTAACCCCCAATTCCAACCCTTGATGCTGAGTGCCAAGCAGGGAGGTAATGGGTCCCATTTTTATAGTCTTTGGTATGACTCGGCCGGGGTTTGAACTCACAACCTACCGATCTCAGGGCGGACACTCTAACCACTAGGCCACTGAGTAGGTATTGTAGTGTATGAGGAGCAGGAGAGAGATTTACATATTAATCATGTGATGTTTTTACTTGGATTCAGCCCAAAATAAATTAGCTGCTAATTGGGTCCAACAGGAGATGGTTTGCACAGACATCTCTGTGGTTTGTTACGCAGACTGGGCCTGAGAATTACCCAAATTCTTAATGCAACAAGATGTATTATCCCAATTTATCATGAGCTACTAAATTCTAGGAATACATATTTTAATAGAATTACAATATAGTCGATACTCAAAATTCAATCTAACTGAGAGAACAGTGGAAATTGAAAATATGCTTCTGAGGTGGCACAAAAGCTTCACAAACAGATCAGCGGATCTGTTGACCAGCGAGTACATGCTTATCTTTGGCTTCGACTTTCTTTTTCTAATGGCACCACAAAAGGGTAGCGATACAAAGAAGAATAAGTGTAATGATGACCATAGAACCAGAAATGGAAGCAGTATAACAACAAAAGAAGCACATACATTATTATGTTTAACATCACATAATTTTTTCGTCACTAAATAGGTGAGTAGTTTTACTGTTGTTTATTTTTGTTATAAAGTCCTTGTCTTATTTTTACATTTGTATGACTTATATGATAATAGTGTTCGCTCGTTTATCGTGGGGGTTACGTTCCAGACCACCCTGCAGTAGGTGAATATCCACCAAGTAGGAACACTATTGGTTTTATGATTTGTATCTATATGGTCCACTCTACACATCTTCCACACACACTTCCTGTGCTCTCAAAACACTTCATACACTCCAAAGTCTGTGTCATTTTAACATGAAAACTTTATTCAAATCTTAATGTACTCAATGGTATTAATATTTGATGTTTAAGATTCTCAATATAAATCAATCATATTTGTGGCTAGGATTTTGGCTTTTTAATTTTTTTACTACTACCCCAATCCACTCTGCACCTATTTTTTTATAAGTATTGCATTTTCTGTGAAACGATTCATTTTTCAAACCAGACTAATCATATTTGTGAATTTGGATTAATCGCAATTAATGGCTGTTGCTTCAAAAGCATGTGTTAACTTATCTGTGATAAAACATGTTTTGATTTTAGATGCAATTTTGTGCTTCCATGAAAAGATAATTCATCGCTGGAATTAATAAATATATAGATGTATAAAATATATACAGTACATCAATGGTTTCAGGGTGTATTTTAAAGCAAAATCCAGGCTGAGTCTCCTCACTCACCTTTGCACTGACATATACAGTGACCTGATCACTGAGGTAATAGCAACCTGCGTCGCCTTTCAGGTAACATCCTCTAAAAATAAATAAATAACTGTGCGATTATTCTATATTTAAACAGTAGTACCTCAAATGACATTCTTAATTGGTTCTATGATGGAGCTCTTAACTCAAAACACTAGCTCAGGTCAAGATTGCCCATTGAAATGAGTTGAAATCAATGTATTGGTGCTTGCCCCTCCTAAATTACAGCACAATTGACAAAACATATCTTTTGAAAAGAACAAACAACTTTTAATAATATTGTATGGAAAAACAATACAATAAAATATACTACTAACAACAACAATCATTTTATGAAGTAATGTAGTAATAACGTACCTTGGAGAGTGGACTCCTACGTTATGTCTTCTGAGCTGCTTTTCTGTCAAACACACTATTAGCATCTTCTCCATATTTTCGTGGATATATGTCAGCAATTTATGTACCATATTTTTCGTAGTATAAGTCGCTCCGGAGTATAAGTCGCACCAGCCGAAAATGCATAATAAAGAAGGAAAAAAACCTATATAAGTCGCACTGGAGTATAAGTCGCATTTTTGGGGGAAATTTATTTGATAAAACCCAACACCAAGAATAGACATGTGAAAGGCAATTTAAAATAAATAAAGAATAGTGAACAACAGGCTGAATAAGTGTACGTTGTATGACACATAAATAACCAACTGAGAACGTGCCTGGTATGCTAACGTAACATATTATACCATAATATGTTACGTCATTCAAATAACTATAACGTATAGAACACGCTATACGTTTACCAAACAATCTGTCACTCCTAATCGCTAAATCCGATGAAATCTTATACGTCTAGTCTCTTACGTGAATGAGCTAAATAATATTATTTGATATTTTACGGTAATGTGTTAATAATTTCACACATAAGTCGCTCCTGAGTATAAGTCGCACCCCCGGCCAAACTATGAAAAAAACTGTGACTTATAATACGGTAATATTTTAACATCCTTGGCTGGCGTCATCGATTCATTCTGCTTCACTAGCAGTGCTCCGCTTGAACTCGGCAGTCTTGTCATGTTTTTGACTATGTTTTTGTTTAATTCAATGAATATCATCCACTTCTTAGTACCAGCACTGTCTTTAAGATTCACTTTCTTCCTTCCCATCGTTAAAAAAACAATGTTATGTTGATCTCTAGCTATAGACTAATGCTATCCAGTAAAACGGGATGTTTCTGTCGGATCTTAAGGAGTTTAGTATGACATTTGCTACGCAAACCAATGGTGTGAGTGCTAGAACCTCAAAATTTTGCATTCAACTTAAAAGTATAAGAATTAGTCAAATCTAAAAAAAACTCCTTAAGTTGGGGCACTCTAAAGTTGCGCATGCTGTGCATGATTAATGTGATCATTGTTTGGGACTAATCAGATGCATTAACTTTGGCAGCCCTTCAAGGGGAACTGCACTTTTTTGGAATTTTGCTTATCGTTCACAATCGTTATGAAAAACAGGAAATCACATGTCTTTAGGATTCTAAAGATGATTAAAAAAAAAGCTTGAAAAAATGGGATGATAATGGGAGCCACCGTTGTAGCCTTCAAAGCCTTCTTAAACAACTTAAAAAAAAAACCTCCATCAAAGTTTTGTATACACACTGCAAGTATATATATATATATATATATATATATATATATATATATATATATATATATATATATATATATATGATAATAAATAAATGATAAATGGGTTGTACTTGTATAACGCTTTTCTACCTTCAAGGTACTCAAAGCGCTTTGACACTACTTCCACATTTACCCATTCACACACACATTCACACACTGATGGAGGGAGCTGCCATGCAAGGCGCTAACCAGCACCCATCAGGAGCAAGGGTGAAGTGTCTTG
Source organism: Nerophis lumbriciformis (assembly GCF_033978685.3). Lineage (NCBI taxonomy): Eukaryota > Metazoa > Chordata > Actinopteri > Syngnathiformes > Syngnathidae > Nerophis > Nerophis lumbriciformis. Next base: position 13,673,213 of record NC_084576.2, read on the forward strand.
CTCAGGACACAACGGACATGACGAGGTTGGTACTAGGTGGGGATTGAACCAGGGACCCTCGGGTCGCGCACGGCCACTCTTCCACTGCGCCACGCCGTCCTATATATATATATATATATATATATATATATATATATATATATATATATATATATATATATATATATATATATATATATATATATATAAAATGTAGTAACAGACACGTTCATAACAATATGTAATATGTACAATATTTACCGTATTTTGGTCATTTTAAGCATTACCATAACTTCTTTCTTCAGTGCATTTAGTTCCGTTTCCATAGCAGCGCATTTCTGACTTCCAGCAACAAATGTGTGTTCTTGCTTCCGGAAACAAAAGCGAGTGTGTTCTAATCATGACAAACTTGATAACAGACCACAAAGATTACTATTTTTGGACAAATGAGGATCCAAAACTTTTTCTTTTTGAAGCTGAATATATCGAGGATAACTGCGAGCACGGACAAAGGGTGAAACGGTGGAGCAGACGGAAGCTGAGAGAGTGAGGTCAGCGTGACTTTAACTACAAATGTGGAACTTGGAGCTAAGCTGTGCCAACATAAATGGCGTGCTTACCCTATAATCAACTGGAAAAACTTAGGACTGAACAGATAACTGTCCATCGAGTGAGTCACTATAATATTGATCAGGATACACGCAGCACAACATGCTTGTTATTACAACTACAGTACACTGCCAAGCTAGCTGTGTACAAATAAAACAAGACATGTACGCTAATACTTTATAGATACTGCATTATTGTTCATGTTTTGTAGTCAGTACAGATTGGTGTTCTCTCATAGTGTTGTGTATTACAAACTCAAAAGCCATTCAGCTGCTCACGCAAAAGCTAGCTTTCCTCTTTCCGTAGAAGGCTTACCTCTTGCCGAAGATAGCTTACGGCTAATGCTGAAGTATGCCGTCATAAGACGATGTGTTACTACGCTAGATAAACAGTTCCTCAGTGTTCACTCTTACAAAAACAATGTCGCTACAGCTTGGTTGTTATACAGGTTACGGAATGTAAATAAATGGGTTGTACTTGTATAGCGCTTTTCTACCTTCAAGGTACTCAAAGTATTGTTGATGGTTTTTGGATGCATTTTTAAAGTGATTTAGAGGCAGAATGGATTGCTCCCATTGGCTGATTTGCTTGACAACAAGAACAAGCCGATTTTTACAAATGAGAATGCAAAAAAAAACAAAAACCTTTAGTGTTCTTGTCTCTCACTAGGTTTGTCAACAATAGGCAAAATTACACACAAAAAAGTGCAGTTCCTCTTTAAATTTATCGAAAATCAAGAGTTCTTAACACAAAAAAATAACTTTTGACACTTATTATTTTGGCATAACTTTATTTTCTTTTTGAAGCTGAATATACTGAAAATTACCTGCGAGCACAGACTGAGGGTGAGACGGTGGAGCAGACGAAAGCCGAGAGATTGAAGTCAGCGTGACTTTAACTGCAAATGTGGAACTTGGAGCTAAGCTATGCCAACATAAATGGCGTGCTTACCCTATAATCAACTGGAAAAACTTAGGAACGAACAGACAACTATTATTTTGGCATAACTTCATTTTCAGGTTATTTTTATGACAATAGCTTGACCCTGGAACAGATTATTTCCATTTTACGGGATCGCTCCGCAGACAAAAAGGCAAGGCACTGCGTCTTCTTTGTTAAACAGATTAGTTCCTATAGAGAATTCATAGTTTAAGGTTTCATCATGCAGCTACTCTGTGATGAAAAAGGAAGCCTGGAGAAACAGACAAATGATTAGAAGCGTCTGAATTGTGTTTGTCCAGGGTGAGAAATGTTAAGTGTTTTCCTTTACCCATCATCGTCCACCCGCACACATCCCCCGATTGTCCACGCAAGCACCCGGCAAACACAAACAAGCGCCTGAGAGGTCTGAGAGTCCAGCCTTGTCACTGGATGCTTGCTGTGTGTTTTCTTCCCCCTCCCACCCCTCGTCTCTGGACGCCAGCCTGACATACCAGACCTTGTTCGTTAGCGCATATTTTTACCCACCGTTACTAAATTAGGAAGCCAGAGGGAGCGTAGAGTTGTGTGGCTGCCAAGGACAGAAGAAGAAGGGGTCTGATCAGGCCGGGCTTTGCTGAGGGCCCGTGCCAACACCTACCAGCTTCATTACGAGCCACTTGGGTTTCAGAAATAGAAAGCCGGTAAGGACAGGGGGCCAGCTCAGCCCTAAACGTCCAACCAAAAGCTCACGGGACAAACAAACAAATAAAGACATCCTCTCATGGCCTGCCAGAATCAACCGATGGCGGCCATCGCAAGAAGCCATAAGACATAATCTTAGGGCGGTCTTGCAAATAATGTTTTCTAATGCTAGTTTAAAAGTGGTGATGGCGCGCACACACACACACACACACACACACACACAGTCTGTCGGATACAGAATAAATTACCCTAGAAAACTGTCTCTGGAGTGAAATTTCTCAAAGCGGCCACAGAGACATTACTTCTTGTTTATTTGGCATTGATGTTGGGCCCTGATGAACGACAGCATATTTTCATGAGGAAATGTACATTTCCTCTTCCTGCTGCTGCTACTAGCATAACAAATGTATGCTTGTGTAAGGACTGAGATGTGTGAGTGTGGGTTTCTGTGTGCTTTAAATACATGCTAATTATTACAACACTATCTACAGCTAGCTTTGCTTTTAAATGTTAAAAACTTAATTTTTTATAGAATTAGGCGAAATGTAAAAATAGCTAATATTGTAAAACATTTCAATATATATTTATAAGCTTGATGTGCTATTTTGTACTGTCCATTTAAAACAACAAAAAAGGTATGTTTGTTGAATCACAATTACCAGCTTTCAATGCATGCAAACATACTGACTAAACATTGTTTTTTTTTTAATCTAATTTCTTTCTTTATAAATGATTTTGGCAATTCATTTTCAAGGGAAATAAAAGGACCAATTCCCATTTCTGCCAGTAGGTGAAGACGCCCACGCCAAGTACACTGACATGCATGTATGAAGATGGGTGACCGCGCTTGTGTTACTATACTGACATCTTGCGGCGGTTTAGGAACATTGCATTTCCTGCTCCTCATTATTCTCACCGAGTCAACAATTATGAATCACAAAAACAAACTCAAACTTTTTATTAAAATACTAATTTGTGTTTGTTGTGTAGTATATTTTAGTAGTGCAACACAAACTGGAAGAAACGTGATTCAACAAATGGCGACTGATTGATGCGTGATGATGGGTCGTTTGATGGTTGACCACAAGGGGGAGACATTTCCTTCAATTTTGCAGCAACAAAAACAAATGTTTTGAAAGCAGAGATCATGAGGGTATGTTTGTAAAAACAGTTTCACAGTTGTATGATCACAGTGGGGGCGCACAGATGAAAATATTTGACATTATAATTTAACTTAGGAATTAAAATAACTTAAAAGCTGATGTAGTGGACTTGTTTTACGCACAGATCAGAAAGTACTGGACTTGGTGAGCAGATGAGTAATACGTTGGCTTACAGTATTCCAGCACACACGATGGAGGGGAACACCAAAGCCCAGAATAATAAGCACAACTTATCCAAAACTTTATGGATTCGGCTTCACACGTCAGCCAGAAGGAACATATAACCATTTACTATTTCAAGCTTTTAATTGTGACGTTTTTATTCTGCTCAGTCTTGGTAGATAACCAACTTTTTTTCATAAATGATCTTACACCAGCAGTTCCAAACTTGGTGTGAAAACCCTTGTAAAAATGTACAAAGTCGGAATCTTGAGTTTGCATTTTTTTATAGAACATTGCGCAAAAATGCTACGTTGTAGTCCTTCTGTTTTCAGTATAACCTGTATAAACAAATATATAATTGTCTGAGTCAAAGCATCAACCATGTCGTGGAAACATTTACAAAGACGGGCTGAGTTTCTCAGTTGGCAACGCAACTACAAGGACTTAGTCATGTAATTTCCCTGTTCTGTGTACAGTTGGGGGACTTCAGATCAGGATGTGTAATATAAAACTATGCAAGGAAGTCTTGGTTGAAGCCCTGAGCAATGAAATAATCATAAAGTCATTAAAAATGCATAAATAAAACAATACAGTGACTCATGAAGCTAGACACGCTTTAGAGTAGTCACTGTTCCGCTTGTATATCAGTATATTTATTGACCACTCAAATGAGTCAACACACGGACATTTGTGTCTACTCTAAATAGCATAACACAAGTGGAGTAAAGATAATTGGTGAAGTATGTCGCTTGATCTGAACCCAAATAAGCGCCTGTGAGGAAGGTGTAGGAGGGCCGTGTGTCTCACCAGCTCCATGATGTCATCATGGAAGAGTTTTCCAAAAACAAGAGGATGAAGGCAGCGCTAGATAACACACTTTGGACACAATTTGGACATGTTTACTATGAAGTGTACTCACTTGTGTTGCCAGTTATGTAAACAATAATGGCTGTGTGTTGACTCATTTTCAGTGGCTACTAAATCAACACTGCTATACAAGTTTTTATAAATGGTTGATTCATATAGGCTAGTAAAGTAAAGTTTGTACCTGACAAGTTTCGGCTACCTTGCTTCGGCAGCCTTCACCGCCTCAGGTGGGATGGAAAAATCCAAATAACACGTCTCAGACGATGTCACGCAAACAACACATGACACCTCTGATGAAGGCTGCAGAAGCAACGTAGCCGAAGCTTGTCAGGTACATAACTGTACCTTACTAGCCGATATAAATCAACCATTTATAAATACACATCAGTAGGCTAAATGAACCTCTTCAACATGCTATAGAAGTTGTACACTGACTACTCCAAAGTATATCCAACTGTAATTTCCACAGTACTACTGTCCCTTGAGAAGATGTGTGAAAAAGGACTGACTGTAGTCCAATATCCAAATTATTTCTAGTCTTCAATCATGACACTAGACTCTGGCTTGAGTATTGGAATAGTCAAAGACTTGTGTTTCTTAATGAAGCTGCTAGGTGTCAGTATTGTAGTACAATGTATTCTTCACTGGCACAGGCAACCTTTTAAGGACTGCCCTATTAAATTTAGAATACATTAGAAGGCCTGAAGATGTTGCCTGATGGATTCAGTGTCCTTGCAAATGGTAATGGAGTCAGGGAGTCATCATCACTTAGTTGTAGCTTAAGTAGTACTATGCATTATGATAGGAAGGGGTTGTCTTTAAATGAGTAGTAGCAGGCATCCACACTTGGATAACATTCAGCTTCAGGGGTTTCACGGTAGGGCTGGGTGCCAAAATTATATTAACATATATTGCGATAGACATGTAATCAATGTCAATAAGGGGTATTGTGCCTCACAATAAGAAGATCCTGGGTTCGATCCCCGGGCTCTGGGTCTTTCTGTGTAGAGTTTTAATGTTCTCCCCGTGGGTTCCTTCCAGGTACTCTGGCTTCCTCCCACCTCCAAAGACATGCACCAGGGGATAGGTTGATTGGCAACACTAAATTGGCGCTAGTGTGTGAATGTGAGTGTGAATGTCGTCTGCATTATTTTGTTACACTTTATTAAAACATTTTTTACATATTCCTCATTTTTACACCTTAATTTGAAGAGGTTTATCGTTAAGTTTTTAATGTAATTTTAAAATTGTGTTTAAATTGAGTGTTTTTCATGCTTTCCCTTCTGTCTTGTAAGCTGAGGCGATTAAAATCAGAGGATGTTTACATTTTAAATAAAAATGTTTACATTTAATATAATTTGTTTAATGGTCCTTATTCTCGATAGGTCATAAAGAATATCAATATCAATAACTATTGATAAAAGCAACAAAATATTGTCAGCCTGCTGTCGCTGCATCCTGGCATCCAGACCACTAACACTAAACACAGACTGCAACAAATCATCTTGCAATTGTGGCGACAGCGAAAAGAAAAAAGCCCCAAAACAGTTTATTTTATTCTGTTAATTTTGTTATTTGATGCACAAAAAATAATTGTTGAACAATTTTTTTCTTGTGTATTAGGGTTGTACGGTGCAACAAATTTACTCGCAAATGCAACTAAAAGATTCTAAAACTAGATTGTGCAACTTGAAAAAAAACAACTAACTGTCGCACATGTGCGAATAGGGATTTCAACTCATTTATTCATATTGCTTCTAAAATAAATCCAACAGACTTTGATCAAAGTAGGGTAAAATGTTTGCCCACCTGTATAGCATGTTTGAAATAAACTCATAACCATAACCAAATGAACAAGTGATTGATGCGGGAGTACTGGTCACTCTGTGCGCGCTCAGAGCTGTGTGTGTGTGTCCTTTCTTCCTGTGTAATGCACAGAGGGGAGCCCCGCTCCTACTAGTTCACACACTCAGGCTGACTCAGCCTTCCAAAAACGGAAGAAAGAAGATCTTAGTTGGAGGAACGGGTCAGTAAAAAAAAGTTTTTTCACCACCTTAAAACTTGACACAAACAAGCTGCACTGCACGCTAGTAACTATGTAGGTCAAAGGAATATCGAACAAAAAAATCAATGATTGAAATGACAAAATTGCCATTCAATTAATACCCCGTTTATTGACAAGAACATACAGCCATGGAAGCACATTCCATCTATTTATTAAGCAGAGGTAACACAAATCAGTGAAAGATTCAAAAGAGCTGCCATCAGAGCCGACAAACTGCTGTTGCTCGCTTGCTAAGCTAACAAAAACATCCTTATATATCCTAATAATTACTTTCCCTAGTAATTAAATACATTTATTAAAGAGTAATTCCGTTATTAATTCAATCACTTTTTTGTTCAAATAACGAGTAACTATAATTAATGACTTTTTTAAAGTAACTTTCAGAACACAGCCTGTCACACAGCATCATGAAGCAGTTGGCAGGTTGGTGTTCCTGGCTAAAATATTTCTGTGTATGTCCTACAATAATGTTTACCTATAAAAACATAATTGTTAAAGGTCAATTATTTTCATGTGGCTGCTGAAGTTTAAACATGTCCTCTTAAACCAGGGCACTTTATCTTACATTTTGTTCTTTTACGTTTTTGTTAGCTAAAGAATTGAGCATAGCTAAATGTTTTTTAAAGAAGATTGGAGATTATATTTGACTATATTATATTGTATATATAATATTATTTGACTATATTATATTTTATATTATTTTCAAGGCGTTTTCTTTTTTATTACCTATTACCTATCCTATTCTACAAAACCTACTTTTACCTGTTTTAGTGTATTTAGGATAAGCGTCAATATTTACCTTGATGTTGCAGAAAAAAGACCATATATTTTTTTAACCGATTTCCGTACTCTAAATGGGTGAATTTTGGCGAATTAAACATCTTTCTATTATTCGCTCTCGGAGCGATGACGTCACAAAGTGACGTCACATCGGGAAGCAATCCGCCATTTTCTCAAACACATTACAAACACCGAGTCAAATCAGCTCTGTTATTTTCCGTTTTTTCGACTGTTTTCCGTACCTTGGAGACATGCCTCTTCGGTGTGTTGTCGGAGGGTGTAACAACACGAACAGGGACGGATTCAAGTTGCACCAGTGGCCCAAAGATGCGAAAGTGGCAAGAAATTGGACGTTTGTTCCGCACACTTTACCGACGAAAGCTATGCTACGACAGAGATGGCAAGAATGTGTGGATATCCTGCGACACTCAAAGCAGATGCATTTCCAACGGTAAAGTCAAAGAAATCTGCCGCCAGACCCCCATTGAATCTGCCGGAGTGTGTGAGCAATTCAGGAACAAAGGACCTCGGTAGCACGGCAAGCAATGACGGCAGTTTGTTCCCGCAGACGAGCGAGCTAAACCCCCTGGATGTCTTGGCTCACACCGTCCCTTATGCCACCGAAGATGATCAAGAGAAGAATATCGACCCTAGCTTCCCTGGCCTGCTGACATCAACTCCAAAACTGGACAGATCAGCTTTCAGGAAAAGAGCGCGGATGAGGGTATGTCTACAGTATATATTAATTGATGAAAATTGGGCTGTCTGCACTCTCAAAGTGCATGTTGTTGCCAAATGTATTTCATATGCTGTAAACCTAGTTCATAGTTGTTAGTTTCCTTTAATGCCAAACAAACACATACCAATCGTTGGTTAGAAGGCGATCGCCAAATTCGTCCTCGCTTGCTCCCGTGTCGCTGGCTGTCGTGTCATTTTCGTTGGTTTCGCTTGCATACGGTTCAAACCGATATGGCTCAATAGCTTCAGTTTCTTCTTCAATTTCGTTTTCGCTACCTGCCTCCACACTACAACCATCCGTTTCATCCATCCATCCATCCATCCATTTTCTACCGTTTATTCCCTTCGGGGTCGCGGGGGGTGCTGGAGCCTATCTCAGCTACAATCGGGCGGAAGGCGGGGTACACCCTGGACAAGTCGCCACCTCATCACAGGGCCAACTCAGATAGACAGACAACATTCACACTCACGTTCACACACCAGGGCCAATTTAGTGTTGCCAATCAACCTATCCCCAGATGCATGTCTTTGGAAGTGGGAGGAAGCCAGAGTACCCGGAGGGAACCCACGCAGTCACGGGGAGAACATGCAAACTCCACAATACATGCGTAATCTGTTGAATCGCTTAAGCCACTGAAATCCGAGTCTGAATCCGAGCTAATGTCGCTATAGCTTGCTGTTCTATGCGCCATGTTTGTTTGTGTTGGCATCACTATGTGACGTCACAGGAAAATGGACGGGTGTATATAACGATGGTTAAAATCAGGCACTTTGAAGCTTTTTTTAGGGATATTGCGTGATGGGTAAAATTTTGAAAAAAACTTCGAAAAATAAAATAAGCCACTGGGAACTGATTTTTAATGGTTTTAACCCTTCTGAAATTGTGATAATGATCCCCTTTAAGGATGTTCTGTGTTTAATTGCGCGTTACAGTAGGCCTTATGATGGCATTGTGTTTATATGTCTGTGCGTATGTGTACGTTCTGTGTTAATACTGAAATTGTGATATTTGAGACATTTCATATTGCTACAAAAAAAAATTCTGTGCTACAATTTTTTGCTACAAGTCAAAAAGCTAAGTGTACAGCCCTGTGTATTTCTATTACTCCAAATCCATGCATCTAATTGAATGAAGGTTTAAGTCAAATAGTACAAAATCATGTCTCATACACTACAAAAGCACTGGAGGAGCGAAGATCTCTATCCGGCCCTACCTCCGAAAAGCACAAAAATCCTGAATCCAGACAGTGATCTAGACTGGAACTGTTTGAGCTATATCTATAGCAGAATTAAAGAAATGGAATGAACCTTCTTGTCAGTCATCCAGTCTCTCTGTCTCTGTGGGTGGAGGTGGGGCCACTAATACACACACACACACACACACACACACACACACACACACACACACACACACACACACACACACACACACACACACACAAAAATGTAGGTTTTTAATGTAAACATAATGTAAAGTAAGGTATAAATTACCCGGATCAGGCCCAAAATCGAATCAGTTGTTTCTTATCCCATTTCGAACATTTTCCAAAGGTGTCATGAAAATCCGCCCATAACTGACAAACAAACACAACCCAATGAATACATAACCTCCTGGCAAAGGTAAAAAAGGAAAATAATTACCGCACCGGTAGGGGTGAATGAAGAAGACAATCAGCCAACAAGGTGTCCCCTATACTTTATATTTTTTTAGGGAGCTGGTAACCCTAAACATACACAAACATGAAAGTTATTTGCAAGATCCTGTCAAGCTATCTTGGTGATATGGGATCTGTCATATTTCACAAGAGAGTTGGGGTTAGGCTCATGCCATGGCTGTGAGTCAGAGCCCAGAGACCCTTAAGAGGGGCCTCTTATCTCCAATAACTTCAAAAACGTTGCCGTCATCCTCACAACAAAACAACAGTGAGAACTGTAGGCCTATTCACTGATATGGGCCAGGGATGAATGACATGCGCAAGGAACTCCTTAGGAATTCCTATATGTCAAATTCTTTCTCACGTCGTCATGGGAACCAAACAAACAAGTGTCTAACCATGTAAGCGGGTCTTGCCGAACATGTAAGGCGCTTCTCTGTTAGGAGGCGGAATCCATACAGTCCATATCAGTAAAGGGTAAACAGGCACTTGCAAGCATGACAATAGGACACTCAACTGCTAATGACCTCCATGTGGTTGTTCAGGCCCGTTAAATAGAAGCGCCATTGTGCGAGGTCTCTGCTGCTAGCAGCACAAAAGATGCTTGCTGGTCAGCAATTAACTGAGCTCCATTTAAAGTCACTTTAGCCAATTTATGTATTATTCATGCAAATATCTCTCATACTAAAACACTGGTTGCTTCTTTAGCTTCCTGCGTCAATAGATGATGGAAAACACGGCCTGTGTTTTTGCTTATGCTCAGTGGAAACTCAAGATTTTGATATTGACTCAGGTCACACTCCACCTGTACTTGTGCTATCAAAGCACTCGCCCTATCAGTACTTGAATATGGTATTGCTAACAACAGCTAAACTGCAAAACACTTGCTCTGCTAAGTAAGAGAGGAAACGTTTGGATAATATTGAAGGCAGTACATAAGCGGCGTGTTGTATTATATGTGATCGCATGTCTGCGTTCAACTATCAATAATAACATACAATAATAACAATAATTTGTGTCATTGTCGTCACGTCGTGTCATTGCTGGTTTACGAGCAGAATCGCATGTTCGGTAGCGCACAACCACGGAGTACTTACAAGCAGACACAATGTGTAGACAGAAAAGGGAGAACGGACGCATTTTGGCCTAAAAAGTAAAGATAAAGGTGAAGTTAGAACACTGAAACGCCCTCAGGAAGAGGTGCTTTAAGACATGGCTAGCTAGTTAGCGGCTAAAGGTCAGCCCCAGTCGGCAGTGTTTTAGCTTCTTCTGAATCACTAATCCTCGCCTTCATGGTGACAAATAAAGTAAGTTTCTTACGAGTATCACCCCTGCAGGACGAGGAATAGCTAAACATGCTTCACTACACACCGTAGCTCACAATGTAAACAAACGCCATTGGTGGATCTACACCTAACATCCACTGTAATGATACCAACTACAGTAGTGTATCTAGTCGATACTACTATGGTTACGTCGATATTTTTTGGCATCACAACATCTTCTTTCGTTTTTTTTTAAATGTATATTATGTTTATAAAGTCAGGGAATATGTCCCTGGACACATGAGGACTTTGAATATGACCAATGTAAGATCCTGTAACTACTTGGTATCGGACTGATACCCAAATTTGTGGCATCATCCAAAACTAATGTAAAGTATCAAACAACAGAAGAATATGTAATTATTACATTTTAACAGAAGTGTAACTAGAACATGTTAAAAGAGAAAGTAAGCAGATATTAACAGTAAATGAACAAGTAGATTAATAATTCATTTTCTACCACTTGTCCTAAATCATTTTGATAAAATAATAGAATGGAAAATGACACAATGATCATACTGACCATTGTTCTCTGCTTAGGTATGAACACAATGATCAATCATACTGACCATTGTTCTCTGTTTGATGACTTTATATGATCAAGCCTTGTCTTAAATTCCACACTACAAAATAAAAGTATGTATAAATTGTGCTGATAACGTATCGAATTAATATCGGTATCGGCCAATACTCAAGGCTCCAATATTGGGCCTAAATAATTTTGATAAAATAATAGAATGGACAATTACACAATATGTTACTGCATATGTACTCAGCTAAATTAGGAGCCTTTGTTTGCTTACTTACTAATAAAAGACAAGTTGTCTAGTATGTTCACTATTTTATTTAAGGACAAACTTGCAATAAGAAACATATGTTTAATGTACCGTAAGATTTTTTGTTAAAATAAAGCCAATAATGCAATATTTTTGTGGTCTCTTTTATTTAGAAAATAATTTAAATTATTTTGGTATCGGTACCAAAATCTTGGTATCAGGACAACACTAGTGCAAAGTGTGGAACAGGGTCCATTTGCAGCCCACAGCTCCAGTTTTGTTGGCCCGCAGCATATTGTTGAAATAAAATCAAACAAAACAAGGAACAAAGCAAGAACATAAAGCAAAAAGACATCACGTAGTGGAAAAAAAGCTTCCATTTTGATGCTAATAACTAGGGGTGTCCCGGTATGATATTGATATTGGATATCGATCCGATACGAGCAAAATAACCAGCATCGGATTAGCACAATTTAGACATACATAATAAGTGTCCTTAATTGACAATAGCTAGGCTCCAGCACCCCCCGCGACACCAAAAGGGACAAGCGGTAGAAAATGGCTGGATGGATCGACAAGCACACAACACACAAGCTCGACATACGTAATAAGTGTCCTTAATTGAAGAATATTGCAATCTTAATTGGCACATTTGTCAATATAAACAAGTATGAAATATGTATAGTTACATATTACTGACACGTACAAAGTCTCTAAGGTAGAAGCATATTAGAAAGTATCCACTGTACGCATCAATCAACTTACTGCGTCATGAGCTTAACTTCATGAATTATTGTGGCCTATATGTGTTGCTAAAAGGAGAACCAATTACCACTCCACCGAAACTTAAAGACAGTATAAGTCCATTCCAGACGGTTAATAATAAAAAGGTTAGTGTTTTTCATACCTACCATTAGGGATGTCCCGATCCGATATTTGGATCGGATCAGCCGCCGATATTTGCCAAAATATGCGTATCGGCAAGGCATGGGAAAATGCCAATCCAGATCCAGTTTTAAAAAAACTCCGGTCCGTGTTTCCAACGCACCGATTTAAATAATACATTCCACTTTTCTGCTGCTCCCTAATTTCCGTTCCGCATTTTCCAGCACACCTTCAACACATCCACAGGTCTGTGGATTCTCACACAGTTGCTTTTAGATGCTGGCATTACACGACAGGCTCTTCTCACTCTTTCCTGTGTCTCCCTCTCACAGACAGCAAGCGCACCTTCTTACACACGTCACATACTGTCACGTCATACGTCACATGCGTATACGCCCTCCCCGAGCAGAGAGGTAGCGGCATGGCTAATGTTAGCTGTGATGCTAGCGCAGCCGCTAAGGTGCGCGCCTGCTCAAGCGTCCTCTGCGCACGGCAAATCTATGCCACGCACAAAATCAAATAAAAAAATAAGCGCATAACAATTTTCGACACACGGACACGACAGAGAAAACAGTTTTCGTCATCATTGTTCAAATATTGTAACGTCTGTCGAGACGCTTATCTCCGTTCGGTGCCACACGCCCACACCATCAAAATGCCGAGGCAAACATTTCCAGATCAACACAGTATGAAAAAAATACTGATTTTTTTTAGTTGTGATTTCCCTCTCTGCATGAAAGTTTAAAAGTAGCATATATTAATGCAGTATGAAGAAGAATGTTTTAATGTAGACACATAGAAGTATCATACTGCTGTGATTATATGCATCAGGTGTTCATTCAAGGCTAAGGCAAAATATCGAGATATATATCGTGTATCGCAATATGGCCTTAAAATATCGCAATATTAAAAAAAAGGCCATATCGCCCAGCCCTAGTTCAATGATGCCATTTCTGTTTGTCATGTATAGTTTTGTCTATTTTGTGTTTATCCTTGAATAAACAGGTCAGTTTCTTGTTACCAACCATTGTGTATTATTCAAACTCCCGTAATTCAGCTGGCTAGTTGTTATCAAGAGTACTAAAACCCTTTTTAACATGATTCTGACAACTAAGTAGGCTAAATAACTTTAAACTTTAATACATGCTCGGATAGGCCAGTATCGGTATCGGTCAGTATCGGTATCGGATCGGAAGTGCAAAAACAATATCGGTATTGGATCGGAAGTGCAAAAACCTGGATCGGTACATTGTTCTCTGTTTGATGACTTTATATGATCAAGCCTTGTCTTAAATTCCACACTACAAAATAAAACTATGTATAAATTGTGCTGATATCGTATCGAATTAATATCGGTATCGGACTATACTCAAGGCTCCAATATCGGTATCGTATAAGAATAATAATGTCCCCTATAATACAAAGCTGACACAAAGTTATCTCAAAATATACATGATTTCTGGGTTGTTGTTTTTTTTTTTTTTTTTTTTTTTTTTTTTTTTTTTTTTATTAAATCAACATAGAAAAAAACACACGATACACTTTCAACTAGTGCATCAACCCAAAAAAAAAAAACCTCCCTCCCCAATTCACACTCATACACACCCACTCACACAAAAGGGGTTGTTTTTTTCTGCTACCAATATTCTGGTTCCCACAACATGGACAACACTTCTGCAAGGGACACAGTTCCTGAAGCACACTTGATTGTTTGTGCTGCTGGTCCACTAACATTTTCATTTAATTACTATTTTTTCTTTTTTTAATGTAATTATTTTTATATTGTTTTACTTTCTTTTTTATCCAAGAAAAGATTTATTTATCTTATCTAAAAAAAAAGAAGAAGAAAAAAATAAAAAATAAAAAAAAGGACCTTATCTTCACCAGACCTGGTTGTAAATGAAATTAGCTTAATTTAAAGGTTTTTTAAAAAAAAACAGGTCCAGTCCAGATAATGTCCAAGTCGGGTTCAGCAACACACAACTTCATTCATGTACACTGGAACACAACAGATTGCATATAATCTATAAACAAAATTACATTTTCAAAACAAACAAACAACAACAACAACAAAATGTATGTCCAGTCCAGATTATGTTCAGGTCACTAAAAATTAGGGAATACAACAACAGATAGCATATATTTAGCATTGTTTTTACAGAAAAAGAAAATATCAAAATGGCCCCTGCATGCCTTGACTTTTTAGTATGCGGCTCCTAGCAGAAAACGTTTGGACATCCCTGCATGGCATGATTGTGCCAATGAATAGACTACAGAATGAACCAGACCTACTTGACCAAGCCAATTACAAAGTGCAAACCCTTGATGTCAGTGTTGGCTATATTTAGTGCTGTACAATATGTCTGTATGGCTATTAGCTCTATAGCACCAGTTCTAAGTAACTCTTTAAAATATGAAAAACTATACAAATTAAATATGATAATAAAATGTATTCATACTCACCAACACTTTTGAATGCATGTCTCCAAAATACACCCATTATCTTTCCACAGGAGGACTTCAGTGACTGTTAAGTCAACAACAATAAGGACATTCTTCATCATATAGAAACATTCTCGTATATGTAGTTATATTCCCGCTGTTTTGACAAGTAAATCCAGCTATTACACACACTTTTTGTTCAAAAAGCCACTTATAGACCCCCAAAAAACACGTCTAAAAACCTGTACTTTTAGCTACAGGTGAGTGACGTTAGCTAGCTCTGATTTGGATGTTTTCTGACCATCCAATAAAATGTCGCTGACGTCATCGCCGGCCTCGCTGATTCAAAATTTGATTGGATAAGGCATGTGTCAATCTACAGCGATCTATCTTTTGTGCAAGTTTATTTCAAACTGTTGTCATGGCGGTCTTCTTCTTGCCTGGATAAAAGCTCTAACATTAATTGGATAAAAGCTCTAACATAGACAAGGCACTTTTAAATAAAAAACAATTATATATATATATATATACATATTGTATATATGATTATTCATATGTCATTGTTATTTTATTAGTAATGTTTATTCATATGTGAAAAATACTATATATATGAATATATAGTATTCATATATATATTAGGGGTGTGGGAAAAAATCGATTCAAATTCGAATCGCGATTCCCACGTTGTGCGATTCAGAATCGATTCTCATTTTTTAAAAATCGATTTTTTTAATTATTTTTTTTTTAATTTTTAAATTAATTTATTTTTATTTTTTATTTTTTTTGATTAATCAATCCAATAAAACAATACACAGCAATACCATACATAACAATGCAATCCAATTCCAAAACCAAACCCGACCCAGCAACACTCAGAACTGCAATAAACAGAGCAATTGAGAGGAGACACAAACACGACACAGAACAAACCAAAAGTAGTGAAACAAAAATGAATATTATCAACAACAGTATCAATATTAGTTACAATTTCAACATAGCAGTGATTAAAAATCCCTCATTGACATTATCATTAGACATTTATAAAAAAATTAAAAAAAGAACAATAGTGTCACAGTGGCTTACACTTGCATCGCATCTCATAAGCTTGACAACACACTGTGTCCAATATTTTCACAAAGACAAAATAAGTCATATTTTTGGTTCAATTAATAGTTAAAACAAATTTACATTATTGCAATCAGTTGATAAAACATTGTCCTTTACAATTATAAAAGCTTTTTACAAAAATCTACTACCGGTACTCTGCTTGCATGTCAGCAGACTGGGGTAGATCCTGCTAAAATCCTATGTATTGAATGAATAGAGAATCCTTTTGAATCGGGAAAATATCGTTTTTGAATCGAGAATCGCGTTGAATCGGAAAAAAATCGATTTTAAATCGAATCGTGACCCCAAGAATCGATATTGAATCGAATCGTGGGACACCCAAAGATTCGCAGCCCTAATATATATATATATATATATATATATATATATATATATATATATATATATATATATATATATGTATGTATTAATATATATATATATATATATATATATATTGTACATATGCTTATTCCTATGTGAAAAATACTTTATATATATATATATATATATATATATATATGTATTAATATATATATATATATATTGTACATATGCTTATTCCTATGTGAAAAATACTTTATATACATATATATACAGTATATATATATAGATATAAATATATATGTGTGTATGTATGTATATATATAAATATATATATGTGTGTGTATATATAAAAATGTATGAATACATATAATATATATATATATATATATATATATATATATATATATATATATATATATATATATATATATATATATATATTTTGTGTGTGTGTGTGTGTGTTTGTGTTTGTTTTGGCTATCAGTGAAGACCATGACAAACAATAAATACACCAAGCTGCTATCATATAGAGATAGGCTATTTCTACCAACCTATCCAAACGGGGTGCAGTGCACTCAGAGTCACATGCTAATCTTGGAAGGTTACATTGGGCAAAGTAGCAAAGTAGCCCTCCCTCGTGTAAAAGCTCCCAGTGACTTTGTGTGCTTCAATGTGGATGGAGCCTGACAGATGGCCAACATGCTTTTAGCAAGCTAAAGGCTAACAACTATGCATTAAAGGGTGCCTGACCCCAATTAGTGTTGAATGCCTTTACAGTGATGTCACTTGCAGCATATGTTACAAATCACTTGAACAGCTTGGGTCAATCATTTTCTATATTGATTATGTAATAGAAGGTTGTTGTTTTTTTATCTGTGCATGCTTACTTTAGCTCAGGGCTGCAAAAGATCACTCTAAAATACACTTCTTATTCGTAACAGCATGCCCACAGGGAAATACACCCCGGTTGCTATGTCGGTTTGTTATTGCATCCAAGTAGGGGGCCCAAAATATGACTCTCATCACAAAGTTTTGACAGGACATTTTTGTACATTTCCGTCACTCCTTTGTCACTCTGCACGAGCAAGTAACTTTTTCCAAGGGAATGTGGCGTTGTACAAATACAGTCGGAGACCTTGACAGAAAAGCAGAGAAAACAAAGACAGTTTAGTCCATGCGTACACACTCATGCTGACATTTCCCTCCTCTTCCCGTGTTGTGCTGCTGGAAAAAGGTCTTCCATTACATCAACCCTAGCAACGGTGAAAACATCCAAGAGGCCACATGGATCCAATCCAGATTGCACAACTTAGCCCAATGAAGCGGGAGAAGTCAGACCTGTTAGTCACTGCCTTAATGTTATGTTTTTCACCAAAGCCTCCACTGATTTATGCTGATTGCAGTCACAGTAGACATTTTTTTAGGATGTATTTTGCTATATTTACTGCTTCCATACCTATAAACATCATCTTATTTTTTTCATTATAAAGTTATATAAAGCAAACTACAATCTGTTACCCAAGAACGTACAGCAATTCTTCTCAACCAAAGAGGAAAATACAACATCAGAAAAAAATTTAACTTAAAGCATTTGTATGCACGTACAACACTTAAAACCTTTTATATATGGGTATGTGGGATTTGATTATGGAATGGCTGAGAAAATAAATCAAACAATGTACTGATATAAACCACTGTTCAAATTTAAAGTGTTTACAAAGTACCAAGAAGAAGATCCAAGACAAACATTTCGAACGATGTGAAATACAACTCACTTCACCATTTATTATTTATTTTATTTTTGGAGTATATTGTGAACACATTTAGAACAGGAAGTGAACAAAAGTGTTAGCAAATGCTATGTCATAGAAAAGGGGTATGATGGAATAAGCTCTGCTTCTTCCTACTTCTTTTCAAACATGTTGAAAAGACAAACTGGAATATGTGATGTATCATGTTGTAATTGTATGCATGTTCGAAATAAACCTAAACAACAAACCATAAACCATATATAGAGATGTCCCGATCCCGATCATGGTATCGGATCACAGGCCGATATTTGGCTTCTTTAACTGATCGGCTGATGAGCTGCCAGGCCTAGCCAATCTCTACCGCAGCTTTGTCCCAGTGTTTACATGGCTAAAGATTAGAGATGTCCGATAATATCGGCCGATAAATGCTTTAAAATGTAATATCTGAAAGTATCGGTATCGTTTTTTTAATTATCGGTATCGTTTTTTTGTTGTTTTTTTTGTTTTGTTTTGTTTTATTAAATCAACATAAAAAACACAAGATACACTTGCAATTAGTGCACCAACCCCAAAAACCTCCCTCCCCCATTTACACTCATTCACACAAAAGGGTTGTTTCTTTCTGTTATTAATATTCTGATTCCTACATTATATATCAATATATATCAATACAGTCTGCAAGGGATACAGTCCGTAAGCACACGATTGTGCGTGCTGCTGGTCCACTAATAGTACTAACCTTTAACAGTTAATTTTACTCATTTTCATTCATTACT
Organism: Nerophis lumbriciformis; assembly: GCF_033978685.3. Classification (NCBI taxonomy): domain Eukaryota; kingdom Metazoa; phylum Chordata; class Actinopteri; order Syngnathiformes; family Syngnathidae; genus Nerophis; species Nerophis lumbriciformis. Next base: position 13,692,243 of record NC_084576.2, read on the forward strand.
AGTTTCTATGTAACTGTTTTTATATTGTTTTTAATTTATTTATCTTATTTTTTTTTTTTTTTTTTTTTTAAAAAGGACCTTATCTTCACCATACATGGTTGTCCAAATTAGGCATAATAATATGTTAATTCCACGACTGTATATATCGGTATCGGTTGATATCGGTATCGGTAATTAAAGAGTTGGACAATATCGGAATATCGGCTATCGGCAAAAAGCCATTATCGGACATCCCTACTAAAGATTCTACTCACATGAAAGATTTCTTCAAATGTGATTGATTGGCAACACTAAATTGGCCCAGGTGTGTGAAGTGAACATGGGTGTGAATGTTGTCTGTCTATCTGTGTTTGCCCTATGATGAGGTGGCGACTTGTCCAGGGTGTAGCCCGCCTTTCGCCCTAATGCAGCTGGGATGGGCTCCAGCACCCCCTTGACCCCGAGAGGGACAAGCGGTAGAAAATGGATGAATGGATGGATGATCATACCACACACACACTCACACACACACACACACACACACACACACACACACACACACACACACACACACACACACACACACATTGAGAAGGATAACACAAGAAGCTAACCGCTAAAGCTTCAATGTAAAGTAGGGGTGATCGATCCCGATGTCAAAACTAATGATACCTAGTATGGTATCAGTATATAATCAATACTATATGGATTAGTATTGGGGGGTGGCGTGGCTCAGGTGGTAGGGTTGGGTTCCTCAGCGCTAGCTCCGCAGCCCTGTCCCTTCATCCGCATCTCCTCCAGTCTCTCCAAACAGACTCTGATGTGGCAGAGACCCAGCACCTGGTCTCCATGGCCAAAAGGCTCCAGATCCAGAAGTCCACAAAAAGGCACCGCAGAAGTCACAATACTAGCAAATTCAAAATGTAATAAGATAAGTTTTGAAAAAAACTGTGTTATTGTGTTTTACTTTAGGTACTTGTCATAAAAAATTTTTTAAAGTCTATAATCAGTATCAGATCAGCACTTGAAATCGGATCGGATCGGAGGCCAAGAACATCTGATTGGGATTGGAGGCCAACATTGTTGATGGAGACGTCTCCTTATATACAGGCATACTACTTTTAAGTAGCAAAGTACTTACTCATTTGCTGTGTTTTTTTACCACCAATGACCTCTTGGTGTTCCCAGTGGTGCACGTAGTAGGTGTTATCTAAACCTTTTAGTGCTACAGGGGTTATTTTTGGGACGTTAAGAGCATTCACGTGTTGTTGGTAACTGTCTATTCCCCTTCTGAGCACGAGTTGGGACGCTCGTCTTTCAACGTACGACTCACCTTTTAATTTTAGTGACAGGAAGGTGAAATGAAAATATGTTTGAGGTGATGCCTTTAAAAAAATGCAGACACTCTGAAAATATACCCACAGTGTTTGTTTATTAAGGTGAAAGAGGAAAAAAAAGTAACATTTTGTTTAATATTGTACCAACTTTGTGTTCAAAGTGCAGCAGTAAACAGCCTTTGATGTTGGGATGAACAATAATTCAATGACAGACACACAGCAGGTGATCTAATACAGGAAATTTGAAATGAACTTTCCCTTTCTTAATCATTTTTCAACATGTAATTCAGAAGCTATTGAGAGAAATGTACACAGCAAGTAGCCATGTGACCTTCCCTGACCCCTTTTCAACATGTAAACAACACACCAAAACCTTGAGAGCACTCAGCCAGCGCCAGTAAGCCGACACAAAAATAGTGAGCGGTAATGAACACACACTTATGTAAGGTTCCTACTTGAATACCGTGTCAAGCAAACAGTGTCCAGACTCTGCAACCATTTCCTCTTCGCGACACTGATACTTACTTGATCATTCTGAAAGATTCTGGAGGACTAATCTAAATACAAGCGGATAACATAATCCCCCCCCGCTTCCTTCAAGAACTGCGCACAGCCCCCATTTTAACTCCCAACTCAACTCTCGAGCTTGGCACACAAAGTTGTGAGAGTGGGGTGATGAATGGCACAACAAGTGTAACCTGCACAGCAAAGGCTAGGACAGAAATAGACTTCCAAAAGCATACTGTGTGCTATAAAGTTCTTCCCGACACCAGCTATACTCCATCCCTTTTGACTACTATAACAATTGGTAAAACAGGAGGATACTATCATAAATGAAAATATGTGTAGTTTTTGATACATTTTAACTATGTGGCACCAGCTGTTATAGATATGAGACAAGAGATGCATTGTTAAGTGTTTCATTGTAAAAACACAACAAATTGCGATATCACCGATTACTGAATATCGCAGCTTTACCGAGCATGTTGGTTGCAATACATTTGAAAATAAAAGTGAGTATTGCGCAAATGTGTAATTTAGTCAATGCCCTCTGTAAAACCTTGACTACAAAGTGTTTTTGTTTTGTTTGTCCATCAGTTTGTTCGCGGGCTACTCTCCGGTTTGACAAAAGGTTCTGAAGGATGAATCTGTATTATTCTTTCAACCCAATGTGGCCACCCGAGTCAAAAGTTTAGGGACCCCTGCTAAAGAGGATACGTTTCTGTTTCAGCACTTTTATCCAAATCTTCACCAAAATATCTGCGTGCCATCCCTTGACAATCAGTTCGGTGAAAATTAGTTTGGAATTTTCTGTGTAATCCTGCTGAGTCTGTCCTCCTGCAGTGGTACCTCAATTTAAAATATCTCAATTTAAAAGTATTTCTGGATACAAGCCGCTTCTTTTGTTAGATTTAAAGTTGCGAGCATAATTTGTCTTACGAGCTTCCCCGCATCACCAGTTGAAGTAACAATTGTCCACAGCCCACAGCCAGAGATTGACTTAATCCTGCACTCCAACCTGAGAAACTGAGAAAGATAGTGCAAAGGAGAAGAAGTGGACGACCTAATAAGAGAAACAAACCATTTTCAACAATTCTGATTGATTAGCCAACCAGATGAGTCAGTCTGACTACAGTATTGTCAGTCTGCAACGCACAGCCTAGCCTCTGCGGCATGCAGCCCCAAACAGTAAAAGTACGGACATTTATCCATAGAAATATGGAGAAGCATATGTAGTACATGCTATTGTAATGTTTTTCAAACATAATTAGTTATCTAAAAGTAAAACATTTTTTCCAAAGTATGTTAAATACAGGTGATTTGGGTGGAGCAAGCACAAATTGATTTCAATTCATTTCAATGGACGTGGCTGATTTAAGATACGAGTGTTTTGAGTTACAAGCTTGGTCATGGAAATAATTTAGCTCGTAAGTTGATGTTCCTCTGTATTTGAAGTCTTCAAAACTGGACTAAGACTTTCGCACACAACTGTATATCATAATATTGGAAAGTCTCTGCACAGGACAGTGGGGAAATGTGACTAAGGACATGTGATATGTTTCAAATTAGTCTATTTTTAGGTCAACTAGGGTACACATTTTGGATGATGGTGGATGCAAAGAGTCAACTTCCACTCCAATAACCGTAAACATCTCAGGTCAGATAGTCCATAGGCAAAAATCCATATGGTTCTTACTTTGGCATATAGAAGTAATCCCAGAGACATTCATGGACATATTCCTAGAAGTATGGCTGGCATTGCATTGATAAGAATCCTTGAAACAGTGTTGGAGTGATCCTTTGTAACCCTCTGTATCCCATTCAGGGTACGACAAATAAAGAGATATCGTGTCCTTTGTGAATGGTAGGTGATGCGTGATTAAGTACTCCCATTCTTCTTTCCGGGAAAGCAACATTTTCTCATTTTATCATTCACTCTTGATCAGAGCTATCCGCAGTATGACTGCTATGCCCCTCCATCTGAATGCTAAAGGTCTTCTCTGATGGCCCTAGTTTGAGTTGTCTTTCCGTAAGAACTGACGTTGACTCGCCTTCCCTTGTGAAGTCGAACTCATCGCCAAGCATAACTTGCTGTTCTTTGGAGATCCGAAAGCTGTAGCCCTCCCCTGCACCTCCCTGCAAGGCACTACCCAGGTGAGAAGACCTCAGAGCTTCCATGATCTGCTCATCCGATAAATCGTCATCATCTAGCAGCCCAGAGTCCTCCAGAGTTTGGGAGACGTTAAGCTCTGCGACTATGGTGGTGGTTCCGCTGTCACTCGACTTCTGCACTTTCTTGATGTCCACAGCCACATTTTGTGGATTTTCACCGCTAACTTTTGTTAGATAAGCTAACTCCTCCCTAAGTGGACCTGACACTGAACCTTGTAATTTCTCCAAAGCACCCCTCAGCTGATCTTTAGGCGCCAAAGAGTCCTCTCGCAGGAACTCCAGCATTGACTCCTGCACTATTGGGGAAACACGAATCTCCTCTTCAATGATGCATTCAGGAATACTCTCTCTGAGAAAGGTACGTTCCCCTGGGATAAACTTGTAGTCGTCTTGTTCCTTAACAATGGCGCTGCTTTGTGGAAGTCTGTCTTCTTGATAATACCTCTCATCAGACAAGTCATCCACAATGCCATAATGACCATATGAGGTGATGCCACACGTCTCTTCAAGTTCTGAGAGATTATCATCAGGTGTGGAGACAAAATACTCCTCAGGCTCTTGGTCATGGGTGAAATATAAAGTTTCACTCTCCTTAATGACCTCGTGAACCTGAACAGATCCACTCTTAGGATCAACCATAGTTTTCATGCCATCAGCAGCACTCTTCTGAGCATATTGCTCATTTTTCATCTCCTCAATTTGGAAATATGACGAGGGCTCATGAAAACACTTTTCTGTTACTTCATCACCGGAAGACTCCACTGCTTGCTCAATGATCTCCACATTGACTGACCTGTTTTGTAGATTACCCTGACCCTTAAGGCCACTTAGCAGGTTCTTGATCATGCTTCCTGTCGCTGTGTCCTTGATATCCTCCAGAGATACGTTCTTCACTCCTTGACTCAGCAGCTGATCCAGGGAAGAGTCCACAGAAACATCCACTTCTTCTTTCACTTTGGACTCTAGCACAATCTGGGTCTTAGTCGAGCCATCCTCTTGTGTAGTTTTCTCTACGTGGTAGGTCATATTTGATTCTCCAGAGGAACAATCCTTGGCTTCCAAACCAGCTGGTTTGATGACTTTCTCAATGATCTCCTCGACAGACACACTGTTGAATGCCTTTCCCTCACTTGTCTCCATTGTGGACTCAGATTTACCTTCCTCTTTAAACCCCTTGTCATCTCCTTTATCTGGTTCATCTACCTCTTTCACCCTCATTGGTTTTGTGTCCAGGCTTGTAATCCCTGGTGAGAGCACTTTTCTTGGTGTGGTCTCAGCAGCAGATGACTTGATGGAACTGGTTTCGTTCTTTACCAGCGAGATCTGTTCGACTTTCTTAATTTTCTCTTCCGTTCTTATTGACTTTTGACTTTGCTTCCCACTCTTTACTACTCCTTTATCTTCTGTGGCACTGGAAACGGCGGCAGAAGAGGCACTCTGGGCTTTAACGAATGAGATCATGTCCCTTCTCGAAGCAGGACTCTGATGCTGCGTCCTGGTTGTAAGGGAAATTGGAACCACTCTTGAGGGACTTCTGGACCCTGATTGAACCACAGGAGATCCTCTCAGATGAGAAGAAGGTGGTGTAAACCTGACATCCATACGCTGTCTGGTTGTGGTTCTTGGAGTGTAAGGTTGGCCGGTCATCTTGATATCTGAGAGAATCAATGGTCACACGGTTTTATATTTTTCATGTTCAACTTGAAACAGTGACAATAAGCAGCGTGAAATACCTATTAATCTTTCTCTTGAATGTTGGTTCACCCTCCTTTGGGAGTCTTGAAGACCAGCTCGCTCACCTTCCAAAAGAGCTCTGGACAACACAACACAAAACAAAACAAAACAAAATAAAAAATCCAAGCAAACAAGAATAATATCAAATAATATCTTAGTTTTTGGGATCTTCCTGTGTGAAAAGAAAGAGACCAAATATTTACCTTACAAAGCGTTGTACCTCATCCAGCTCCTCCATCTTGGCCCTTTAGTTAAACTGCCCAGGTTTTAGGATTCTGGTTATGAATTTTAAAAACTTAACTACTCACTAATCTAATAAATACCCCCTCGAAATCTTCTTAAGTCCATACCTTAGCCATGTTTCCAGTCTCAAACACGAGCAAACAAAAGACGCCTCGGACAGAAACAACCTCTCTGAGAGACTGCTACCCAAAAGACTGACCTAAAAATAACAGCTACAATGCAGGGCTGTCCATACTTCCCTTTAAATTCCAAAGCAAATGCTGACTCGGGACACATGCCACCCGCTACATCTCTGGGAAAACATTTGGCCTTCACTGGCTGACTCTGATACAGACTGATTTATGACGACTGCAGAGTTGCTTTACTGCTGCCTGGCCGCCAGGGTCCTGCGCTCTCTCGTCGTTGTTGTCTTTTTCCTTGTTTCTTGCATTGACCAAAGAGAGCATGGTACTAAGTCTAATTCTTTGTCTTATACATACTTATCCAATAAAGATGATTTTGATACTGTTCCAAGAGAGAGTGGACCACGGCAAATATGAAATACAATGGACATGTTTTTATGTATCAACATGTCAAGGTATTGTCTCTATGAGTATTTACTACCTTACCATCCACTAGAAGGCTATTTTAATGTATATCGAAGAAACCATAAATACAGAAAAAAAGATCTAAACAAGGATATTGTCCCAGTATTTCAGAAAAATGTATTAAATCCCACTCAATCCTTAAGTGACGATTCCATGCAAGCAGCTTATTATACAAAATATTTTATTGTTATTTGATAATGTTGTTTTGGTGTTGCATTTAATGTATTCTGCCTAGAACAGGGGTCGGCAACCCGCGGCTCTAGAGCCGCATGCGGCTCTTTAGCGCCGCCCTAGTGGCTCCCTGTAGCTTTTCCAAAGATGTATAAAAAATGGAAAAAGATGAGGGGAAATAATTTATTTTTTGTTTTAATATGGTTTCTGTCGGAGGCCAAACATGACACAAACCTCCCTAATTGTTATAAATCCCACTGTTTATATTAAACATGCTTCACTAATTTGAGTATTTGGCGAGCGCCGTTTTGTCCTACTAATTTTGGCGGTCCTTGAACTCACCGTAGTTTTACATGTATAACTTTCTCCGACTTTCTAGGACGTGTTTTATGCCACTTCTTTTTCTGTCTCATTTTGTCCACCAAACTTTTAATGTTGTGCATGAATGCATAAAGGTGAGTTGTGTTGATGTTATTGACTTGTGTGGAGTGCTAATCAGGCATATTTGGTCACTGCATGACTGCAAGTTAATCGATGCTAACATGCTATTTAGGCTAGCTATATGTACATATTGCATCATAATGCCTCATTTGTAGCTATATTTGAGCTCATTTAGTTTCCTTTAAATCCTCTTAATCCAATTTATATCTCATGACACACTATCTGTATGTAATATGGCTTTTAATTTTTTTGCGGCTCCAGACAGATTTGTTTTTGTATTTTTGGTCCAATATGGCTCTTTCAACATTTTGGGTTGCCGACCCCTGGCCTAGAAGTTTCACACGCTCTCATATCCAAACTCAGAACATTGAGCGTGTCCAATTACCGTATTAATCCAAGTGTAAGACTAGGTCGTGTTCAATTCGCAGTCTAGAGTTTGTCACACGCGAACCACCAGGTGGCACCAAAAGACTTCTTCCCCAAGTGAGTCAGAGGTTTTCTTCCTGTCACTCACTCACTCTCACACAAACACCAGTTTCTGGCAAAACAGGGACCAGCTCGGAAAAAAAAGTGTCTCAAAGGTTGTTAGCAAGTGAGCAAACAACAGAGGACAGGTTATTATGCTGATGTTAAGATAAAGGTGATCAATCAAGAAATATATACGGATATTTTGTTGTCTTTCTCTTGACAAAATATTCTCCCAAAACAGGTCGGGAAAATGAAGTCTTGTGTTCGGTGTGGTCTTACGCTGGGGTCAATCCAGTGTTACAAAACGTCTCGGCTCACCTGTAGGCAGCCACCTCCATGCCCAGGTCCATCTTGACCTGGAGAAGATGCTGATGTTCTTGCATCTTCTGACCAATTGCATCGGCCATCATGTTCCTCTCACGTTCCAGCTGCTCAATAATCATCTGGAGAGGAGAAAATGGGAAACGATCTTTTATAATGTACTGCAGTTATATACTGTATGTGTGTGTGTGTGCCACGCCCAGAAAATGTCACATAAAACTTCAAAATAAAGCAATGCGAAAAAAACGTTATTCTTTTAAAAACACAATTAAATATGTAAGTTAATAATTTTAGTGCATGCCATATAGGTTTTGATAACCACAGCTTGATTCGTTTTTCATTGCACTGACACTAGGTCTGACTGAATAATACTGTTAAAAAACTTATGTTTTAGGCAATGTCATACAGTTAGGGTTATGTGATATAGAAGATATACAATAAAAACTGTATAAATATGGCCAACAATAGAGCTTTTAATACTATTGCCATATCGTGTCCCGCAAATTTGACAGCGACAAGGGAACAAAGGCGTCCTCAGCGAGCGGCTAATGTCCCTCTATAGTGTGAAGCCGCTTCTAAATCACTAATCTTCGCTTGCATGTTCTCCAGTATCACTGGAGGACATGCTACACTACACACTATAGGAGGATACAATAACCCATGCTAACCGCTAAGCTACAGCTCTTGAATGTAACCGGGGTGAGTGGATTGATACAAATATCGACATTAGATACCAGTACAGTATGAGTATACGGTCAATACTGCAGGGATAAGATCAATGTTTATTATCTTTTGTTGTTTTTGTTTTTGTTTACAAACTCAGGACATTAGAGCTAATAGTATTTTAATTTTTTTGGCATCACCTCAATTACAAGTACCGGTAACATTATCACTGGAGGACTAGAGATACAATGAATAGCAATCATGCTGCACTACACACTATAGGAGGATACAATAAGCCATGCTAACCTCTAAGCTATAGCTCTTGAATAATGTAAAAAGGGGTGGGCGAATTGATACAAATATCGACAGTAACAACACCAATACAGTATTAGTATGCAGCCGATACTAAAGTGATTGGATCGATATTTAATATCACAAAATGTTTTTGTTATTGTTTGGCGCCCAATTAAGTATGTTTCTTACAAGTAGATACAAATATTGACAGTAACAATACCAGTACAGTATCAGTATTCAGCCGATACTACAGTGATTAGATCGATATTTATCATCACAAAAAGTCTGTGTTGTTTTTGTTATTGTTTGGCGCCCAATTAAGTATGTTTCTTACAAGTAGATACAATTATCGACAGCAATGATACCAAGTTCAGTATCAGTATTCAGTCGATACAGCAGTGATTAGATCGAGGTTTATTATCACAAACATTTTTTTTTTTAGTTGTGTTTGTTATTGTTTACAAACTTAGGAAATAAGAGCTAATAGTTTTTTGTCAGTCACTATTCATCACTTCAATGGGGGCCAAGTAAGTACGTTTCTTACAAGTAATATTATCACAGGAGGACTAGAGATACTTTGAATACAGTAGATAATCATAATACACTACACACTATAGGAGTGTAAAATAAGCCATGCTAACCGCTAGGTTAGAGCGCTTGAATGTAAACAGGGGTGGGTGGATTGATATAAATATCGACAGTAACGATACCAAGTACAGTATCAGTATGCAGTCGATACTGCATTGATTAGATTGATGTTTGTTATCACAAAATTAATTTTTGTTGTTTTTGTTATTGTTTACAAACTCAGGAAATAATAGCTAATCATAGTTTTTCCTGTCAATTCCCTAATCATCACCTCAGTGGCGGCCAAGTAAGTACGTTTCTTACAAATACCATTATCACTGGAAGGAATAGCTAAACATGCTACACTACACAGTACAAGAGACAACAAAAAAACATATCTTGCAGCTAAGCTACAGCTCTTAAATGTAGTAAACAAGGATGGGCAGATCGATACAAAATTCGACAGTAATGATACCAAGTATAATACCAGTATATAGTCTATATTACAGTGATTTGATCAATATGTTTTATTATCACAAAATCGTGTTTTGTTCTGTTGGCGTTTTTGTTATTGTTTACAAACTAAGGAACAAAAGAGCCAAAAGTAGCATTTGCTTTTGTTTTCAATTTTGCATGATTTACTTTATTACAATATTGTATATGTAATAAAAGGGAATATGGAAATAGATCCAATTAATGAAAACTTATAATGAATAGGAAATGAAAGAAAAATAAGGAATATAATCGTAATAAAACATTTCATCATTCAATGGTCCTGAAAAGTTCAAATATGAACATTGGTATGACAAATACTGCCTACTGTAACTACTTGATATCGGATCGATACCCAAATCTGGAGTATCATCCAAAATGAATGTAAACAACAGACCAATAAGTGCTTACTATATTTGAACAGATATAGGTTACAACAGAAAGTAACCAGATACAAACAGTAAGATGAATAATGGTTTAGAGAAATTAATACAAGCAGAACTGACAATGATTGTCTTTGTCAGGCCACCATCATCAGTACAGTAAGTCACATGTGACTTACTGTACGCAACAACACAAGACTTCACAGTTTTCAGCAGTGTCATTGTCATTTGATTGCCCTGCTTGGGGATTTGTCTTTAAGAACCTTAGAGGGATTTGTGGGTCTGACACTTAATTGGTTTAAGTGGCTGTTGCTTAATCCGTCAGCCAGGAAGTTGTGTTGGAAGACGGAACGCCGTCAAGCTGTCCGACCTTCAAAGGTTACACGTGACGACGCTACTTTGGGACACCTGCATTTCAAGCAGAGGTTTCAAACTCCTTGCAGCCTGGGACAGCGATGGAGGGAGTGTCTCAGCTGGATTCATTTCAGAATCACGTTTTTAACCACGGGACTAAATGTGTTCGCACTTCAGCTTGCTTAACGCAAGTTGCTCTTTGTGTTTGTTGTGCTGCAATGTTTGTGTTGCACTGTTATGTCTAGTGGCATTCAAGATTGCCTCAATACATTTAACTATTGTCTACCCATTATGCATTACACCAGGAGTGTGCCAGATAAGGCCCGCCGTATCGTCAATTTGACCCGCGATATGGCACAAGTTCAACAAGCACTTTGGTGTTTTCATATTATATAAAAATAGTCAGTGGTCTGCTGTTGCCATTTTATCAACATCTGGAAAACAACGAAAGTAATCAAAGTCAGCAACCATTAATTGCACATCTGCATACCCAATCCAAACAACCTTCCCTAGTCATGGTGCAGGAAAAAAATTAAACTAGTAAAAAAAATTCAACACACATGGTCACACATAACCTGCTCATTGAACTTTGTGGATGTTATTAAAAAAAGGTCCAATCAGCATAAAAAATCTAAACTACAGCCATTAAAATCCATTACAAAGGATATATATACAAATACACATATACATATACACATTATATATATATATATATATATATATATATATATATATATATATATATATATATATATATATATATATATATATATATATATATATATATATATATGTATATATATATACATATATATATATATATATACATATATATATATATATATATATATATATATATATATATATATATATATACATATATATATTAATCAATCCAACAAAACAATACACAGCTATACCATAACAATGCAATCCAATTCCAAAACCAAACCCGACCCAGCAACACTCAGAACTGCAATAAATTGAGAGGAGACACTAACACGACACAGAACAAACCAAAAGTAGTGAAACAAAAATGAATATTATCAACAACAGTATCAATATTAGTTACAATTTCAACATAGCAGTGATTAAAAATCCCTCATTGACATTATCATTAGACATTTATAAAAAAAAATGTTAAAAATGAAAAATAGTGTCACAGTGGCTTACACTTGCATCGCATCTCATAAACTTGACAACACACTGTGTCCAATATTTTCACAAAGATAAAATAAGTCATATTTTTGGTTCATTTAATAGTTAAAACAAATTTACATTATTGCAATCAGTTGATAAAACATTGTCCTTTACAATTATAAAAGCTTTTTACAAAAATCTACTACTCTGCTTGCATGTCAGCAGACGGGGGTGGATCCTGCTGAAATCCTATGTATTGAATGAATAGAGAATCCTTTTGAATCGGGAAAATATCGTTTTTGAATCGAGAATCGCGTTGAATCGAAAAAAAATCGATTTTTGAATCGAATCGTGACCCCAAGAATTGATATTGAATCGAATCGTGGGACACCCAAAGATTTGCAGCCCTAATATATATATATATATATATATATATATATAATGGCCCGCGGAATGAGAGTTTGAGACCCCTGCTTTAAAGACTCACGTCATGTTTGTTTGTTTTTTGCATGTGTTGTCACAGAAGAATATATTTACAACATTGAACGTATATTTCAAAGTGAATCTATTGAATAAAAAATGAACAGTTCTGATAGATAATATGCGCTCAAAATAGAAATGTGTCGTTTGCGAACGAACAGAGTCTTTTGAACGGCTCTTTTAACTGAACAATGACAATTGAGTCACAGTTGCTAGCCAGTCGCTTTAGAGGTGTTTTGTTTAATGTATTAAGATGCAGATACAGTGTCACCTGACTAGCAACTGGACTACTTTTTTTTTTGCATCCTATTTTTCTGTTAATTGTTCTGATATGAAAAAAAGTAGTGTAGCACAAGAGCATTTTAACAATGCAGAAAAATACACAAATAATGAGAAATAATAAAATGTATTTATGCATGTAAAAAATTATGAATAAAACTAGAATAGCAATGTGAACACAAAATTGTACAGTACCTGCTTACAAAGGTTTTTTTTTGGGTGATTAAACATTTCAAATGGTATTTCTCTCAAAGCACGTGACATCACCCAAAGTAATATTTATAATCAAAACAAAACAAAAATAAAATCATAGCCATACTTCTGAATAATTCTCACCAATAAAGTAACCTTTGTGTAAAATAAAATGATTTCGTTCCACATCTTATCTTATAACTGCGACCATGATTTAAAAAAACAAAAAAAAAAACAAGTCAGCCTTTTAAAGGATCGGCTTTCCAGTATGCAGCTCCAATCAAAGAGCCATAAATCCCATCTCTAATTGAACAGCTATCAGAAGCACAACTGAGTGTGGTGCAGTGTAGTTATAACAGGGATGTCTTAACATTTTCCACTAGGGCCACACACTGAAAAATGAAACACGGGGGCCATTTTGGTATTTTTTATTTTCAAAACCATTACAATACATTGATTTTTATTTTATTTTTTATCTTTGGGGATCCATTTAAGTTTGGCAGGGTCTTAGTCATGAAAACGTTAAAAATAAGTCCTAAATTATTATTATTTTACTCTCATTCAATGCTTAAACCCCAAGTTCAACTTCAGGTCTATCTGTGGCTATAAAGGTTAATATATTTATTTATTTAGTTGTATGTTTTATGCCCTTGTTGTCAAAAAAAACCCCTGTTTTTTATGGGAAAAAAATCACAAAATATACAAAATGTTCCCCAAGAAGAATTTCAAAGTGCAATATTTGAAGTGAAGTAATTGGTCAATAATTGATAACAACAATGATTTTGATTCATTATTATTTTTTGAATAATGTGGCAGTTTAAAAAGAAATCCCACTAAAATTCTTGGGGATCGAAAAGTGCCCCATTCATAAAAGTGACAAACAAGTACAGTAATAATTTTATTTTATTTATTTATTGTTTTTACTTTCAATGCTTAATTAAGTCTTTAGATTAACTTCAGATCCATCAATCAATTATAAATTGTTTTTATTGTATTTATTTTGGTTTGTTTGTTTGTTTGTTTGTTTTATGCCCTTTTTGTCAAAGAAAATACAAATTACGCATTTTTTTCCACAATAAAAATTTCAAAATGGAATATTTGGATATGAAGTAATTGGAGCCCTAAATAGGTCAATAGTGCATAACAACATTGATTTTGATTCATTATTATTTTTTGAATAATGGCAGTTTAAAAATAAATCCCACTAAAACTCTTGAGGGTCCAAAAGGGCCCCATTCATAAAAGTGATAAAAACAAGCACAGTAATATATATATATATTTTTTTTTAACTTTCAACGCTTAAGTCTTTAGATCAACTTCAGATCTATCCATCAATTATAAGTTGTTTTTATTCATTTATTTTGTTTATGCCCTTTTTGTCAAAGTTAAGTTAAAGTTAAAGTACCAATGATTGTCACACACACACTAGGTGTGGTTAAATTTGTCCTTTGACCCATCCCCTTATTCACCCCCTGGGAGGTGAGGAGAGCAGTGAGCAGCAGCGGTGGCCACGCCCGGGAATAATTTTTGGTGATTTAACCCCCAATTCCAACCCTTGATGCTGAGTGTCAAGCAGGGAGGTAATGGGTCCTATTTTTAGAGACTTTGGTATGACTCGGCCGGGGTTTGAACTCACAACCTACCAAACCCAGGGCGAACACTCTAACCACAAGGCCAGAAAATACAAAAAGAAGATACAAATCACGCATATTTTTCACGATAATTATTTCAAAGTGGAATTTTTGGATGTGAAGTAATTGGAGCCCTAAATAGGTCAATAGTGCATAACAACGTTGATTTTGATTCATTATTATTTTTTTTTTTTTAGCAATGACAGCTTTGAAGAAATAAACAGCCCGCATTGGCAGTTTCAATGCAAAAAGTCAATGTTCAAAATCAAGAAAAAAATTATACAAAAATTAGGGGTATTTTATTTGAACTAAGCAAAATTATCTGCAAATAGAACAAGACAATTCAGCTTGTCAACACTTTCCAAAACAAGTAAAATTAGCTAACCTCAATGAACCCAAAAATACCTTAAAATAAGTATATTCTCACTAATAACAAGTGCACTTTTCTAGGTAGAAAAAAAAGAGACCTTTTTGCTCAATATGTTAAAAAATATTCTTAACTTAAGTAAATGCTAGTGTTATTATCTTGACATAATGATATGCGCTTGGCATCATGATTTTTTTTTTCATGCTTGAAGTAAGAAATTATTACTTTAAAAAAGTAGTTTTATACTTGTGAGTGTTAATGACACAGCTTCGCATTAGTTGATATTCTAGTTTCAAGCATGTTTTACTCAATATAGGTCATAAAATCTCAGCAACAAGCTGTAATATCTTACTGAGATCATTTAGGACCAAAACCCTTAAAACAAGTAAAACACTCTAACATAAAATCTGCTTAGTGAGAAGAATTATCTTATCGGACAGAAAATAAGCAAATATCCCCCTTATTTGAGATTGTTAATCTTACTTAGATTTCAGTTTTTGCAGTGTTTGTGTTATTAGAGCAGTGGTTCTTAACCTTGTTGAAGGTACCGAACCCCACCAATTTCATATGTGCATTCACCGAACCCTTCTTTAGTGAAAAAATAAAAAAATAAAAATTCAAATTCAAGACAAAGTTATATGTTTTTGGTAACACTTTAGTATGAGGAACGTATTCTAAGTAACAAACACTTAATTTAGAGTTATTTGGTTAGGGTTAGAGGGTTAGGGTTATAATAAGGCCATGCCGAATAAGGCATTAATACATACTTGCCAACCTTGAGACCTCCGATTTCGGGGGGTGGGGGGGCGTGGTCGGGGTGGGGCGGGGGCGTGGTTGGGGGCGTGGCTAAGAAGGGAGGAGTATATTTACAGCTAGAATTCACCAAGTCAAGTATTTCATATACCGTATTTTCCGCACTATAAGGCGCACCTAAAAACCACAAATTTTCTCAAAAGCTGACAGTGCACCTTATAACCCGGTGCGCTTTATATATGGATAAATATTAAGATTCATTTTCATAAAGTTTCGGTCTCGTAACTACGGTAAACAGCCGCCATCTTTTTTCCCGGTAGAACAGGAAGCGCTTCTTCTTCTACGCAAGCAACCGCCAAGGTAAGCACCCGCCCCCATAGAACAGGAAGCGCTTCTTCTTCTACTGTAAGCAACCACCCGCCCGCGTAGAAGAAGAAAAAGCGCGCGGATATTACCGTACTTCATTTCCTTTGTGTGTTTACATCTGTAAAGACCACAAAATGGCTCCTACTAAACGACAGGGATCCGGTTCATGAAAAGACGCAATCTCTCCATCCGCACACGGATTACTATTTCACAGCAACTGATATTCCTGTGAACCGCACTGTGGATACAACGGGAGCACGTACGGTGAATATTCGCACCACAGGGAATGAGAAGTCATCCTTCACTGTGGTTCTAGCTTGCCATGCTAATGGCCAGAAACTTCTACCCATGGTGATATTCAAAAGGAAGACCTTGCCAAAAGAGACCTTTCCAGCCGGCGTCATCATAAAAGCTAACTCGAAGGGATGGATGAAGAAAAGATGAGCGAGTGGTTAAGGTAAGTTTAAGTTTACGCGAAGAGGCCGGGTGGCTTTTTTCACGCAGCTTCATCCATGTTGATATACGATTCCATTTGCGCCCACATCACGCTGGTTTTAATATATTATTAAAGTTTGACTGACCTATTTGACTGTTTTTTTGACATTCCTTTAGCGCAGTTAGATGCGGCTTACAACACGGGGCGGCTTATAGGTGGACAAAGTTTTGAAATATGCCGTTCATTGAAGGCGCGGCTTATAACCCAGGGCGCCTTATGGTGCGGAAAATATGGTATATATATATATATATATATATAAGAAATACTTGACTTTCAGTGAATTCTAGCTATGTATATATATATATATATATATATATATATATATATATATATATATATATATATATATATATATATATATATATATATATATATGAAAGAAATACTTGAATTTCAGTGTTCATTTATTTACACATATACACACACATAACACTCATCTACTCATTGTTGAGTTAAGGGTTGAATTGTCCATCCTTGTTCTATTCTCTGTCACTATTTTTCTAACCATGCTGAACACCCTTTCGCAGGTACCCAGAAAGGTTTCGAGTACCACCAAAAAAACGGAATCTCTGAAGACAGTATAAAAATCAGTGTTAAAGGTGTACAAATACTGTTTGTATAATAAGCATGTTATTGTTTACAAATGAGGGTTAAGAGTTCAGTACTAAAAAAAAAAGAAAAAAAAGAATGTGGCTTAAGTACAGTTTTTTAATTGAACTGCTGCATTTTTTGGTTGGGTTGTTTATTTATTTTGAGTAACTTCTACATTTCTAAAAGGGGAGTAATGTAATAGAGTGATCTATGTTTGTCTGTTGCCATCTCCTGGTGAATGTTGGCTATAGCGTACTGGGGTTACCTTTTGGTTGGCCAACGATTTACGTGGTGTTGCGCACCTGACGTCAAGTGTGTGAGTCTATTCTGAAGTCTACAGTAAAGAGACGTACTTCATCACCTCGCCTGGTTATTGCCTCCAACTCAATATATTACAACAACATTGCTGTTTACGGCAGACAAACTGCTTCACGGTAGAATAAAACATGACTGCTGTTGTTGTGTGTTGTTACCGCGCTGGGAGGATGTTAATGAAACTGCCTAACAATAAACCCACATAAGAAACCAAGAACTCGCCCTCGATCATTCTACAGTTATAACGTGTTTGGGCAGGCATGCTGTTTATATTGTGGGAAAGCGGACGTGAATACAGGCTGTTGACACGTCACTCAGGTCCGCATGGAGCTGGAGGGGGCGTGGCTTCCAGCTCCGCCTGAATTTCGGGAGATTTTCGGGAGAAAATTTGTCCCGGGACGTTTTCGGGAGAGGCGCTGAATTTCGGGAGTGTCCCGGAAAATCCGGGAGGGTTGGCAAGTATGCATTAATAAGTACTTAATAATGACTAGTTAAGAGCCAATATGTTACTAATTTGCATGTTAATAAGCAACTAATTAATGGTGAATATGTTCCCCATACTAAAGTGTTACCATGTTTTTTTTACTGGTGCACAAAATGAACCGTGCATGAACATCACCTTGTTCAAACAACAAAACCAACACAGTGTATAAACTCACAACAAATTACACACCTGCAAACCAGTCAGCTGTTGCCGTATCCGTAATACGCCGATAGGGAGACGTTTTTATTTACACGATGAGTCGGGATATCGACTCACCCCTAGGGTTCAATCGAACCCAGGTTAAGAACCACTGCATTAGAGTCAACATTTCACCTGTTTGCTCTTTTATTCCACTTTTTTTTTTAAATACATAATATTTTTAGAATTTACTGTGCGGGCCACTAGCAATGAGCTGCGGGCCACAAATGGGCCCCGGGGCCAGACTTTGCACACACCCTGCTCTAACACATGATAAAGTGTCAATCAAAAGTGTGCCTAATGTTGTGTCCTCACCTGATATTCTCCCACGTCGTGACCGAACTTCTCCTGCATGAGCATCAGTTCCTCCTCCAGGTGCGCTTGAAGCCGTCCTTGCTTTTCCGCGTCCGTGCGTAATTTGTCCAGCTGCGTGGCGTGCTGCTGCTTCTCGCTCCGCAGGTCGCTCAGCAAGGTCTGCTCCTCCTGCACGGTGCGCTCCATCTCCTCCACCTTCTGCTGGTACACCTCCAGGGTCTCCATCCATCCCTCGGAGAGCCCCCGGGCGTAGCGCTGCACCTCCTCCGCGGATGCGGGCCCGGGGTGGGTTTGCGTGAGGACGCAGGGCGCCTGCACCGCGGAGCCCACCTGACGCCGGAGGTGCTCCATCCCCTGCCTGTGTCGCTCCTCCAGGAAGGCGCACTCGTTCTGGAGGTCGACTAACCGCTGCTGGAGGGAAGTGTTGGTCTTGTGCGCGTCCCGGAGCTCCTTCTCGCAGCCCTGCAGATCCCCGCGGATGCCCCTGCACGCCTCGCTCTGCTGGCCGCACTGCGCGCGCACCTCCTGCAGCTCCTTCCACAGCCGCTCCCTCTCCACCTCGGCCCGGGACTTCTCCAGACACATCCGCTCCACGCACCTCCTCAGCTCCCGCATCTCGGCCTTGTACCTCGGCTCCCTTTCCGCCACCGTGGCCTGTCTCAGCTGCTTGATCTCGCCCATCAGACGCGCGTTCTCCCGCTCCAGTTGTTGCGTCCTGGAGAGGTACTCGGCCAGCCGGCCGTTCAGCTCCTGCAGCTGATGCTTCTCGCCCTCAAAAGTTCTCTTAAAAGGCAACATTTTGGCGTTTTTGGACGACAAAATCATTAAAAAACAAAACAAAACAAAAGATCCGGTCTGTGCAGGAGAGATCTTTTCTCCGTGTGTTTGCTCACAGAAGTGTGACGTCATGCGCCTTCACCGTCCTTTGACAAGTGCACGAAGAGGGCGTGTCCCGCCTCTAAGGATCGCCCCGAGCGAGTCCCTGGCTGATGCTGTGCTGCGTTCAAGTGCTGTCAGACATCTGAAAACCTCTCCTTCAAAAAAAAAATCTACAGACCAGGGGTGCCCAATTTTTTTCCACAGACTGACAAATCAAAGGATGTGAGGGCCATTTTGGTTGTTTTGTGAATTATTAGTGAATTACATTTATATACATATACATTTATATACTGTTGCGTTTTGGACCAGTTGTTCCTCCCAGGGAATTCAAGTCACAAGTCGCTCCCAAGCTCTTTACCACACTTAAAGCTGAGTAGAAAAACCACCAGAGACAGAATAGGTATTTTGTAATATATTTGCAAAGCTTTGCATATATACATTGAGACCAGTCCAGCATAGAACATTCAATTGCGTCGCCAAGATGGTCTGCCCCCCCGAAAACCCTCTCCCCTCTTAAGTCCCTGGCAGTCATGTCTCTCTAGCCAAAACAAATGCTTATTATCTCTCTCTCTAACATTCCTCACTTCAAGGTTAAGCACACAGTTTTGCAGACAACCAAAAGACCACATTTGGAAGAAAAACACTAGCTGTTTTGTAATATGGAAATGAAATGAAAAGAAGTAACACTTAAATTCGGATATATGTAAATATCTGCCTCCGACAATACATATAGCACTACATATACATACATATACATTTATATACATATAGCACTTATATACATATAGCACTTTTTCTCAAGTGACTCAAAGCGCTTTACATAGTGAAACCCAAAATCTAAGTTACATTTAAACCAGTGTGGGTGGCACTGGGAGCAGGTGGGTAAAGTGTCTTGCCCAAGGACACAACGACAGTGATTAGGATGGCGGAAGCGGGGATCGAACCTGCAACCCTCAAGTTGCTCGCACGGCCGCTCGACCAACCGAGCTATACCGTCCCGTCTGTTTTCACCTTCAAGGAACTAGAACGGTGGGCGGTATAGCTCGGTTGGTAGAGTGGCAGTGCCAGCAACTTGAGGGTTCCAGGTTCGATTCCCGCTTTCGCCATCCTCGTCACTGCCGTTGTGTCTTTGGGCAAGACACTTTACCCACCTGCTTCCAGTGCCACCCACACTGGTTTAAATGTAACTTAGATATTGGGTTTCACTATGTAAAGCGCTTTGAGTCACTAGAGAAAAGCGCTATATAAATATAATTCACACTAATTCCTGTTCCAGCTCTCCACCCGGATGAATGACTTTCCTGCAACTGTGTCACAATCTATTTAGTCCTCCTGTTGTTGTTGTTGTTGTTGTTGTTGTTTTTGTCCATTGTTGGCATGTCACTTCCTGTCCCCTTGTCCTTTAGGTCCCTTTTGTTTTGATATACATCAACTGTTACTAAGGTTCCTGGTTAGTCATCTAGAGCAGTGGTCCCCAACCACAGGGCCGCGGACCGATTGGTACGGGGCCGCACAAGAAATTAAAAAAATAAATAAATAAAAATATTTTTTTATTTTTTTATTTTTATTAAATCAACATAAAAAACACAATATATACATTATATATCAATATATATCAATACAGTCTGCAGGGATACAGTCCGTAAGCACACACACATGATTGTATTTCTTTATGACAAAAAATTTAAAAAAATACCATAACCCCCCACCCCCTCCCCCGGTCCGTGGGACAAATTTTCAAGCTACAAAAAGGTTGGGGGACCACTGATCTAGAGCAGTGTTTTTCAACCTTTTTTGAGCCAAGGCACTTTCTTTTTTTCATTGAAAAAATACGGAGGCACACCACCAGCAGAAACGTTAAAAAATGAAACTATACCAGGTTTTTTTTTTATTTGTTTGTTGTTTTGCTGTGTGTAGTGTTTTAGTTCCTGTCTTGCGCTGTTATTTTGGTGGCTTTTCCTGTTTTGTTGGTGTTTTCCTGAAGCAGCTTCACGTATTCCTTTGAGTGCCATTGCCTGACCTGCTTTGTATTGGCAATCAACACTATTTCAGTTGTGCGGACGCTTTCCTTCTTTGTGGGGACATTGTTGATTGTCATGTCATGTACACACTGTAAGTCTTTGCTGTCGTCCAGCATTCTGTTTTTGTTTACTTTGTAGCCAGTTTAGTTTTACTTACGTTTTGCATAGCCATCCCTATGCTTCACTGCCTTTTCCTAGCGGGATTTGCCTTTTGTTCGTATTTGTTTTAAGCATTACATACCTTTTTACCTGCATGCTGTCTCCCGCTGTGCTCTGCATATTGGGATCACGACAAACCATCCTCGATGCGTTCCCACTTCTACAAAGCAATTAACTACCTGCTGTCACCTACTGGAGTACTACATGGTTACCCTGCCAATACGGCACAGACACTAGACAACGGCACATTATAATTATTGATTTGCAAAAAATATTTTTTGGACCAATTAGGTGAAGTTGCATAATTTCCAATTAGGTGAAGTTGCATAATTTCCCGACTGTCTGAAGTTGTGTTAATAACCTGTTCCTGTTCAAGCTGAACACCAATGCCAGTAACCTGTACCTACTCCAGGTGGTCACCTGAAGTATGTCAGCTGTTCTTTTTCCAGCTGTGTGTCGAAAGGAATGCAAGTTGTTTGTTCCTGTTCCAACCTAAAACATCTAGAGCTATAATGGTTACCTGTTCCTGTTCCAGTTGAACACCGAGAGTTATTTTAGTCACTTGTTCCTTTTCCATCGCTCCTCCTGGAGATATGGCAGTCACCTAATACCTACTGCAGCAGGTAGTCTGAATTATGTTTCCTGTTCTTATTCCAGCTGTGCATCAGTCAGCCAAACACCTGGAGGTATAACAGCCACCTGTTACTGTTGTCACCTGTTCCTGTTCCAGTGGAGCGCATAGATGTATGTCGATTACCTGTTCCTCTTCCAGCTTTCCACCTGGATGAATTATCTTGTTTCATTTAAGTGCCAGCATGTATGTTGGTCACCTGTTCCTGTTCCAGCGTTCCACCTGAATTAATGATCTTGATTCATTTGAGTGCCAACATGTATGTCAATCACCTGTTCCCGTTCCAGATCCCCACCCGGATGAATGATCCTGTTTCATTTGAGTGCCAGCCGGTATGTCGGTCACCTGTTGCTGTTCCAGATGACCACCTGCAGGTATGTCTGCCTCCTGTTACAGGTGACCACATGGAGATACTTCTGTCACCTCTTTCTGTTCCAGTCGGTTACTTGTTCCTAGTCCAGCGCTCCACCTGGGCTAATGATGATCCTGTTCCATTTGTGTGTCTGCAAATATGTCGGTCACCTGTCCTTGTTCCAGCTCTCCACCTGGATAAATGATTCTGTTTCATTTAAGTGGCTCAATGTATGTCGACTACCTGTTCCCGTTCAAGCTGACCATATTGAGTATTTTTGTCCCCTGTTCCTGTTCCATCTGACCACCTGCAGGCAGGTCTGTCTCCTGTTCCAGCTAAACACTTGGAGATGTTTCTGTCTCCTGCCCCTGTTCCAGTTGAGTGCTTGTTGCTGTGTCCTCC